>NC_141873.1:80332761-80651350 GCF_056163025.1 Triticum urartu | reverse complement strand
TAAAATAGCTTATATATGAAAACATGACTAGAATTTCTTCTAGTTTCGTAATATCCAACTTTCATGCATGTTTAAAATGTTAAAAATGATGTTTGCATTTATTTGCTTAATTTCCATGTTAAAATGATTTAATTCATAACTAAATAACCGTAGCTCCAAACCTAACAAACTTTGTATGTAAATGGGGTAGAAAAATGCCTAGTTTAACATGGTGCACTCATCTAGCATTTTTAACAACTCTAAAATTTGGTTTAGGGCAGAACAGTACCAAATCCATAAATATGAACATGAGGATTTTCCAGACTTGTTGCTTGTTGTTCCGGCCTAATTTAAACTTGCCTAGATAGGTAGTTTTACTATGCTTCATCTCTTGCCATGTTTAACAACATTTAATATTGATGGGTACCTAAATGAGAGAGAACTAAATAAGTCTCGTGTTTCGTCAATATGCAACTCGTTGCATATTGAGCTCCACTTAACTTGTAGTTTTGCTTGTGCACTTTGCCATGCCATGCCCTCATTAGACCGGACATGCATCATACTTGGTTGTGCATCATGCCATGATTATGTGTTGGTTGTTTATTATGTTGTTTGCTTCTTTCCGGGTGTCTTCTCGCATTAGCTTCGGTTTCATTCCAGAGTTGTGAGGATCCATTCGACTACGTCTGTTTGTCTTCTTCATGGACTCGTTCTTCTTCCTTGCTGGATCTCAGGCAAGATGACCATACCCTCAAAATTACTTCTATCTTTGCTTGCTAGTTTCCCGCTCTTTTGCTATTCCGCGATACCTACCACTTTCTATATCGTGCCTCCCATATTGCCATGTCAAGCCTCTAACCCACCTTACCTAGCAAACTGTTGTTTGGCTATGTTACCGCTTTTGCTCAGCCCCTCTTATAGCGTTGCTAGTTGCAGGTGAAGATGAAGTTTGTTCCATGATTGGAACATGGATATGTTGGGATATCACTATATCTCTTATTTATATTAATGCATCTATATACTTGGTAAAGGATGGAAGACTCGGCCTTATGCCTGGTGTTTTGTTCCACTCTTGGCTCCCTAGTTTCCGTCATACCGGTGTTATGTTCCTTGATTTTGCGTTCCTTACACGGTTGGGTGTTATGGGAACCCCTTGATAGTTTGCTTTGAATAAAACTCCTCCAGCAAGGCCCAACCTTGGTTTTACCATTTGCCTCACCACCACCTACCCTTTCCTCGGGTCGGCCAACCTGAGGGTAATCTTTATTTTAAGCCCCCCCGGGCCAGTGCTTGTGTAAGTGTTGGTCCGAACCGAGTAGACTGCGGGGCCACCTTGGGGAAACTGGAGGTTTGGTTTTACTCGTAGGATGTCTCATCTGGTGTTCCCTGAGAACGAGATATGTGCAGCTCCTATCGGGATGTCAGCGCATCAGGCGGTCTTGTTAGTTTTGTTTTACCATTGTCGAAATGTCTTGTAACCGGGATTCCGAGTCTGATCGGGTCTTCCTGGGAGAAGGAATATCCTTCGTTGACTGTGAGTGCTTGTGATGGGCTAAGTTGGGACACCCCTGCAGGGTTTTGAACTTTCGAAAGTCGTGCCTGTGGTTATGGGTAGATGGGAATTTGTTCATTTCTGGTTGTAGAGAACTTGATACTTAACTTAATTAAAATGCATCAACCGCGTGTGTAGCCGTGATGGTCTCTTCTCAGCGGGGTCCGGGAAGTGAACATGGTGTTGGAGTTATGCTTGAACGTAAGTAGTTTCAGGATCACTTCTTGATCACTTCTAGTTCATGACCATGCTTTGCTTCTCTTCTCGCTCTCATTTGCGTAACTTAGCCACCATATATGCTAGTGCTTGCTGCAGCTCCACCTCACTACCCTTTCCTACCCATAAGCTTAAATAGTCTTGATCGCGAGGGTGTGAGATTGTTTAGTCCTCGTGACTCACAGATTACTTCAAACAGTTGCAGGTGCCGATGATTACCGTGCAGGTGACGCAACCGATCTCAAGGAGGAGCTCGTTGAAGATCGTGTTCGTTGTGTTGTTTCGTTGCCGTATGATCAATAGTGGAGCCCAGTCGGGGCAACAGGGGATATTTTGCATTAGGGGTTGTCTTTCTTTATTTGGTTCCGTAGTCGGACCTTGATTGTATTCCGGTTGATGTAATGCTATATTCACGTATTGTGTGAAGTGGTGATTGTAAGCCAACTCTTTATCCCTTTCTTATTCAGTACATGGGATTTGTAAAGATTACCCCTCTTGCGACATGCCTACAATGCGGTTATGCCTCTAAGTCGTGCTCCGACACGTGGGAGATATAGCCGCATCGTGGGTGTTACAAGTTGGTATCAGAGCCTTCCCCGACTTAGGAGCCCCCCTGCTTGATTGAATCGCTGGCGTTGTTGAGTCTAGAAAAATGTTTTAAGTCCTATAGGATTATATATATCGGAGAGTAGGTTTCTTTTTACTCCTCAGTCCCTTCGCCGCTCTGGTGAGGCCTCTTGACGTAGAGTTTTGACTCTTCTCTTCTCAAATTTCATGAAAAAAATTTAGGATCACGCGGGTATTTTGGAATCGTTCCGATGGTTTTGTGACGAGAACATTGTTCTTGGTGCCTCCTGACATTTAGGGGTTGTGGCAGTGTCCCGGGAGTTGAGCTCCGAGGTGTTGTCGTCACAATTTTATCGTTGCAGTTTTGGAACACCTGAGTTCGCCGACATCGAAAATCTCTTTTATGCAGTTGTTGGTGAGATAACCTCGACGCCACCCAGTACTGGGGCCGGAGTTCGGAAGTATTGCCATAACTCGTATAACGGATGCTTTTCGAAGCTTGAGGTAAATGATTTCCGAAGGTTTCTTGGTTATGTGTTAAAGGATGGATACAGCTGGATATAGGATTGCTAGTTTTGGGTGAGATATTATGCTTCCCCTGTATCCCCAACACCTGATTGCATAACCAGAAAGTTTAGGGAGTTTATAAGTGGGAATTCAAGTAGCTCCTAGGATATGTTTCCGACAGATGTATGATATGAAATTGGGGTTCGATGTCTAGTGGTCCGCCTATCCACGGCTGGTTTTACAGTGGTCTCGTTGTGTCTTAAAGAGTCCTTGGCTATGCTGACTCGGGGATGCTTCGTATGTCATGTGCACTGCCTTGTACATGATGGTGCTATTCGATCGAGCCCGTGTGGGCCCCACTACGAAAACTTCAGACGAAATCTCTATCATATGTTTGTTCCGGCTTATTCTACAAGCCAATCTTTGTTTTGTTTGAGTTGTGGTATTCGAGTTGCTTCGAAGTTAATTATTGATTCCATACCTTCCCTAAGCGGTGTTCTCATATTTCTATGTAAATACTAATCCTTCATGATAATCGAGATTGGCATGTCAATCCTTTTCACCGGCGTGTTTCCCTTCAAGTGGATCTGTTCATTTTCAACATTCGCAAGACCAACTCTTAGTATTCTCAACGGTGTTTGTTTCATTCGTCCCAAGTTGCCTTTGTTTTTCCCACCCTCCCACCCTTTTTCTTCGAGGACTCAAGTATCTTAATCAAGTATCCATTTGATTCATGTGAAATTTCTTCTTTCCTTTCCTTCAATGTTTTTAAATGGTGATTTCTCGTGGAGATGCTCAGAAGCTTCAAGTTCAATATTCCTCATTCTTTTCTTCTCCGGTGGATTCAATTCAAGCTTTGGTATTGAGCATAGTCCTTTCATTTTGCCCAATGCTTTTCTTATGCCGGTGCACCTCTTAATCATTCCCTACTTGCTGCCATCCTCTCATAATTGTTTCGATCCTGAGTATTCTTTTCCCCCATCTGGAGAAATTCAAGAGTCTTTTCAGTTTGATGCTCCGGAGTCCATTATCTCAGGATTATTCATCCTCAGCTTTCAGCTCTCATTCTCTAAATCTTACCGGTGAATCATTCAAGTATTCTCTTATCAGTTTGTGATCTATTTGTTCTCATGTATCAAATTCCCTAAAGTATGTTCATTCGTTCTCTATCTCTTCCCGGTGTTTCTTTATCTTTTCTTCAATCGTTTTCAATTCTTACAGTGGTTCGGTTCGAGATTTCTCTTCCTTCGTTATCATATCAATTCATTCGTTCTTTCAATCCTACCGGTGGTATGTAGAAGACCTTCTCAAGTTTGCGCTATATCTATCTTAAGCCTTTCTACGAGAATAAGTAGTATGCCAAATCTGCTGCTTGTCATCAATTTAAGTTGGTGAAGGATACGCATAACGTAATTCTTATTATTGTTTCATCCAAGTGATTAATTCCTTATTTCGGAGGTTCATCAAAATTTTTGATTTCATTTGTTCATCTTTTCCTTCCGGAGTGCCAAGTTTTCTCGGTTATATCGTTGTGAAAATCCATCTAAATCATTACAAGGATTCACCTTGTGTTTTCAACTTCTCTTTAATTTTTTATCATTCTTTTGTTACCGGAGTTCTTCATGGAGGTTCCACATGATGGTTCAACAAGGATTTAATTCCTTCTTGAGGTGTTCATCAAGATTCTTTTCAAAGGAGCTCAAGTATTCTTCATCTTGCATTTCTAAGTGCAATTGTTTCTACCTTATCATTTGAGGTGGTGTTATGTCATTCTTGATAATTTCCCTTCGGGTTTCATGATTCACAAGTTTTCAAAGAGTGACATATTTAAATCCATCATTTTCTCTTCGTTCAAGAGATCTTTTCAACCAATCAATCATTTTGTCGGTATTATCTTGGGTTATATTTCACCTAGATCTTTCCCTAAGGATTGTTGCTATTTATGGTGTTTATCAATGACCCAAGTTCTTCATTTATCCTTCCGGTGAAATAACTTCTCTTCTCCTTGTTGATATTAATCCAATCTATGGTTTCCATTAGTGGCAGAATTTCACCTCATAGTTTTGAGATGTTTTCCATAAGCCCACAACAAGCCTGTTTCTTTTCGTTGTTCATTTCCCAACAACTCCGTCCAATCCTTTTTTTAAGGATGCTTTTCAAATTCAATTGTGGTAGAAGATGTCTTTTTCCTCTCAATTCTTTCCTTTCCAATGATCCAACTTCTATTCTTTCGTTCCGGAGGCATTGTGATGTTGCTCTGTTCACTCATCATCTCGGATTGTCAGCACCATATCTTTTCGTGCTTATCCATTTTACTGGTGTGTCGTGCCCTCTTTTCAAGTTCTCTCATCTTATCAAGTTTTACCTCCATTCTCAACGAAAGTGCTGTCTGAAAACTTTCTTATCCATTGTGCCATTCTTTCAATAGTTTCGGAGGCAGTGTGTTGTTGATTTCATCAAGTATCCTCTCATCTTGTCAAATTCATGTTCATTTCCTTTCATTTACAGTCAGAGTGCTGCCCAAATTATATCATTCTTTTCCCTTCTCTATCTTGTTTTAACCGGAGTGTTATGTCTATCATTCCTCTTCTAACCGGAGTCTCATCCAAGTGCTTTCATTTTGCCTAGATCATATTCTTTGCCTTCCATTTCTTACAGGAGTGTTGTCGTAATTGACCTTTATTGTTCCTTGTACTTGTCGTTTCGACCGGAGTGCTTGCATGTACTTCTTGCCCATTGCACCCCTTTTCCTTATGTCTTTCAACCTACAAGGTTCTGGTAATGTCCCATGTTCCTCTTACCTATCGGAGTTTTTTCAACTTCTTGCATCTTTGTTGGCTTCCTTCTTTCAATTTGTTTAACCTCGCAAGGTTCTTTGGGTTCACTCATTTGTCAAAGAAGCAACTTAGTTTTACATTTTCTCTTCCTCTTCTGTTTTCCCTGCGGTGCCATCCTAGATCTCGGGACGAGATACTCTCGTAGTGGTGGAGTGTTGTGACGCCCCGAGACCGTTGCGTCAGGCGTCTTCCAGTTATTCGTTGTTGTTGCCTTGTCTTTTGCTTGCGTGTCGCATCTTGTCATGTCATCATGTGCATTTCATCATCATGTTGTCAAAACTTGCATTCGTCCGGGTCTCCCCGTTCTTTCCGTTGTCCGTTCTGAGCCCAGACACACTCGCACGCGCCCACGGCACCTCCGAAATAGTATTTTATAAGTGACCGGAAAATCTTCTAGGAATGGGTTGAAAGTTGGCATGTGGTGTTGCTTTGTTGTAGGTAGACCGCCTGCCAAGTTTCATCGCATTCGGAGTTCGTTTGATAACCCAACGGATAACTATAGCGGCATTATGGTCGGTCAAACATCGGACGTTTTCGGTCTCCGAAAACTGCCACCGGGCTTTCCCTCTCCTTACCCTCCTCCTCGAAACCCGCGCCACCGCCAGCCTCTTTCCACGCTCGATCGCTAGATCCCACCTCTCCACGCGCGGGCCCTCCTAGCCCAGATCCAGGCCCGCTCAGGCCCGGGTCACTCACCGCCGCCAGGGGGCTCTCGTAGCCTCCCGAGCTCCTCCAATGGAGGCAATCAACCGTGCGCCTGCTCGACCTCGTCGCCTCACCGCCGCCTCCTCCAACTAGCGGTTCACGCCGGAGCACCGTCGAATCAGGGCGACCTTGCCTCTAACCTTTCTTCCTCGTGGCTCTCGCTCTCATCTCTCACATCTTCCTCTCCCTCTCTCTATTTTCGCTCACAGGAGACCTCCATGGCCGCTCCAGCTAGCTCCGTCGCTGTCGTTTCATGCCAGGAATGGGTGGATCTAGGCTCCCCGCACCCAGATCTAACACTGCCGCATCATTCCGGCGTGCCGCCGCATCTTCGCCCTCCGGGACGGCATCGAACAGCAAGCAGCCGCCGCCCCCCGCCATTGAACACGTCGCCCCGAACCGGTCTTCCCTCCTCGTCGTTGACCGCGTCCTGCCGCGTGGGCCGCCTCCAGTGCCCTCCTGGCCGCGTCTCGCATCATGGCCGAGCGCCTGCGGAGCCGGCCTGCTCGACCGCGCCCCCTGGGCCGCCTCCACCGACAAGCGCCAAGGCCCAGTCGCTCGTGCCCTGCTACAGCCTTAGCCCACCAGATCCGCTGGCCCAAGGCCCGCAAGGTGAGCACAAGCCAGCCCATGCCTGTTTGCTTATGTGATGCCCTGGGCGCTGAATAATATCATACGCTCAGCCAGATTCGGCCCATGTCATGTTTTTTTCCCGTCCTACGAATTTGCCCTTTTATCCAGAATTTACGGTTTTACGGAAAAGTCCCTAGAGTTCATACATATAATAACTCACAAACCATGCATCGGATTAAAATAAGTTATATATGAAACATGACTAGAATTTCGTCTAGTTTCATAATATCCAACTTTCATGCATGTTTAAAATGTTAAAAATGATGTTTGCATTTATTTGCTTAATTGCCATGTTAAAATGATTTAATTCATAACTAAATAACCGTAGCTCCAAACCTAACAAACTTTATATGTAAATGGGGTAGAAAAATGCCTAGTTTAACGTGGTACACTCATCTAGCATGTTTAACAACTCTAAAATTTGGTTTAGGGCAGAACAGTCCCAAATACATAAATATGCACATGAGGATTTTCCGGACTTGTTGCTTGTTGTTCCGGCCTCATATAACTTGCCTAGATAGGTAGTTTTACTATGCTTCACCTTTTGTCATGTTTAACAACATTTAATATTGATGGGTACCTAAACAAGAGAGAACTAAATAAGTACTATGGTGTTTCGTCAATATGCAACTCATTGCATATTGAGCTCCATTTAACTTGTAGTTTTTCTTGTGCACTTTGCCATGCCATGCCCTCATTAAACCGGACATGCATCATACTTGGTTGTGCATCATGCCATGATTATGTGTTTGTTGTTTATTATGTTGTTTGCTTCTTTCCAGGTTGCTTCTCGCGTTAGCTTCGGTTCCGTTCCGGAGTTGTGAGGATCCGTTCGACTACGTCCGTTTGTCCTCTTCATGGACTCGTTCTTCTTCCTTGCGGGATCTCACGCAAGATGACCATACCCTCGAAATCACTTCTATCTTTGCTTGCTAATTGCTCGCTCTTTTGCTATGCCGCGATACCTACCACTTGCTATATCATGCCACCCATATTTCCATGTCAAGCCTCTAACCCACCTTACCTAGCAAACCGTTGTTTGGCTATGTTACCGCTTTTGCTCAGCCCCTCTTATAGCGTTGTTAGTTGCAGGTGAAGATGAAGTTTGTTCCATGTTTGGCACATGGATATGTTGGGATATCACAATATCTCTTATTTATATTAATGCATCTATATACTTGGTAAAGGGTGGAAGGCTTGGCCTTATGCCAGGTGTTTTGTTCCACTCTTTCCGCCCTAGTTTTCGTCATACCGGTGTTATGTTCCTTGATTTTCCATTCCTTACACGGTTGGGTGTTATGGGAACCCCTTGATAGTTTGCGTTGAATAAAACTCCTCCAGCAAGGCCCAACCTTGGTTTTACCATTTGCCTCACCACCACCTACCCTTCCCTCAGGTCGGCCAACCCGAGGGTCATCTTTATTTTAAGCCCCCCCGGGCCAGTGCTTGTCTAAGTGTTGGTCCGAACCGAGTAGACTACGGGGCCACCTTGGGGAAACTTGAGGTTTGGTTTTACTTGTAGGATGTATCATCCGGTGTTTCCCTGAGAACGAGATATGTGCAGCTCCTATCGGGATGTCAGCGCATTAGGCAGTCTTGCTGGTTTTGTTTTACCATTGTCGAAATGTCTTGTAACCAGGATTCCGAGTCTGACCCGGTCTTCCTGGGAGAAGGAATATCCTTCGCTGACCGTGAGAGCTTGTGATGGGCTAAGTTGGGACAACCCTGCAGGGTTTTGAACTTTCGAAAGCCGTGCCCGCGGTTATGGGCAGATGGGAATTTGTTAATATCCGGTTGTAGAGAACTTGATACTTAACTTAATTAAAATGCATCAACCGCGTGTGTAGCCATGATGGTCTCTTCTCAGCGGCGTCCGGGAAGTGACCACGATGTTGGAGTTATGCTTGAACATAAGTAGGTTCAGGATCACTTCTTGATCACTTCTAGTTCACGACCGTGCTTTGCTTCTCTTCTCGCTCTCATTTGCGTAAGTTAGCCACCATATATGCTAGTGCTTGCTGCAGCTCCACCTCACTACCCTTTCCTACCCATAAGCTTAAATAGTCTTGATCGCGAGGGTGTGAGATTGCTGAGTCCTCGTGACTCACAGATTACTTCAAATAGTTGCAGGTGCCGATGATTACCGTGCAGGTGACGCAACCGAGCTCAAGGTGGAGCTCGATGAAGATCGTGTTCGTTGTGTTGTTTCGTTGTCGTATGATCAGTAATGGAGCCCAGTCGGGGCGATCGGGGATCTTTTGCATAAGGGGTCGCCTATCTTTATTTGGTTCCGTAGTCGGTCCTTGATTGTATTCCGGTTGATGTAATACTATATTCATGTATTGTGTGAAGTGGCCATTGTAAGCCAACTCTTTATCCCTTTCTTATTCAGTACATGGGATGTGTAAAGATTACCCCTCTTGCGACATGCCTACAATGCGGTTATGCTTCTAAGTCGTGCTCCGCCACGTGGGAGATATAGCCTCATCGTGGGTGTTACAAAGCAGCTCGACTTTCCGGCAGTTCTGGAGGTCGTGGCCCTTGGAGCGTTGGTTCTTGCAATATTGCTTGTCGGAGCCTCCTGGCTTGTCGGCAGCCGCCAAGGCCCGGCAAGCGGCACACCCGGCAATTTCTTTGCCGGGGTCGTCTGCCTTGTCCTTCTAGGCTGTGTCGGTGTCCTCGGACCCCTCAATGGCAAGCACGGTCTTGCCCTTGCGATTCCTGTTGCGGCGCCGGCCCTTCTTCGTCAGGGTGGCTGTGTCTTCGTCAGTGGACTCGGTTTCCGTGTCGGCGTCCTCATCGGGGTACTTCCTCCCCTCTTCAGCCCGAGCGCACCTATCGGACAGAACATAGAGTTCGACCACATCTTTGACCTTGTTCATCGCCAGCTCTTCACGCATATTGAGGTTGCACACATTCTGATGGAATGCGCTGATCACGGCGGCAGGATGAACATCTGGGATGTTGTACTGCACTCGGCTGAACCTCTGTATGTACTTGTCCAGTGTTTCACCTTCCTTCTTGGTGATGATATGCAAATCGCTTGCCTAGCCATGAGCTTGGTGGCCTCCGGTAAAGGCGCCAACGAACTCATGGCACAAGTCCGACCAAAAAGAAATGGAATCCGCCGGCAAGTGCATTAGCCATGACATGACATTGGGTTTGAGTGCCAACGGGAAGTAATTGGCAAGCACCTTGTCGTTGCGGGCTCCAGTAGCTTGCATCGCGATGGTGTAGATGCTGAGGAATTCTGACTGGTGAGTCTTGCCACTGTACTTATCGCCAATGTTTGGCTTGAACGTGTGGTGGGAGGGCCACTGGAAATGCCGCAGCTCACGGGTAAAGGCCGGGCAACCCGCCTCGTAGGGTAGGTCGCCAGAGCCCCCCGGTGCTGGGTGGTCCATACTAGGCCCCGCCCACCTATCTGACTGGTGGCGTGCATCGCACCGGTGCTTGATGCTGGTTCGAGCGTCTTCACGGGCTGGCTCCCGAAGAACTTGGCGCTGATCACGGTGGGTCTGTGGGTCGGACGACGCTATGGAAATGTTATCACAAGCATCGTCATGACGGATCGAGACCCGCGGTGGCTGGCGTGGAGGAGGAGTGTGCACCGTGGCCGCAGCGCCCCTGATCCTTCAACCACTGGCATGCGGCGGCTCGATGGAGCACCGTCCAAAGGGCCCCGCCGGTCGTGGCTCATTTTTGTTGGGAACGCCGACGAGGCTTCGGATGGTGGCTCTCCACTCATCGAGTTTCTCCGCAACAGGAGGAAAGTCGAGGAGAAACTGCGCGCGTGCCAAAGGTTCTGCTGGCGTGGGTGGTGGCAAAAGCTACATGGACCGTATTGCGCTCCGACTTCTAACCACGTTAGAAGGAGATCTATCATGGCCTGGCGGCTGTACGCCATTTTCGCCAACACTTCGACGCGCGTGCTGGCCTTCTACATCCCGCGAATGATGCACAGGACTCTTCCCAATACAGTGCCCAGGGTCACCAGCATGGTGACGCTGCTCGTTGTGCACAACATGGGAAGAGCGTATCGGGGGCACCAGGATAGGCGCCTCGGAAGTCGCCGCGCCGCCCGTGGGTGGCACGACGCCTCCCCTGGAGGGCCCCGCGCTGCCTACGGGGGGCCTGGCTCCGTCTTTGGATTTTGTGGCATGTGGCCCATCGTCTCGCGCATGAACGACGTTGCTCGCCAGGCTTTGGCTGCCATAGCGATGCGGGTGTTCGCGAGCCGCACCTCGGCTTCCATCAACGACCGCTCCACCACTCGCCCGTACTGGTACGGGCCGTTCGGCTCTCGACGAACCGATCGCTGTGATCGTGTTTTTCTTGGGAGCCATGGCAATGAAGAACTGCTAAACTAACTGCTAGACCGGATTCTCACAACTGCACACCCCCTACCTGGCGCGCCAGAGATGTCGGTGGGAAACGACACCTATGGGGTCACTGGAATCCCTTCTACGTTTGGCGGGCACGGGGTTGTGCAAAGAGCGGGTCTGGCAGTCAGCACACAAATCGTTTACCTAGGTTCGGGCCGCGGAGACGCGTAAAACCCTAGTCCTGCTTTGATGTATATTTCTTTGTTTTTGTGTTCTTGAACTAGCTGCAGTGGCTCTCTAGTCGAAAAGATATGAATCCTCCTCCAGTAAGCCTCGGCCCTCCTTTTATACACAAAAAGGGGTTGCCACAGTGGCACACAGGAGGTGGAAAGGAGTACAGTGGCTGAGTCTATCCCCTGGCATCGTCGGACAAACACATTTAATGCGTTGCCGACGTGCCCCTCGTGCTTTATTTGGGACAACAAAGAATCTGGTCCCAGTTGTCATCGCCTTGCCTGGCTCCGACGTGCGTCCAAGATGACGAGCCATTGTAGCACCATGTTGGCTGGTTGCGGGGCTGGCGCGGTGGTAGAGCCTTCACGAAGATCTGCATGCCACCACGCAGCTGTATGGGAGTAATGGTGGAGTCTTGGCAGACGCGGTCCTGGCTGCGGCCCCACAGGCGTCCTTGGCAAGGGTCTTGCCAAGGGCCTGGCAAGGGTCTCGCTGCGGCACTGCGGTCGTCCGTGGCAAGGATCTTGCCGGGGGTCTCATGGATTTCCTTGGCAAGGATCTCGCCAAGGATCGTCGGCTTCTGGTTTTCATCTAATCTTGTGTCAGAGTAATGGGCCATGGGTAGGCTAACCCGAGGCCCAAAACCTTTCAAGACATCAGGGCTGACTGCGCCCCTCAAGACGATAGATGAAGAGCCGCCTTCTGGAGGACGGCTGAAAGAACAGCCGACTGCCCGCATGCATCCGAGTCCTAGAGGCGAGGTCAAGATCGGCCGACTCCGTTTGGCGGCTTCCAGAGAAGCCGGCCACGGGGAGTCGGCCCACGGCACCAGCAAAGCCTATGCCCTCGTAGGGGGGGGGACAGGGAGTGGCAACACTGAAGCCCACTCCCTCCCCTTTTCCAGGAGATGGCTAGGCCACAGTGCGTTGTACCAACGGAGACCTCCGTCTGGCGCGGCACTGTTGCCATGCCATCCCTGACATCAGCAACAGTGGGCGGAGTCCTGTGCCCACGATGGCCTGACAGTACGGTCCACGGATCATGGGCCCTACCAGTCAGTGAGAGTCCGGAAGACGGCAAGGGTGCCACTAGTCGGACCCGTAGGGAGCCGGCCCCCGGGAGTCGGCCTGCCCCTCCCACGGGTTCCCCACGCCATTGACCAGACGAGACAGGTAGTGGCTACAGTGATCACCCGCAAGCGGCAGGACTGTAGCCATGACCCCATGACCAAGCCTGTGTCATTAGAGGCACAGCTACAGTAATCAGCAGCTAGCAAGACCCGCAAGCCGTGGGTACAGCTTGTCGGCTCCGTACCAGACTAGTCGGCGGGGCCCACCAATCGGCAGGCTCCAGCAGTCGGCAGAAGGGCCGGCAGGCGAAGAGACCGACGGCTGGGCCCTGCGCCCAGGCAGTTTACCATTGTACCCCTGGGGGTAGGCCTATATAAACCCCCCACGGCACCCATGCAAAGGTATCCGATCCATTAGAACTACACCAGAACACAGAGGGGGGGGAAGAGCTGACCCTGCCTTCTCTTACCTTCAGCATACAGCTCGAGGAGCACCCTTGTATTCACTTTTCCTTGGTGATCATGCCGAAACCCCGCAGAGTAGGACTAGGGGTGTTATCTCCTAGGAGAGCCCCGAACCTGGGTAAAGTACGCCAGCGTTCGTGTCTACGCCTCATCCCGTTTCCAGGCACCGGCGACGTTATACTCGCCCCCACCATGATAAGCCATCCATTGGCATATGTCGCACCCAACCCCGGACATTTGGCGCCCACCGTGGGGCATGGTGCACCGTCGTCCGGAGACCTGTTCTGGACGGGAACCCTTTTCCTCCCCGGCGAGCGCAGCCAGCCCGGCACGCCATACGGAGTCTGCGCCAACGCGCTGCATGGTGCTTAAATCGCCTGCGCGGCCAGTTGCCTCGCCGATCTTGTCGGCGAGGTCCGCCTCTCCGACGAGCCTGCATCCGACGCGGGCACAGGCGGCCCCGAGAGCCTCCTCGTGGGCCTCCTCGATCAACTCCACGTCGCCAGCGAGCCAACTGGGCACTTGGAGTCCGTAGGCTCCACTGATCCGATGTTGGTCGACTCCGACACCGTGTTGCTTGACACGTTCCCCACCAACGTGGTGGTCTACGACGAGCCACTCCCTTGCGCGGAGAGCAGCGGAAGCACCATCACGGAAGTGCTTGTTATTGATCATGGCGAGCACTCCGGCGGGGGTGATTATGACCCACTCAACGCGGTGCTACAAGACCTGGCAGCGCCCATTCCCGAAGACGCCGACGCCGAGACACTGGAGGCACGCCGCCTTCAGCTAGTAGAAGGCGCCAAAAAGCTGGCCAGCATGAGACGCCTATCAGAGGCCTACCAGCGTGAGATGGACCGCGCTGTGGGCGGCACGCCGGCTCCGGCTGGGCCTAGCCTCCTTGGCGCGGTCCGGCAGCGCGGCGTGGCCAGCGCCGACCTGTTTGGGGCAAATCGCCCCGTTTATGCCACGCCTGCGGAGAACATTCGAGCCTCCCAGGAGGCGGCAGACGAGCTGGACAAGTTCGAGGGCGAAGAGTGTCGCTTGATGACGGAGCACGTCTAGCGACTGCTTGACACAGCTGCGGAGCAGAACGAGGTCGGCTCCCGCACTGATGCACCGCACCGACAGAATGACAACCTGCCTCCCCGCCGAGACTAAGGCGCAACGTCTCAGACGCCGACTGGTGGCGTCCGTAGAAGAAAAGACAAGGGTCTGGCTGCCAGCCGCAGTCAGACTCACATCACCATAGAGCGCGACCGAGACGGCCGCCCAAGAACATTGGAACGACGGGACAACTGTCCGCCTCCTCCCCCTCGAAGGGAAAGGCGAGTCTCCCTGCCGCCTGTTGATCACCCGACGCTCGGCGACCGGCTTGGCCGCTGAGAGGGAGTCGGAGAGAATGACGCCCGCCACCGGATCGACCGACTCCACCGATCCCTGGCGCTTGAGGAAGAAGATGAGTTGGGTCCGCCGTGCTTCGGCCCCCGCATCCGAGACGAGCCCTTCCCCAAAGGGTTCACGCTCCCAAGAGACACACCCAAATACACCGGCTCCGTGAAGCTGGAAGACTGGCTGGTCGACTACTCCATGGCCGTCAGCATAGCAAACGACAACAAGCTTGTTGCCGTGAAGTATGTTCCGCTCATGCTCCATGGCACGGCCCGGACGTGGCTGAACAGCTTAAGGCCCCGCAGCATCAACAGTTGTGTCGACTTCACCGACGCCTTCGTCCGCAACTTCACCAGCACGTACAAGCGCCCTCCCAAACCTCGCCAGCTCTCCTTGTGCGTGCAGGGCCCCAACGAGTCAACTCGTGACTACCTCATGCGCTGGGCCGAGCTCCGCAACTCCTGCGAGGGCGTGCACGAGGTGCAGGCTATTGAGTACTTCACTACAGGATGCCAAGAAGGCACCCTCCTCAAGCATAAGCTTCTCTGCGATGAGCCAGAAACCCTCGACGAGCTGCTGATCATAGCAGACAAATACGCCACGGCCGACTCCTCCATGAAGGCGGAGATTCAAGATAGTGCGACAGGCAAGGTGGCTCCTCAGGCTCCTCGGACCCCGGCTAGAGACACCAGTCGGTGTAAACAACAGAACGACCACAAGCGTAGAGCCCCACAGCTGACTTCCACCAGTCAGCAGGTGGCGACAGTCGAAGACCAGTAGCCGGAAGGGCAGCCTCCGCCCAAACGACAGAAGGGCGGCAAGCCCAACTGGCAGCCAGCTTTCTCGTATGAGCAGAATTTGGATGGACCCTGAAAATTCCACAATGGCGCGAAGCCGTCCAACCACACCACTCGGAAGTGCCACTGGCTTACCAGGATCGCCAAGGTAGACGGCCTTTTGCCTCCCCCACCTATTGGGCAGCCGCCTCCTCCTCCGCCCCAGCAGCCGGCGGTCAGACTAGTCGGCGCGATACAAGATGAGTACCCAAAAGAGCATGGAGCCTATGTCGTCTTCACCAGCGTGGCCGATGATCGACGTAGCAGGCGGCTGTAGCAGCAGGAGGTGAATGCAGTAGCATCTGACACACCGGAGTTCATGCATTGGTCTAAAAAGCCCATTAGATGGAGCAGACCTGACCACCCAGAAGTAATGCCCAAACCCAGATCCTACGCCTTGGTTTTGGACGCCACCTTTGCCACGGACAAGCGAGCTGCTCGCTTATCCAGAGTCCTGATAGACGGCGGCAGCAGCATCAACATGCTGTGCAAGGATACCATGGAGAAATTAGGAATTAGACAGAGGCAGCTTCAGTCCAGCCAGACAGTGTTCCATGGCATAGTTGCTGGCCTTTCCTGCTCACCAATCGGCAAGATCTTGATTGACGTCCTCTTCGGAGACAAAGATCATTTCCGCTGAGAGTCAATTTGGTTTGAAGTAGTAGACCTGGAGAGCCCATACCATGCGCTGCTTGGTCGGCCTGCCCTGGCCAGGTTCATGGCTGTCCCCCACTATGCCTACCTCAAGATGAAGATTCTGAGTTCCAAAGGGATTCTGACCATAACTGGCGACTACAAGAAGTTGTCCGCCTGCGCATCAGAGAGCAGTTGGCTGGCCGAGTCCCTCGTGATCGCAGCTGAGAAGCGGCTACTTGACCGGGCTGTGGCGATGGCAAGCAAACAGCCAGAGATGTCGCCCGATCCCAGGGAGTCAGAAGCTGAGGGCTCGTTCAAGCCGGCCAAAAGAAATAAAGAAGATACCTTTGGACCCGGAGCGCCCAGAGAGGTACGCTATCATAGGCGCCAACCTCGACAGCAAATAGGAAGGCGAGCTCGTCGATTTCCTCCGTGAGAATCGAGACATCTTCGCATGGTCCCCCCAAGACATGCCAGGTGTCCCGACGGATTTCCCCGAGCACAAATTGCACGGCCGATCTGATGCCAAGCCAGTCATGCAGCCTTTACGCCACCTGTTAGAAGAGAAGAGAAGAGTTGTTGGAGATGAGATAGCCCGGCTGCTTGCGGCCGACTTCATCATGGAAGTGTTCTTTCCAGAATGGCTAGCCAACCTGGTCCTGGTACTGAAGAAGAACAAGCAATGGTGAATGTGTATTGACTACACTAGCCTCAACAAAGCATGCCCCAAGGACCCGTTCGCTTTACCAACGATCGACCAAGTGATAGACTCCACAGCCGGATGCGAGCTGTTGAGTTTCTTGGATGCATATTCGGGGTATCATCAGATCAAGTTGAACCCGGCCGATAGGCTGAAGACCGCCTTCATCACGCCGTTGGGAGCCTTCTGCTACTTGACCATGATGTTCGGCTTGAGGAACGCCGGTGCCACCTTCCAACGTTGCATGCAGAAGTGCCTCCTCAAGCAACTCGGCAGAAATGATCATGTTTACGTGGACGATGTGGTAGTGAAGACGGAGAAGCGTCAAACACTGCTGGAAGATCTCAAGGAGACCTTTGAGAACTTGTGCCGATTTCAGATCAAGCTCAATCCGAAGAAATGCGTCTTTGGAGTACCAGCCGGCCAGCTCCTTGGCTTCCTGGTCTCCGAACGCGACATAGATTGCAATCCTGTGAAGATCAAGTCTATTGAGAGGATGGAGGTACCCAGCCGACTGCTGGACGTACAAAAGTTTACCGGCTGTTTGGCATCCATCAGCCGATTCATCAGTCGGCTGGGCGAGAAGGCTCTCCCCCTGTACCAACTCATCAAGAAGACCACTTTCTTCGAGTGGAACCACAAGGCGGACGAAGCTTTTCTCCAACTAAAGAAGATGCTGACTACTCCACCCGTCCTAGCGGTTCCGACTCCTAAGGAACCCATGCTCCTCTACATCGCTGCCACCAGCCGAGTAGTCAGCACAGTCATCGTGGTAGAGCGCAAGGAGGAAGGCAAGGCGCTACCAGTCCAGAGACCGGTATATTATTTAAGTGAAGTACCGTCGACCTCCAAGCAAAACTACCCCCACTACCAGAAGATGTGCTACGGCGTGCACTTTCCCGCCAAGAAATTAAAGCCTTACTTCCAAGAACATCCAATCACTGTGGTCTGCACGTCTCCACTAGTCGAGATCATCGGCAGCCGGGATGCTTCGGGCTGAGTGGCCAAATGGGCCATAGATTTGGCCCCCTACACCATCTACTACCAGCCTCGCACCGCCATCAAATCGCAAGCGCTGGCCGACTTCCTCGTCGACTGGGCCGAAACCCAGCATCTGCCGCCAGCGCCCGACTCCACCCATTGGCGAATGCATTTAGATAGCTCCAAGATGCGCACCGGCTTGGGATCCGGTATCGTGCTCACCTCTCTGAAAGGAGACAAGCTCAAATATGTGCTGCAAATCCATTTTGCCGCCTCCAACAATGTCACCGAATATGAGGCACTCATTCACGGGCTCCGGCTAGCCAAAGAGCTCGGCATTCGCCGGATCCTGTGCTATGGTGGCTCCGACTTGGTGGTCCAGCAGTCATCAGGTGATTGGGACACCAAAGACCCAAACATGGCGAGCTACCGCTTCCTCGTACAGCAACTCAGCGGATATTTTGAGGGGTGTGAGTTTCTCCATGTACCAAGAAACGACAACGACCAAGCAGACGCCCTGGCATGAATCGGCTCCAGCCGTCAAGCGATACCGTCCGGCATCGCCCTCCAGTGCCTCCTCAAGCCGTCTGTCAAGCCATCGCCAAAGTCAGACTCTATCTTCGTACCGACTCCTCCCGAAGTAGTCAGACCCGACTCAAGAGCCCCCGCAGACGGCGCGAGCATTCCGGCAGCCGGCGCGGGGATCTTGGCAGTCACACCCGGCCCGGGGACTACGGCGGTCGGCCCAGAGACTTCAGAACCTAGCCCGGGGACTGCGCCAATCCGCCCCGGGACTTCATCGACACAGCAAGCGGCTGCCAACTCCAACCCGCCACCTCCTGGCCCAGCAGCCCTCGTCCAAGTCGCAGTCTTGACAGTTGCAGATATTGCAGCACCTTCATGGGCCCAGCCCATCCTCAAATTCCTGGTGAACAAAGAGCTGCCGACTGATGAGATCTCAGCTCGACAAGTGCAACGTCGGGCGGCAGCATACACCATAGTCAACAGAGAGCTCGTAAGGTGCAGTGTCACTAGTGTCTACCAGTACTGCGTAGAGCCGGAGCAAGGCCAAGCAATTCTCAAGGACGTCCATCAAGGCGAGCGTTGCCACCATGCGGCTTCAAGAGCACTTGCCGCCAAAGCCTTCAGCCATGGTTTCTTCCGGCCGACTGCTCTTGAAGACGCCAAGGCCTTGGTCCAAAAATGCAAGGGGTGCCAGAAGTTCCGCTCCAAGCCACATCAGCCGGCTTCCGCACTCAAGACTATTCCCATTGCCTGGCCCTTTGCTGTTTGGGGCCTGGACTTGGTAGGACCATTCAAGATGGCACGAGGCGGTTTGACTCACTTACTTGTCACGGTGGACAAGTTCACGAAGTGGATAGAAGCAAAACCAATCAAGAAGTTGAATGGCCCGACTTCTGTGACCTTCATCTCCGACATCACAACTCGGTACGGCATACCGCACAACATCATCACCGACAACGGCACAAACTTTGCCAAAGGTGCCTTGGCCCATTTCTGCAGGACACAGGGCATCCGACTGGACTTAGCGTCTGTTGCCCATCCGCAGTCCAACGGCCAGGTAGAGCGAGCAAACGGCCTAATCCTGTCCGGCATCAAGCCTCGGCCGGTCGAGCCTCTGGAGCGTTCGGCAGGCTGCTGGCTTGATGAGTTGCCAGCCGTCCTCTGGAGCCTGTGCACGACTCGAAACAAGTCAACTGGCTTCATGCCCTTCTTCCTCATCTACAGTGCCGAAGCCAACATAGAGTTTGACTCCCCTCGAATCACCATGTACACTGAAGAGGAAGCAGAAGAAGCACGTCAAGACGACGTCGATCTGCTGGAAGAGGCCGGCTGTTGGCACTCAGCCGGTCCAGAATCTACCAGCAGAGCCTACGCCGATACTACAACCGGAAGGTCAAGCCGCGATCTTTCCAAGAAGGAGACCTTGTGCTCCGGCTGATTCAGCGAACAGCCGGCCAGCACAAGCTCTCAGCACCTTGGGAAGGCCCTTTCATCATCAGCAAAGTGCTGGGCAACGACTCCTACTACCTGATCGACGCTCAGAAGCCCCGAGCATGCAAGAGGGATGACTCTGGCAAAGAGATGGAGCGGCCGTGGAATGCAAACCTCCTCCAAAGATTTTACAGTTAATGAAGTATCTACCATGCTACCTTTTGTATTAAAGTACGAAGACCTCGGGCCCCTCGAGAAGAGATCGGGGACTGCCCTCTTTTATCTATATGATAAGAGTTATGCCTATGAGTATGTTATTTCTTGTTATACCGCTTGGCACCGGGTTCGACTAGTTGGCCCGGGGACTTGCCATCTTGAACTATGAAATGACTTCCTGCAGCCGGACAAGTAGTGTGTGGTACTTAAGCCGTCTCCTGTTAGAAGCTGCTAATCGCAGAGCGACTGTCTAGTGAGCAGGAGTAAGGTAGAATGGGTGCCCTTATGAAAAATGGCTAAGGACTCAAAGCATGTACATAGTTGAAGCCGGTTTCCAGCCTTTTACAACCGACTCTCGAGCAGCTGGCAGGCCGTTTTCTAAATGAACTTGCTAAAAACTCTAAACGGCAAAGTACTTGCCTTCCCAAATAAGCCAAGTACTTGATCCAGCAGCAGTCCGTAGAGCGGCTGTCCGACTGGCAAGACGGCAACCAAGGGAAGGTGGAAAAGGAAAAAGCCAAAGAGCAATAAGCAAGAAGAGATATGATGTGGATAAATATTTACATAGAAAAGGCCCTTGGCCGAATCTTCAAACAGAAGTTCAAGATACACCCCGTGGGTGGAATTGTGGAAAATAACAAGTTCATTGAGACTACTAAGCAGGTAAAAACAAAGATAAAGTGGCAGCCTAGGAAGCCGCGGACGGACTCGGAGGACTGGTGGGGTCGGCGGTGCCAGTTGCCGGGGCGGCCGGCTGGTTGGTCTCCGTTTGATCACCTCTGGCAGCAGCTGGCTCGGTTGGGCGCGGCTCGTTGCTAGAGGCGCGGTCGAGCTGGGGCTAGCCGTCTACCCCGACCTCTAGCGCCTCCTCCTCGTCTCCTTCCTCCTCCTCGCCTTCTTCTTTGCCACTGGAGTCGATCACCTCCGCCGAGTCCTCGCCGTCGTTCGGGTTCAGCCCGAACCACTCCGGCGGCGCCTCCTCGCCATTCTCAGTCCGCTCTGGGATGAAGACCATGGTGTCGGTGTACTCTGCGATCGACGTGGCCGCCAGCTCCACCTGAGCTTCCAGCCGGAATGTGACTAGCTCGACTAGACTCAGCCCAGGATACCATGCCTTGGCGAATTCTAAGACCCGGCGTGCTCCAGCCCGTGCCGAAGAACCCTTCCAGGCCTCAAGGCGGTCGGCTGCTACCTCCAGCCAGTCGGCAGTCTGACTGGGGGTGCACGGTGCCTGCATATCCAGCCACAGGGCGGCAATCGTCTAGGCGCCGACACGTTGAAGCCGGCGCAGCATCCGGTGGGCCGGCCGAAGGCGGGCCTCGATGCTCAGGATCTGCTCACCAAGAGTTTGGGGGGCGTTGTCGGCGATCTGTGCGCTGTCCGCCCTCCTCCCTTCACGATCAGCCTCGATGGCTTGATTGGCGGCGTCCGAATGGCCGGGGAAGAAGTCTGCCAAGGAAGAAGAATGAAGAACAAGGTTAAAGATTAGAGGCCGACTCAACTAGCAGTCGGCAGCTTAGAAAAGGAAAATTAGGGGAAGCTCACCGTCGACGAGATCTTCGATCGCGTGGAAGCCGGAGACCAGCGATGTCTCCGTGTCGGTCCAGGAGGAGTGCTCGGATGCGAATTCGGCAAGGAGGGCGGTCTCCTTGTCCTCCGCCTCCTTCTAGGCCTTCTGGAGCAGCTCCTTCTACTCCGCCAGCTGTGTAGCCAGCCGGTCGCGCTCCTCCGTCAGCTGGCCGCACTCCTCCTCCCTAACACGCAGCGCGGCATTGGCCTCGCCCAGCTGCTGTTGCAGGGCCGCGTTGGCCTCTGAAGAAGAAGAAGGAGGGGTGCCAGTCGTCAACAAGGAAGAAAGGTCACCAGGGAGATCCAGCCCGACTGCTCAGGAGTCGGCCCGAATCTCGGGGACTACAGCCCGCGGGTGCGCCAGCGCGCCCCTGCAGGGAAGGAAGAGGACTCACCCCGGCTCTCCGGCAAGTCGGCGGTCTACTTGGCCAGCTCCTCAACATTGGTGTTGAAGGCGGTCATGCGAAGATTGTGGTAGTCCTGCATCAAAATTCCAGACAAAGTGTTGGTACTTGGAACTCACCAATTAGAGTTCCGAGCCGCCTACTCAGCAGTCAGCCCGAAACTCGGGGACTACACCCAGTGGGTGCGCTGGCGTGCCCCCACACAGAAAAACAAGAAACAAAAGTAAAAAAGGAAGGACACATACCCGGATGGCTGTTCGCGACGCCAGATACGCCTTGGTGCATTCCTTGATGGCGTCGCCCTCGGCTCGGAGCTTGGCTTGCACGTCCAAGAGCGCCCGGTTCAACAGGCCCGTCCCGCCTCCCCGCACCCACCCAGTGGGCGCGGCGCTCGACACCTCGGTGTCCGGGATCGTGGAGCTCGTGGCGCCAGTCTCCAGAGGGTGCGGCACCGAGGCCGCCTTCGCGAGACGGCGGCGCGTCGGTGTGCCGACGTTGAGAGCTAGGCCCGTTGCCACCACGCCTCCAGGTGGCGGCACCAGCTGGTCCGCCGGCTGCCCACCTGGCGCGCTTCCGGAGGGCGGCGGTGGCATCACAATTACGTCCGGCATGGCGGTGTTGTCGGCGTCCCTCTCCATGACCGGGTTCTTGTCGCCGACTTCCCAAGTCTGCGCCGTGAACTCCGGTGGTGGCGGCGCAGAGTTCAAGGAGACGACAAACACCGCCGACTGGCGGTGTGTGGCTTCTTCAGCGCGCTTCTTCTCCGCGTCCACGGCCTCGGCTTCTGCCAGCTTCTTCAGGGCGGCGGCCTCTGCCTTGTCGGCTTCCACCTTCTTCATGCGGGCGGCTTCCCGCTCCTCGCGCGCCTCCCGCGCGTTCCGCTCCGTCACCTCCAGCAGGTCGGCGGCCGGATCAATCCACCGGGTGGTGGAGGAGGTCTCCGCCAACTTTACGAGGGAGCCGCCGGCCAACTTCTCAAGAGAGAGCGGGGAGGTAGCACTTACACCGAAATCAGCTGTGGCGTCTTCACCACCTTGCGGAAGCGGTTGGCCTTTGCGGCCGCTTCGTCCCGCTTGGTTGCCACGACTGAGCCCTTGGGCTTCTTCGCCAGCTGCCGAACAGGCTCGTCCCGTCCCTATGCTTCATGGTGCCACCTTGAGCGTCCGGCGCGGCGGACGAGCTCGCGCCCGGGTGGCCGGCTCCTGGCTGGTGGCGCGGGGCGACCTCCTCATCATCGTCAGGCCAGTCCTCGAGACTGGCTCCAAGTTCGCTAATTCATTTAAGGGCAATAGATTGATACGCTGCATGAAACAAAAATGCAAAATTGTTAGACAAACCGATTACCCGTATGAGAGGCTCAGCAGCAGCATGTACAGAAGCACCCCAAAAAATTTTCATTCCTAGTTTTCAGAGCTGATGTGTAAATGTACTGAACTGCTCGCCTACAAAAGCTTATATACTACACACATTTAGATACACCCAAAAAGACGAAGATGAACTTCGTTAGCAGAAAAAATAAGGGTAATAGATGGCAGGCAGGCGCCTAACAGGTGGTTTCCCGCTGCCTTCAGCATGGTCTGTGGACGCGAGACCAAAGGAGCCTTTTGATGGGAGACCAAGCAGCAGAACTTGCAGCAGCGGCAAGGCTAGAGGCCAAGATGAATCTGAGATAGGGATTTCGCCAGGAGGGCGCAAGTGTGGGAAAGCAAAGTGGAGGCATGTCTTTATATGAATAGGAGTCACGATTGTGGACTGCTACAAATTCCATCTTCAGTTTCTTGTGCAGTTATGGGCTTATGGCTGAGCAATAGTTGACATGGCGTTGAGGAAGTGGAACAGAACAGCCGTGGGAAAGATAATGAATGGATGTGACTGCGTGTGGGTACTACAGCCCAATCAATCTGCCTTTTGCAGAGAAGAGGCTTCGTACAGGCCAGTCGCAGGAAATCCAGTCCAAGGGTCTTAAAAAAATAGGAAAAGGAACATAATTTGAAAAAGCTGATGTGGCACAATGGTGAGGTGGATAGGCTGCATGTCAAGAGAAATAGGAGAGTGGGGATCAACTATTTAGGTATTATAGATAAAAGTGTGACGATCTTCATTATTAGAGCATTGTCCCATGTGAGGAAAGGATGATGGATGTAACGCCCTTGATGCGGCTATATCTCCCACGTGTCAAAGCACGACTTAGAGGCATAAACGCATTGAAAGCAATGTCGCAAGTGAGGTAATCTTCACACAACCCATGTAATACATAAGGGAGAGAGATACATAGTTGGCTTACAATCGCCACTTCACACAATACATGAATAAAGCATTACATCATCCAGATACAAAAAAGGTCCGACTACTGAACCAAAATAAAAGAAGAACCCCAAATGCAACAAGGCCCCCAATCGACCCCAACTGGGCTCCGTTACTGATCAACTAGAACGAAACAACATAAAGGACAAGATCCTCATCGAGCTCCTCCTGAGCTAGGTTGCGTCATCTATACGGACTCATCGGCACCTGCAAGCTGGTTTTGGAAGTATCTGTGAGTCATGGGGACTCAGCAATATCGCACCCTCACGATCAAGACTATTTAAGCTTATGGGTAAGGTAGAAGTATGAGGTGGAGCTGCAGCAAGCGACTAGCATATATGGTGGCTAACATACGCAAATGAGAGCGAGAAGAGAAGGAAAAGCACGGTCGATAAAAGTATGATCAAGAAGTGATCCTAAAACAACCTACGTCAAGCATTACTCCAACACCGTGTTCACTTCCCGGACTCCGCCGGAAAGAGACCGTCATGGTAACACACGCGGTTGATGCATTTTAATTAAGGTCAACTTCAGGTTTTCTACAACCGGACGTTAACAAATTCCCTCTGCCCATAACCGCGGGCATGGCTTTCGAAAGTTCAAATCCCTGCAGGGGTGTCCCAACTTATCCCATCACAAGCTCTCACGGTCAACGAAGGAATAGACCTCCTCCCGAGACATTCCGATCAGACTCGGTATCCCGGTTCTACAAGACATTTCGACAGGGTAAAACTAAACCAGCAACACCGCCCGAATGTGCCGACAAATCCCGATAGGAGCTGCACATATCTCTTTCTCAGGGCATACTCAGATTGTCCTAGGTACGGGTAGGCCAGCCCAAAGTTGCCCCTGGTGGTCACCGGCAGCTGACAGGTTGGACCAACACTCAAAGGAGCACTGGCCCGGGGGGTAAAATAATGATGACCCTTGAGTCTGCAGAACCCAAGGGAAAGAAAAGGCTAGGTGGCAAATGGTAAAACCAACGTTGGGCATTGCTGGAGGAGTTTTACTCAAGGCGAACTGTCAAGGGGTTCGCATAATAGCCCAACCACGTAAGGAACGCAAAAATCCGGGAACATAACACCGATATGACGGAAACTAGGGCGGCAAGAGTTGAACAAAACACCAAGCAAAAGGCCGAGCCTTCCACCCTTTACCAAGTATATAGATGCATTAATTAAATAAGATATATTGTGATATCCCAACAAGTAAACATGTTCCAACAAGGAACATCATCTCCATGTTCCAACAAGGAACAAACTTCAATCTTCACCTGCAACTAACAACGCTATAAGAGGGGCTGAGCAAAGCGGTAACATAGCCAATCAACGGTTTGCTAGGACAAGGTGGGTTAGGGGCTTGGTTCAACAATATGGGTGGCATGATAAGCAAGTGGTAGGTATCACAGCATAGGCATAGCAAAAGAGCGAGCATCTAGCAAGCGAAGATAGAAGTGATTTCGAGGGTATGGTCATCTTGCCTGAGATCCCGCAAGGAAGAAGAACGAGTCCATGAAGAAGACAAACCGACGTAGACGAACGGGCCCTCACAAAGTTACCGGATCCAACCCGAAGGAGCAAACACCGGAAAAGAAGCACACAACATAGTAAACAAACCACACATGAACATGGTATTCTATGCGAGATGCGGTATGCGATGCATATGCATGATTTGACAAGGAATGATTGAACCTGGCCTCAACTTGGAAATCCAAGTGTGCCACTGGAAAGGTGATATGAAATCGCTTGAAAACGATATAAAGAACGCCGGAATCGGAGTTACGGTTTGGAAATGGCAAGCAATTCAAATATGACCACGTTATACGATTTACAGCAAGTAGCCATCTAAATGCAATGAGATGAACAAGCTACAGCACCCAAACATGGCATCAAAATACATGGCAGGGATGCATTCATGATTCTTAACAAAAGTCTAGCACTGAGCTATGGCCAAATCATACATTAACAGGTTCAAACAAGCATGGCAAAAATGCATTTGGTAAACAGATTTCAGACTTAGTGAAATTAACACTTGTCTGGAATTTCAGATCAGATAGCACTCTTTGGAGCATGAAAACTACATGCTACAGGACCTTAACATGGCAAAGTAAAGCATGGAATGGAGCTACTCAAAGAGCTTAACAAAAGTCCCTTAGTGACCTTGAGCCAAAAGGGATCAGAAAATACATTTGCAAGCATGTGAACATGGCAAAACATAATCAGTTCTCAGACTTAGTGAAAAACTGGAGCATGCAAATCAGATATCAAGTAGGCATGTTTACGAGCTCGATGCACTCACTACAGAGCAAGGCATGACAATCTAAGAATAGACCCATCAAGAATACACAAAATAAAAGCTATACATGGCAAGAACAATACCATGGCAAGCACGGATCAACTACAACATCATCGGCAAAATCGCTAACAAGTAGACAATCTGCCCAGATTCACGAAATAGCAAAAGTAGAGCTCGATTGACTCAAGCTAGGGTGCTCCATAATTGCAAACAAAGACATGGATGGATAGAGCACTACAAGATTAACAAAACATCCTTACTGATCATCCTCAAAAGAGGCACGGATCACTAGGAAACAACATGAACATATGGCCATATGAGATAAACAGAGCAAGGACTTAGTGGAAATGCTAAGTCCCTGAAATCAGCATTACCAAGTGCCTCACTTGGCAAGCTTGTGCTGGTCACCACACACATCACAAAAATACATGGGTTGCACCTATGGAAAGATGGCAAAACCCTTAACAAAACATATGTAGAGCTCATGGCATAACATGCACACAATAATCATGGCAAAAATGACAAATATCTAATTGGAGCAGCAGATCTGACAATTATCTCAAGTATCACTCTTCCAACAGTATTTCGGGCATCCAGATGAACTCAAATGAAAATGATGCAATGGAATGAAATGATGTACTCTCTGAGAAGAACATTTTGATATGCTATATGCATGAATCGGAGCTACGGATGCAAAGTTACCACACGATGAACATGTGCATATGAAACGTGGGAACTCAAATGAACATGTCCACCTCCAGATCTAGGGTTTGGCAGCGCGCGAACCGAGGCGGCGGCGGATCTCGCCGGAGATGGCCGGAAGAGGAGTGGACCTCGCCGGAGATGGCGGATCCGGCCGGATCCCGGCGCGGGGCGGCGGAGGAAGGCGGCGGCCATGGCGCGGTTGGGCGGCGGAAGACGAACGGAGGCGGGCCGGCTCGCGGTGGCCAGAGCTCGCGGCCGGCGAGGCACGCGGCGTCGAGCGGAGGCGCGGCGTCCGGCTCACAGGGAGGCGGCGGCGCGAACGAGGGAGGAGCGGGGCGGCGCAGGGAGATGGCGACCGGGCTCAGGGGCCCTGCTCGGGCCCGGGCGGGCCGCGGCGGGTGCGGCGAAGTGGGCCTCGCCCGCGGGACAGGTGGCGGTGCCTGATTGGACGCAGGCGGCGGCGGACATGTCCGGGCTGCGGGTTTTCGTCCGGCGGCGAGGGGGAAGATAGATCTAGGGTTTAGGGGGGGAGAAGAACCGTGAATTTCGGGGTGGAACACATATATATAGGTAGAGGGAGCTAGGAGAGTCCAAATGAGGTGCGGTTTGCGGCCATGCGATCGTGATCGAACGCTCTAGATGATGGAGAAGGTTTTGGGGGGTTTTTGGGCCAAATTGGAGGGGTGTTAGGCTGCAACACAGGAGGCCTTTTCGGTCCCTCGGTTAACCGTTGGAGTATCAAACAAAGTCCAAATGGTACGAAACTTGACAGGCGGTGTACCGGTAGTAAACCAAGGCCGCTTGGCAAGTCTCGGTCCAATTCGGAAATGTTTAACCCCCACACATGAAAGAAAGGTAGAAATGACCACCGGAGGAGAACGGAGCGCCGGAATGCAAAACGGACAAGGGGAAAAGGCTCGGATGCATGAGACGAACATGTGTGCAAATGAAATGTACATGATCACATGATATGCAATGCATGACACACAAGCAATGACAAGGCAAACAACAGCAAATAACTGGACGACACCTGGCACATCGGTCTCGGGGCGTTACAATGGAGACTATGATTTCCCCACAAGTCGGGATGAGACTCTGGATGAAAAATAAATAAAAAAGAAAAGAAAAAAAGAGGCCACAAAAAAAGAGAAGGCCCAAACAAATATATATATATATATATGAGGGAAAAGAGAGAGAAGGGGCAATGTTACTATCCTTTTTCCACACTTGTGCTTCAAAGTAGCACCATGATCTTCATGATAGAGAGTTTCTTATGTTGTCACTTTCATATACTAGTGGGAATTTTACATTATAGAACTTGGCTTGTATATTCCAATGATGGGCTTCCTCAAATTGTCCTAGGTCTTCGTGAGCAAGCAAGTTGGATGCACACCCACTTAGTTTCTTTTGTTGAGCTTTCATACACTGATAGCTCTAGAGCATCCATCGCATGGCAATCCCTACTCACTCACATTGATATCTGTCGATGGGCATCTCCATAGCCCATTGATACGCCTAGTTAATGTGAGACTATCTTCCTCCCGTTTGTCTTCTCCACAACCACCATCCTATTCCACCCATAGTGCTATGTCCATGGCTCACACTCATATATTGCGTAAAAGTTGAAAAAGTTTGAAAAGGCTAAGTATGAAACAATTGCTTGGCTTGTCATCGGGGTTGTGCATGATGGGAGCATTTTGTGTGACGGTAATGAAGCATGGCCAAACTATATGATTTTGTAGGGATGAGCTTTCTTTGGCTATGTTATTTTGAGAAGAAATAATTCCTTTGTTAGCATGCTTGAAGTATTATTATTTTTATATCAATACTAAACTTTTGTCCTGAATCTTTGGATCTGAACAATCATTCCACAATAAAGAAAATTACATTGAAAATATGCTAGGTAGCATTCCACATCAAAAATTCTATTTTTATAATTTACTGACTCGAGGACGAGCAGGAATTAAGCTTGGGGATGCTTGATACGTCTCCAATGTATCTATAATTTTTGATTGTTCCATGCTATTATATTACCTGTTTTGGTTGTTTAATGGGCTTTAATATGCTCTTTTATATTATTTTTGGGACTAACCTATTTAACCGGAGGCCCAGTGCCAGTTTTTGTTTTTTTGCTATTTTAGTGTTTCACAGAAAAGGAATATCAAACAGAATCCAAACGGAACGAAACCTTCGCGAAGATGTTTCTTGGAACAAACGCAAACTAGGAGACTTGTAGTGGATGTCTGGAACTTTGTGAAGCTTCCACGAAGCAGGAGGGCGCGCCCAGGGGGTAGGTACGCCCCCACCCTCATGGGCCCCACGGACCTCCACAGACGTACTTCTTTCGCATATATATTCTGTTATACCCTAAAAACATCAGGGGGAGCCACGAAACCACTTTTCCACCGCCACAACCTTCTGTACCTGTGAGATCTCATATGGGGCCTTTTTCGGCGATCTGCCGGAGGGGGATTCGATCACGGAGGGCTTCTACATCAACACCATAGCCTAGCTAGATGGCTTCCTCTCTCTCTTTGGTTCTCAATACAAAGTTCTCCTTGATGTTCTTCAAGATCTATTTGATGTAATACTTTTTGCGGTGTGTTTGCCGAGATCCAATGAATTGTGGATTTATGATCAAGTTTATCTATGAACAATATTTGGTTCTTCTCTGAATTCTTATATGCATGATTTGATATCTTTTCAAGTCTCTTCGAATTATCGATTTAGTTTGGCCTACTAGATTGATCTTTCTTGCAATGGGAGAAGTGCTTTGCTTTGGGTTCAACCTTGCGGTGTCCTTTCCTAGTGATAGTAGGGCAGCAAGGCACATATTGTATTGTTGCCATCGAGGATAAAAAGATAGGGTTTATATCATATTGCTTGAGTTTATCCCTCTATATCATGTCATTTTTCATAAAGCATTACTCTATTCTTATGAACTTAATACTCTAGATGCATGCTGGATAGCTGTCGATGTGTGGAGTAATAGTACTAGATATAGAATCGTTTCGGTCTACTTAACACGGACGTGATGCCTATATTTCATAATCATTGCCTAGATATTCTCATAACTATGCGCTCTTCTATCAATTGCTCGGCAGATTTGTTCACCCACTATAATACATGCTATCATGAAGAGGCCACTAGTGAAACCTATGGACCCCGGGTCTCTTTCTTATTATATTGCATCTCCTTTTATTATCGCATCTCGTTTACTATTTTGCAATCTTTACTTTCCAATCTATAAAAAAAATACCAAAAATATTTATCTTACTATCATTATCAGATCTCACTTTCGGAATTGACCGTGAAGGGATTGACAACCCCTTTATCGCGTTGGTTGCGAGGTTCTTGATTGTTTGTGCAGGTACTAGGTGACTTGCGTGTTATCTCCTACTGGATTGATACCTTGGTTCTCAAAAACTGTGGGAAATACTTACGCTACTTTGCTGCATCACCCTTTCCTCTTCAAGGGAAAAACCACCGCATGCTCAAGAGGTAGCAATGATTGAGGTGGAGAAAAGCTGGTACAAAATCGACCTATTTTGTTTTTTTAAATATGATTAGCTCATCATTCTTTATTCAGCCTATTATGAATGAGAGATGCTTGCAATGACAATAGAGATCATAGTTACCCATGACATGCTTAATCAGCAAGAAGTTGATAATGGTTTATCTTGTGTGCAGCTACTTCTTGAGCTTGGGTTGGTTTTTCCCTTGAAGAGGAAAGGGTGATGCAGCACAGTAGAGATAAGTATTCACTGGTAGAAAAAGGGCCTATAGTCCCGGTTCGTAAGGGCCTTTAGTCCCGGTTCAGGAACCGGGACTAAAGTGTCGGTACTAATACCTCCCCCCTTTAGTCCCGGTTCAATCCAGAACCGGGACTAAAGGCCCTCCACGTGGGCAGTGCGCAGAGCCCAGTCAGGAGACCCTTTGGTCCCGGTTGGTGGCACCAACCGGGACCAATAGGCGTCCACGCGTCAGCACTTCTGTGGCTGGGGTTTTTGTTTTTTTTTGAAAGGGGGGGGGGGTTGGGGGTTTTGGGGGGTTAATTTAGGTGTTTCATATATTGTGTTAGCTAGTTATAATTAATAGAGAGAAGTGTCCTCTTTTATGTCCGTGCTTGGTCGACGCTACGTACTATACATACGTATATAGAGAGGACTAGACACGCTAGCTAGCTAGTAAGCAAACGAAGGAAACAGAAGATCGTCATGAACATATATGCATATATACAGAGAGAAGTGATATCGACCACCTCTCCTTCTCCGAGAGATTGGTCGAACAACAAGTTCTCGTATATCTATCTGACACTACCGGCTACATATATACAATAATTATCTCTTACAAATATAATCATACGGACTCAGGGTCCACATTGAATTCTCCGTCTTCAGGGATCATGTGGTCAAGAAAGAATGCCGCCAATTCCTCTTGAATTGCTCGCATGCGAGCTGGTGCTAGGAGGTCATCCCGCTTCCGAAACATCTAATTTGAAGAAGGGGGTCAATACATATATATATATAAATGAATAAAACTCAACACAAATGATGGTAATAAAATAAAATTGTGAATGTTGTTATTTACGTACTTCATATTTTTCGTTAGAGTACCCGCCCCGCTCACAGGTCGTGTGGCGGATGGACTCGCAGATGTAGTATCCACAGAAATCATTCCCTTGTTCCTGCCACAACCACTTTACAAGAAATAGAGGTCAATCAAACTGATAAGCAAGAATGCTAAATGGTATTGATGAAACTAGTGCTTGAATCACTAGGAGATGCGCGGAACATGCTACTATAGTACTTACTTTCGGGTGTCTAAATGCCAGCTCCTTCGGCAGTCCCGGAACTGTTTTGGTGAATTTTCTCCAAACCCTGTCGGACAAAGAGAACAATTACTTGATATCAGGAAATGAACAAAGTTGCTGATATGGTGGATAATGATCGATTTAACTTACTTCTTGAGGATTTCAGTCATGTCCGCATACTCCTTGGGATCTTTTCGTTTAGAGTCCAAGACGGTTACTACTCCCTGCTCAAGCTTAATCTCTAGGAGAATATAGTGGAAACTGCACACACATGCATAACTCATGAATTACATTTCTATAACCTTGACTAATATATAAGGGAAACCGAATACGCACAAGACAGTAACACTCACCTGAAGTTGTAAGGAAAGAGTATTATATCTTTGTTTTGATTTATTACGAACGATCGTAGCAAGCTGGCCTCGGTAGCTGCGGCATGAAGTTTAACCTCAGTTGCATCTATGAGATGTGTGTTAATGAACCCAATATCACCGACTTGTCTTTTCTTCAATTCGGCGATCTTCAATCTGCATAATATAGTGAGGATGATTATAAATACATGCAATGAAAGAGCTAAGCTATATAGAGAAACTTAATGACAGAAGTAGTACTACTTACAGACAGTAGCAGGCGACCGTTGTTTTATCGAGGGCCAATTGATTGAAAAACTGATAGAACTCCTCAAATGGAACAGGCAACAGATCAATTCCAACGAGGTCATGCTCCTTTTTAACTTTCACATACAAGGTACTCCTCCCCCAGAGTCTCTGCAGATTTTCAAGTACCAATCATGCAATCTTCGCATCATCGTTGATAGAGATCTTTCATCTTTGACGAGAGGCTTCCCGTACTCGTATCTTTGTATCTGCACGATTGCTATAACCGGGCACCATCCTCGGATCATTATCGACGTTGTGGCTAGGCACCTTGAGCGGGGGCCACGATTGCTTCGCTTGTTCGCCGAGCTGGGCAATTTGTTTCCCAGCTCGTCGTTCTTTCAGCCTTTGATCACTGACAGTACTTCCCGACCGCTCCGCTTCGGCAAATTCCTTTCCAATAATGCGGTCATAGTTTCCTTTCGGCGAATCAGACTTCGGTGGTTTTGTCAGGGCAGCCAGAGTGCGCTTCACTTTCACTCGATCTACCTTCTCCTCCGGAGGTGGATGTTTCTTTGCTTTCACCCCTTCAAAGAATTTCTTCACTTCTTCTCGCGCGATCTCGGCGTTCTCCTCCTGGGTCCTCTCGTATGGTAACTTCTCTGGAGTCTTCAGAGAAGGACCGAATCTGTATGTCCTCCCGCCTCTGGTTGTACTGCTAGACGCCGACCGAGCAGACGTAGCGGTTGTCTTCTTTACTTGCTTAAGAGGCGGAGGAGAAGGACTACGACGCGCCGGAGCAGCTGGAGCGGCGGCAGGTCTCTTCCGCCCTTGCTGACGAGGCGGAGAAGGAGGAGGCTGGCTGCTCGGGCGCGTCGGCGCAGGCGGAGAAGGAGGCGGAGTGCCGCCACGCGTCGGAGAAGGAGCTGGCCGAGGGCCCTGATCGTCACTCGCCGGAGGATGAGGCGGTGGAGGCGGAGTGCCCTGACTCACCGGAGGAGGAGGAGGAGGCGGTGGCGTCCAGTTCGGAAGGTTGATGAGCTCCTTCCGCCATAGGCATGGAGTCTTCAGAGCAGACCCCAGCCGAGTCTCCCCTTCACCGGTAGGGTGGTCAAGCTGGAGGTCCTCAAATCCCTCCGTTATCTCATCCACCATCACCCTAGCATATCCTTCTGGAATCGGCCGGCAGTGAAAATTTGCGCCGGGTTCAGTAGGAAAAACAGAGCCAACAGCCGCCTTGACCTTCAAATTCATCCATTGCGTCATAAGGTGGCAATTTTGAGACTCTGTTATAGCATCCACGGGATAGCTGGCAGGAGCCGTCAAGGCATGCTCCGGCTGAAGCAGCTCGGTGGAAGCCACGCTGCTTCTGCGCTGAGATGGCGCGGTAGCTTCGGGGGAGGCATCGGCAGTACGTTTGCTGCGATTTGCTTCTCGTTCCTCTATCGCGTCTACCCTTGCTTTCAGCGCCTGCATTTGGGTCTGCTGCACTTTTTTCCTCCTCTCATGGGATTTGTAACCGCCTGCGTCCGGAAACCAAACCTTCCACGGAATGGAGCCTGGCGTGCCTCGTGTCCATCCAGGGTGCTCAGGATTCCCGAGGGCCATTGTGAGCTCGTCGTTCTCTCTGTCTGGAAAGAACGTCCCTTCCTACGCTGCTTCGATATACTGCTTAAGCTTACTGACTGGTATGTCCATTTGATCGTTCGTCCAAATGCACTTCCCTGTTACAGGGTCCAGTGTTCCGCCAGCCGATAAAAAAAAGAGGAAGAAGAAGAAAAATAAGAGGAGAAGAAAGAATTGAGGAGAAGATCTCCTCTATTCTTTCTTCTCCTCTTTTTTTTCTTCTTCCTATTCTTTTTTTATCCTCTTCTTCCTCTCATGTTCGATAGGATCGCCGAGGGGTCGGGAGGTTGCCTAGTGTCTCAGGATTCAACAAAACCATGTCTTCATCATTAGGCGAAAGTAACATGTGCATGATGGTACGAAGCTCTTCAAAGTTGTTCTGGAACGGACTCCCAGATAGGATAATCCGCCTTTTGGTACAAAGTTCAGCAAGAGCCTTCCGAATATCGCTATTTGGAAGGCCTTTGCTAAATTGGTACCAAAAGGCGGATTATTCTATCCGGGACTCCATTCCAAAACAACTTTGCAGAACTTCGTACCAACATGCCCTGGTTACTTCCGGCTAATGATGAAGGCATGGATTTCTTCAATACTTTGACACTAGGAAACCTCTCTCGACCCCTCGGCGATCCTCGACCCCTCGACGACCTTGGAACCCTCGACCCCTCGATGATCCTCTTCTTCCTCTCATGTTCGATAGGATCGCCGAGGGGTCGGGAGGTTGTGTAGTGTCTCAGGATTCAACAAAACCATGTCTTCATCATTAGGCGAAAGTAACATGTGCATGATGGTACGAAGCTCGTCAAAGTTGTTCTGGAACGGATTCCTAGATAGGATAATCCGCCTTTTGGTACAAAGTTCAGCAAGAGCCTTCCAAATATCGCTATTTGGAAGGCCTTTGCTGAATTGGTACCAAAAGGCGGATTATTCTATCCGGGACTCCATTCCAAAACAACTTTGCAGAACTTCGTACCAACATGCCCTGGTTACTTCCGGCTAATGATGAAGGCATGGATTTCTTCAATACTTTGACACTAGGAAACCTCTCTCTACTTCCGGCTAATAAGAATAAGAAGAAGAAGAAGAATAAGAAGAAGAAAAGAAGAAAAAGAGGAGGAGAAGAAGACAGGAATAGTGGAGAAAAGAGAAAATAGAATATATTCTATTTTCTCTTCTTCTCCACTATTCCTTTCTTCTTCTCCTCCTCTTTTTCTTCTTTTTTCTTCTTCTTATTTATTTCTCCTCTTCTTTTCGGTAGAGGAAACCCTAAATAGCTAGCAAGTATCGTGGGTTTGAGATACATGTGGCCTTCGGTGTCGGACACTACATCCACGTCCCACAAGTGACGTGGGCGTCGAAGCCCGCGCCACTTGTGGGATGTGGGTGTAGTGTCCGACACCGATGGTACATGTATCTCACACCGACGATACTTTCTATTTAGGGTTTCTCCTCTACCGCTCCTCGACCTCTCGACGACCCTCGTTCCCGATAAAATAAAGAGGAAGAAGAAGAAGAAAAAAGAAGAAAAGAAAGAATAGAGGAGAAGACTTCCTCTTCTTCCTCTCCTCTTCTTCTCCCTCTTCTTCCCCTTATTTTTTCTTCTTCTTATTTATTTCTCCTCTTCTTCCTCTCCTCTTCTTCTTCTTCTTATTTAGTTCTCTCGACCCCTCATCCCTCTCTTGACCCCTCGATGACCCTTGTCCCTGATAACATATTTTTTCTCCCCTCGACACCTCTCGACCTCTCGTCCCACTCTCGACCCCTCATCATCATCTATCACCCCCCTCGTTTTCTTTAGCATATATCCATGAACAAAATAGAGGAGAAGATCGAAGAAAAAAAAAGAAGCCTTCCTCTTCTTATTTTCCTTTTTCCACTCCTTCGTTTTCTTCTTCTTCTTCTTCCTTCTTCCTCTTTTCTTCCTTTTCCTTATTTTACTTTTTCCTCTACACTAACCTAAAATCGATATCTACTAATTAACAACATAAATAAAAAAATGAATACATATATGAAAAAAAACATCATATAAAAAAACATTTTTGACATATTTAGCATATTCTGATCCATAGTTCAAAATTTTCAAATTTCATTCAAATGAAATTTGAATCGGATTCAAATAACTTGTTGAAAACCTATTCTAAACCTCTCAAAAAATTCTGAAATTTTGCCATCGCCTTTGTCTTGCATCAGTACCTCACCACAAATTTTTTTTAAAAATTCCAAAAATGCCCAAAGCCATCTAGCGTTTCATCAAACACCTTCTATATGGACAAAAAAATTCCTCCTGTTCCAAAAAATTCAGAAAAGTGGACAGCGCGTTGCTGCTGCTCCACTTCTCCTCTCCTCTACTTCTCCTCGGGCGCTCGGGGCCGGCGGAGCAGGGGCGGAGCAAGGGCGCAGGGGTGGAGCCGGGGTGCTCGGGCGGCGGCGACCATGGAGCAGGGGCGGAGCAAGGGCGCTCGGGCACAAGAGTGGCACTCGAGAGGGGGGCTCACTTTGAGGGGGGCGGCGACGGCTGGAGTCCGGCGACGAGGACGGCGGGCTCGGGGCGGCACACGGTGACGGGGACGGTAGCCGGGGCGGCGGGCGTCGGGCAAGGGGCCGGCACGGGCGACGGCGAGGGCGGGACGGGGCGGTGCGCGTCGGGGCAGGGACGAGGGCGACGGTGACGGGGGCGGGCCGGGGCGGCGCGCGTCGCGGGCGACGGCGACGATGGGCGCGGGCGACGGCGACGTTGGGGGCGGGCGGCGTCAGGGGCGGCAACTGCAAGATGAGAATGAAAAATTCCAAAGTGTGGCCTTATATAGAAGAGGCTTTAGTCTCGGTTCGTGGCAGCAACCGGGACTAAAGGTGGGCATTAGTCCCGGTTGGTGCCACGAACCGAGACCAATGGCCTCTTTTCGGCAGCCCAAAGGGCGGGAAGCGAAGCCCATTGGTCCCGGTTGGTGGCACCAACCGGGACTAAAGGGGGGCAATGGTCACGGCTGGTGCCACCAACCGGGACCAATGCCAACTTTAGTCCCGGTTGGTGCCACCAACCGGGACCAATACCCTTGTGCTGCCCCGCGCCCATAAGTTTAGTCCCACATCGCTAGTTGACAGCGCCCAACACCAGTTTATAAGCTCTGCTGCCTCCTCCCTCTCGAACTCCTCTGAACTGCAGGCCTATGGGCCTAATTTGACACTGCTTTGCCTGTGGGCCTATTGGGCCTTCTGCGGGCCTGAATCCTGGCCCATGTAGGGTTTCTAGTTGTATTCAGGCCGTGGAGGCCCAGTAGGTGGCATTTTTTTTGGTTTTTTCTTTTTTATTTCTACATTTTTTTGGTTTTTTATTTTTTTATTTCTACTTAAAACTAAATACTTACAGTTTTTTAGTGATTTCTTTTTGCTTTTAGGTCACAAAAATTATAAACTTTCTGTTAGTGCCATTAGTTTTAAATTTTAAATAGTTTAAATTTGAATTTTTAAAAATTTGTGTGAATCACTAGTTTATGAATAACTTTACTATAAAATTAGAATTTTTTTTCTATTTATTTTTTATTTCTACTTAAAACTAAATACTTACAGTTTTTTAGTGATTTCTTTTTGCTTTTAGGTCACAAAAATTATAAACTTTCTGTTAGTGCCATTAGTTTTAAATTTTAAATAGTTTAAATTTGAATTTTTAAAAATTTGTGTGAATCACTAGTTTATGAATAACTTTACTATAAAATTAGAATTTTTTTCTTTTTATTTTTTATTTCTACTTAAAACTAAATACTTACAGTTTTTTAGTGATTTCTTTTTGCTTTTAGGTCACAAAAATTATAAACTTTCTGTTAGTGCCATTAGTTTTAAATTTTAAATAGTTTAAATTTGAATTTTTAAAAATTTGTGTGAATCACTAGTTTATGAATAACTTTACTATAAAATTAGAATTTTTTTCTTCTTTGCTATTTATTTTTTATTTATACTTACAATTAAATACTTATAGTTTGATTTTAGGTCACACATATTATATTCTTTTTGCTATTGAAGAATATTATAGTTTTATTTTAGTTGTTCATAACATAATATTTTAATTGATTGTTTTTATTTTCATAAAAGTTTTGTAGTTCATTCTGTTTGCTATTAATTCATTCTTTGAGCTAAACGACTCTGAAATTGGAAAGCATTTCAAAATGAACTCTGAAAAGGTTGAAAGTTGGCATGGTATCATCATTTCACCCACATAGCATGTTCCAAAAAGTAGAGAGGGTTACGACAAAAACTTGATGCACTTCGTGTACAAAATGGACAATCACTTTCGAAGTATCAAAGTTTTGAACCATAAGACATGAAAGCATTTCAAATGAACTCTGAAAAAGTTCAAAGTTGGGATGGTATCATAATTTCACCCACATAGCATTTGCTTATTGCAGGAGAAAGTCTTCACTTTTTCTTCGCTTGTGTCATTTGCTTATTGCGTCGTAACCATGGATAATCTTCATTGTTTATCAGGATGCTTGGGTCAGCCTTGACATTGAAGGGAGGAATTTCATGAAACTTTTCATAATCTTCAGACATGTCTGTCTTGCCGTCCACTCCCAGGATGTCCCTTTTTCCTGAAAGAACTATGTGGCGCTTTGGCTCATCGTATGATGTATTCGCTTCCTTATCTTTTCTTTTTCTCGGTTTGGTAGACATGTCCTTCACATAGATAACCTGTGCCACATCATTGGCTAGGACGAACGGTTCGTCAGTGTACCCAAGATTTTTCAGATCCACTGTTGTCATTCCATACAGTGGGTCTACCTGTACCCCGCCGCCTAACAGATTGACCCATTTGCACTTAAACAAAGGGACCTTAAAATTAGGTCCATAGTCAAGTTCCCATATGTCCACTATGTAACCATAATATGTGTCCTTTCCGCTCTCGGTTGCTGCATCAAAGCGGACACCGCTGTTTTGGTTGGTGCTCTTTTGATCTTGGGCGATCGTGTAAAATGTATTCCCATTTATCTCGTATCCTTTGTAAGTCAATACAGTCAAAGATGGTCCCCTGGACAACAAGTACAACTCATCACAAACAGTGTTGTCACCTCTGAGACGTGTTTCCAACCAACTGCTGAAAGTCCTGATGTGTTCACATGTAATCCAGTCGTCGCACTGCTCCGAGTGTTTGGAGCGCAGACTGTTCTTGTGTTCATCGACATACGGGGTCACCAAGGTAGAGTTCTGTAGAACTGTGTAGTGTTCTTGAGACCAAGAATATCCGTCCCTGCATATTATTGAGTCTCTTCCCAGAGTGCCTTTTCCAGTCAGTCTCCCCTCATACCGCGATTTAGGGAGACCTATCTTGTTAAGGCCAGGAATGAAGTCAACACAAAACCCGATAACATCCTCTGTTTGATGGCCCATGGAGATGCTTCCTTCTGGCCTAGCGCGGTTACGGACATATTTCTTTAGGACTCCCATGAACCTCTCAAAGGGGAACATATTGTGTAGAAATACGGGCCCCAGGATGACAATCTCGTCGACTAGATGAACTAGGACGTGCGTCATGATATTGAAGAAGGATGGTGGGAACACCAGCTCGAAACTGACAAGACATTGCGCCACATCACTCCTTAGCCTTGGTACTATTTCTGGATCGATCACCTTCTGAGAGATTGCATTGAGGAATGCACATAGCTTCACAATGGCTAATCGAACGTTTTCCGGTAGAAGCCCCCTCAATGCAACCGGAAGCAGTTGTGTCATAATCACGTGGCAGTCATGAGACTTTAGGTTCTGAAACTTTTTCTCTGGCATATTTATTATTCCCTTTATATTCGACGAGAAGCTAGTCGTGACCTTCATACTGAGCAGACATTCAAAGAAGATTTCTTTCTCTTCTTTCGTAAGAGCGTAGCTGGCAGGACCTTTATATTGCTTCGGAGGCATGCCGTCTTTTTCGTGCAAATGTTGCAGGTCCTCTCGTGCCTCGGGTGTATCTTTTGTCTTCCCATACACGCCCAAGAAGCCTAGCAGGTTCACGCAAAGGTTCTTCGTCACGTGCATCACGTCGATTGAGGAGCGGACCTCTAGGTCTTTCCAGTAGGGTAGGTCCCAAAATATAGATTTCTTCTTCCACATGGGTGCATGTACCTCAGCATCATTCGGAACAGCTAGTCCACCGGGACCCTTTCCAAAGATTATGTAGTGTAAATCATTGACCATAGCAAGCACGTGATCACCGGTGCGCATGGCGGGCTTCTTCCGGTGATCTGCCTCGCATTTGAAATGCTTGCCTTTCTTTCGACATTGATGGTTGGTCGGAAGAAATCGGCGATGGCCCAGGTACACATTCTTCCTGCATTTTTCCAGGTATATACTTTCAGTGTCATCTAAACAGTGCGTGCATGCGTGGTATCCATTGTTTGTCTGTCCTGAAAGGTTACTGAGAGCGGGCCAATCGTTGATGGTCACGAACAGCAACGCCTTAAGGTTAAATTCCTCCTGTCTGTGCTCTTCCCACGTACGTACACCGTTTCCATCCCACAGCTGTAAAAGTACTTCAACTAATGGCCTTAGGTACACATCAATTTCGTTGCCGGGTTGCTTAGGGCCTTGGATGAGAACTGGCATCATAATGAACTTCTGCTTCATGCACATCCAAGGAGGATGGTTATACATACATAGAGTCACGGGCCAGGTGCTGTGATTGCTGCTCTGCTCCCCGAAAGGATTAATGTCATCTGCGCTTAAAGCAAACCATACATTCCTTGGGTCCTTTGCAAACTCATCCCAGTACTTTCTCTCGATTTTTCTCCACTGCGACCCATCAGCGGGTGCTCTCAACTTCCCATCTTTCTTTCGGTTCTCACTGTGCCATCGCCTCAACTTGGCATGCTCTTCGTTTCTGAACAGACGTTTCAACCGTGGTATTATAGGAGCATACCACATCACCTTCGCAGGAACCCTCTTCCTGAGGGGCTCGCCGTCAACATCACCAGGGTCATCTCGTCTGATCTTATACCCCAACGCACCGCATACCGGGCATGCGTTCAGATCCTTGTATGCACCGCGGTAGAGGATGCAGTCATTAGGGCATGCATGTATCTTCTCCACCTCCAATCCTAGAGGGCATACGACCTTCTTTGCTGCGTATGTACTGTCGGGAAATTCGTTATCCTTTGGAAGCTTCTTCTTCAATATTTTTAGTAGCTTCTCAAATCCTTTGTCAGCCACAGCATTCTCTGCCTTCCACTGCAGCAATTCCAGTACGGTACCGAGCTTTGTGTTGCCATCTTCGCAATTGGGGTATACCCCTTTTTTGTGATCCTCTAACATGCAATCGAACTTCAGCTTCTCCTTTTGACCAATGCATTGCGTCCTTGCATCGACAATGACCCGGCGGAGATCATCATCATCGGGCACATCGTCTGGTTCCTCTTGATCTTCAGCAGCTTCACCCGTGGCAGCATCATTGGGCACATCGTCTGGTTCCTCTTGATCTTCACCAGCTCCCCCCGTTGCAGCATCACCGTATTCAGGGGGCACATAGTTGTCATCGTACTCTTCTTCTTCGCCGTCTTCCATCATAACCCCTATTTCTCCGTGCCTCGTCCAAACATTATAGTGTGGCATGAAACCCTTGTAAAGAAGGTGGGAGTGAAGGATTTTCCGGTTAGAGTAAGACCTCATATTCCCACATTCAGTGCATGGACAACACATAAAACCATTCTGCTTGTTTGCCTCAGCCGCATCGAGAAACTCATGCACGCCCTTAATGTACTCGCGGGTGTGTCTGTCACCGTACATCCATTGCCGGTTCATCTGCGTGCATTATATATAATTAAGTGTCCAAATTAATAGAAGTTCATCATCACATTAAAACCAAAGTGCATACATAGTTCTCATCTAACAACATATATATAGCTCTCCAGAGCATCTAATTAATTAAACCATACATTGAAACTATGTAAAACATTTCAATGCGAAAACAAATGCGATCATAATCGCAACCAAGGTAACAATTGATCCAACGGCATAATGATACCAAGCCTCGGTATGAATGGCATATTTTCTAATCTTTCTAATCTTCAAGCGCATTGCATCCATCTTGATCTTCTGATCATCGACGACATCCGCAACATGCAACTCCAATATCATCTTCTCCTCCTCAATTTTTTTTATTTTTTCCTTCAACAAATTGTTTTCTTCTTCAACTAAATTTAACCTCTCGACAATAGGGTCGGTTGGCATTTCCGATTCACATACATCCTAGATAAATAAAATCTATGTCACGTTGGTCGGCATAATTTTCATAAACAATAAATGAACCAATAGTTATGAAGATAATATACATACCAAATCCGAATCATAGACAGGACGAGGGCCGACGGGGGCGGATACCAAAACCATCGCACTATATAAGATGCAATAATAAATGTAAGAAAATGATACAAGTATCTATCTAAACAGACAAGTAAGAATATTTTTCCTTTCAAAAAGAAGATAAGAACAAGAGGCTCACCACGGTGGTGTCGGTGATGAGATCAGCGCGGGTGATCGACGGCGGTGAAGACGGGGACGGGGCGTGACGGACCGCTAAATCTAGACAAATCTCGAGGAAAATGGAGCTTGGAGGTCGAGCTTCGAGAGGAGAAAGTTTAAGTAGTGTGGCTCGGGCATTCCATCGAACACCTCATGTGCATAGGAGGTGAGCTAGAGCACCACAAACCCCTCCCCTCGCCGGCCAGAGAAAAACAGAGCACTGGAGTGCTCTGCTCGCGGGCGAGGGTATATATAGGCACCTCATTGATCCCGGTTTGTGGCATGAACCGGGACTAAAGGGCAGCCTTTGGTCCCGGTTCAGGCCACCAACCGGGACCAATGGTGGTGGGCCAGGAGCCAGGCCCATTGGTCCCGGTTCGTCCCACCAACCGGGACCAAAAGGTCCAGACGAACCGGGACCAATGGCCCACGTGGCCCGGCCGGCCCCCTGGGCTCACGAACCGGGACCAATGCCCACATTAGTCCCGGTTCTACACTGAACCGGGACTAATGGGCTGAGCCGGCCTGAACCATAGCCCTGTTTTCTACTAGTGATTTGCCTCGGTTAAGAACCTAGGTATCAATCCAGTAGGAGAAGAACGCACAAATTACCAATACCCGCACAAACAATCAAACACTTGCACCCAACGCGATAAAAGGGGTTGTCAATCCCTTCACGGTCACTTGCAAAGGTGAGATCTGATAAAGATAAAACTAAATGAAAGATAAAATATTTTTGGGTTTTTTGCTTTATAGATCTGAAAATAAAAGATTGCAAAATAGTAGATTGGAAACTAATATGATGGGAAATAGACCCGGGGGCCATAGGTTTCACTAGAGGCTTCTCTGATGAAGGTAAATAATATGGTGGGTGAACAAATGACTGTCGACCAATTGATAGAAAAGTGGAAAGTTATGACGATATCGAAGGCAATGATTATGTAATGTAGGCATCACGTCCGTGTCAAGTAGACCGACTCCTGCCTGCATCTACTACTATTACTCCACACATCGACGGACTCCTGCCTGCATCTAGAGTATTAAGTTCATGAAGAACAAAGTAACGCTTTAAGCAGTATGTCATGATGTAGAGGAATAAACTCAAGCAATATGATGTAAACCCCATCTTTTTATCCTTGATGAAAACAATAGAATACGTGCCTCACTACCCCTACTTTGTCACCGGGTGAGGACACCGCAAGATTGAACCCAATGCTAAGCACTTCTCCCATTGCAAGAAAAACCAATCTAGTTGGCCAAACTAAAACGATAGATCGAAGAGAATTACAAAGATATCAAATCATGCATATAATAATTCATAGAAGATTCAAATAATATTCATAGATAATCAGATTATAAATCCACAATTCATCGGATCTCAACAAACACACCGCAAAACAAGATTACATCGGGTAGATCTCCAAGAAAATCAAGGAGAACATGGTACTGAGAATCAAAGAGAGAGAAGAAGCCATCTAGCTAGTAGCTATGGACACGTAGGTCTGAGGTAAACTACTCATGCTTCATAGAAAGGGCAATAGAGTTGATGTAGATGCCCTCCGTGATCGAATACCTCTCCGGCATGATGCCGGGAAAGGCCCCAAGATGGGATCTCACGGGAACAGAAGGTTGCGGCGATGGAAAACTGTTTTCGTGGATGCTTTTGGAGGTTCGGGAGTATATGTGAATATATAGGAGGAAGAACTAGGTCAGGGGGTCATGAGGGGCCCATAAGGTAGGGGTCACGCCCTCCACCCTTGTCGCCGCCTCATGGCTGTCTGACTTGAACTCCAAGTCTCCTGAGTGTCTTTTGGTCCAAGAAAAATCATCGCAAAAGTTTTATTCCGTTTGGAATCCGGTTGATATTCCTTTTCCACAAAGCTAAGAAACAAGGAAAAATAGAAACTAGCATTGGGCTCTAGGTTAATAGGTTAGTCCCAAAAATAATATAAAAAAGCATACTAATGCATATGAAACATCCAAAGCAGATAATATAATAGCATGGAACAATCAAAAATTATAGATACGTTGGAGACATATCAAGCATCCCCAAGCTTAATTCCTCCTCATCCTTGAGTAGGTAAATTATAAAAACAGAATTTTGATGTGAAATGCTACCTAACATATTTATCCATGGACATAGCACTATAGGTGGAACAGAATATGGTGGTTGTGGAGAAGACAAAAAAGGAGATAGTCTCACATCAACTAGGAGTATCAATGGGCTATGGAGATGCCCATCAATAGTTATCAATGTGAGTGAGTAGGGATTGCCATGCAATGGATGCACTAGAGCTATAAGTGTATGAAAGCTCAAAAAGAAACGAAGTGGGTGTGCATCCAACTTGCTTGCTCACGAAGACCTAGGGCAATTTGAGGAAGCCCATCATTGGAATATACAAGCCAAGTTCTATAATGAAAAATTACCACTAGTATATGAAAGTGACAACAAAGGACACTCTCTATCATGAAGATCATGGTGCTACTTCGAAGCAGAAGTGTGGAAAAAGGATAGTAACAATGAACCTTCTCTCTTTTCTCTCATTTTTTGTGTGGGATTCTTTGGCCTCTTTTACTTTTTGTAAAGTCTGGATACTCATCCCAACTTGTGGGGGAATCATACCTTCCATCATCCTTTCCTCACATGGGACAATGCTCTAATAATGATGATCATCACACTTTTATTTACTTACAAGTCAATAATTACAACTCGATACTAGAACAAATTATGACTATATGAATGCCTCCAGCGGTGCATCGGGACATGCAATGAATCAAGAGCGACATGTATAAAAAATATGAAAGGTTGCTTTGCCACAAATACGATGTCAACTACATGATCATGCAAAGCAATATGACAATGATGAAGTGTGTCATAATAAACAGAACGATTGAAGTTGCATGGAAATATATCTCGAAATGGCTATGGAAATGCCATAATAGGTAGGTATGGTGGCTGTTTTGAGGAAGGTATATGGTGGGTTTAATGCACCGGCGAAAGTTGTGCGTACTAGAGAAGATAGCAATGGTGGAAGGGCGAGAGTGCGTATAATCCATGGACTCAACATTAGTCATAAAGAACTCACATAATTATTGCAAAAATCTATTAGTTATCGAAACAAAGTACTACGCACATGCTCCTAGAGGGATAGATTGGTAGGAAAAGACCATCGCTCATCCCCGACCGCCACTCATAAGGAAGACAATCAATAAATAAATCATGCTCCGACTTCATCACATAATGGTTCACTATACGTGCATGATACGGGAATCACAAACTTTAACACAAGTATTTCTACAATCCACAATTATTCACTAGCATGACCCTAATATCACCATCTTTATATCTCAAAACAATCATAAGGAATCAAACTTCTCATAGTATTCAATGCACTTCATATGAATTTTTTTATTATATCCCTATTGGATGCCTATAATATTAGGACTAAATTCAAAACCAAAGCAAATTACCATGCTGTTTAAAGAGACTCTCAAAATAATATAAGTGAAGCATGAGAGTTCAACAATTTCTATAAAATAAAACCACCACCATCCTCTAAAAAGATATAAGTGAAGTACAAGAGCAAAATTGCCTAGCTCAAAAGATATAAGTGAAGCACATAGAGTATTCTAATAAATAACGATTCGTTCGTGTCCCTCTCGAAAGATTTGTATAGCTAGGATGATTGTGGAAAACTAAAAAGCAAAGACTCATATCATACAAGACGCTCCAAGAAATACACATATCATGTGGTGAATAAAATATAGCCTCAAGTAAAGTTACCGATAAATGAAGACGAAAGAGGGGATGCCTTCCGGGGCATCCCCAAGCTTAGGATATTGGTTGTCCTTGAAGCGTCTTGTGTGATTTGAGTCTTTTCTTTTTAGTTTACCACAATCATCCTTGCTGTACACACCTTTTTGGAGAGACACATATGAAATGGAATTTATTAGAATACTCTATGTGCTTCACTTATATCTCTTGAGCTAGATAATTTTACTCTAGTGCTTCACTTATATTTTTTAGAGCATGGTGGTGGTTTTATTTTGTAGAAATTAGTGATCTCTCATGCTTCACTTATATTATTTTGAGAGTCTTTTAGAACAGCATGGTAATTTGCTTTGGCTATAAAACTAGTCCTAATATGATGGGCATTCAGGATGGGTATGATAAAAACTTTCATATAGAGTGCATTGAATACTATGATACTTGATAGATGTTTTGAGATACAAAGGTGGTAATGTTAGAGTCATGCTAGTTGGGAAATTGTGAAATTGAGAAATACTTATGTCAAAGTTGGCAAGTCCCTTAGCATGCACGTATGGTAAATGTTGTGTGACAAATTTGAAGCATGGGGGTTCTTTGAGTGCTTTCCTTATAAGTGGCGGTCAGGGATGAGCGATGGTCTTTTCCTACCAATCTATCCCTCTAGGGGCATGCGTAGTAGTACTTTGCTTTGAGGGCTAATAAACTTTTGCAATAAGTATATGAGTTCTTTATGACTAATGTGAGTCCATGGATCATACGCACTCTTTCCTTTCCGCAATTTGCTAGCCTCTACGGTACCGTGCATTGCCCTTTCTCACCTCGAGAGTTGGTGCAAACTTCGTCGGTGCATCCAAATCCCGTGATACGATACGCTCTATCACACATAAGCCTCCTTATATCTTCCTCAAAACAGCCACCATACCTACCTATTATGGCATTTCCATAGCCATTCCGAGATATATTGCCATGCAGCTTTCCATCGTTCCGTTTATTATGACACGCTCCATCATTGTAATATTGCTTTGCATGATCATGTAGTTGACATCGTAATTGTGGCAAAGCCACTTTCATAATTCTTCCATACATGTCGCTCTTGATTGATCGCATATCCCGGTACACTGCCGGAGGCATTCACATAGAGCCATATTTTTGTTCTAGTATCGAGTTGTAACATTGAGTTATGAGTAAAATAAAAGTGTGATGATCATCACTATTAGAACATTGTCCCATGTGAGGAGAAAAAAAAGAGGCCAAAGAAGCCCAAATAAATAAATAAAAATAGGCCAGAGAAGCCCAAATAAAAAAAGGAGGCCAAAGAAGCCCAAACAAAAAAATGAGAGAAAAAGAGAGAAGGGACAATGTTACTATCCTTTTTCCACACTTGTGCTTCAAAATAGTGCCATGGTCTTCATGATAGAGAGTTTCTTATTTTATCACTTACATATACTAGTGGGAATTTTTCATTATAGAATTTGGCTTGTATATTCCAATGATGGGCTTCCTCAAAATGCCCTAGGTCTTCGTGAGCAAGCAAGTTGGATGCACACCCACTTAGTTTCTTTTGATGAGCTTTCATACACTTATAGCTCTAGTGCATCCGCTGCATGGCAATCCCTACTCCTTGCATTGACATCAATTGATGGGAATCTCCATAGCCCGTTGATTAGCCACGTCAATGTGAGACTTTCTCCTTTTTTGTCTTCTCACATAACCCCCCGTCATCATATACCACTAGTGCGCGTCGGTCAAAAACAAACGGTTTAAAACCCCTTTCCGTGATGGCATTTGGAACCGTCGTCAAGTGAGTGTGGGCGATAGGGGGGTCCTTCCCACACGACCTAGAAACCGTTGGGGATAGGGCCCCTACAGTACTCCTACTCGTTTCTGCTTGCATTGCCATTGCAGCCGGTATTCTGTGGTGCTACGTTTATGATGCGCAGCCCATAAAAAATGGTTCACTATTATAGAACGTGTATGATGCGCGGCCCATCACAAACGGTTCACCATTAAGAAGATTAGCTAATCGCCATACGAGTGTCGGACAGGATTACGAAGGCCTATGGTTCTATCGTAGCAAGTATAGTAGAGATAGGTTTTTGTAATTTAAAATAATTAAATAGCAAGGTAGAAAGTAATAAAGGTGAGCACAAAGGGTATTTTAATGCTTGGAAACAAGGCCTACGGTTCATACTTTCACTACTCAACAATGCTAACATAATTGAATCATATAACTATCCCTCAATGTGCGACAAAGAATCACTCCAAAGCTCTTATCGAAGCAAGTAGGATGAAAACGTCTATCAACCTCTATGACTAGATTACCCCAATGTCACCACGGGAACTCGCAAGTTGATTACCAACACATATATCAAGTGACTCAATAGAATACCCCAGTGTCACCATGGGTATACACATGCAAGAAATATATCAAGTGATCTCAAATCTACTATTCGGTCCAACAGAACGAAACCTTAAAGAGAAAGACTTAATTCATCACAACAAAGATAGAGAGGGAAGAACACCATATGATTCCACTGTATTAACAAAGCTCATGCTACATCAAGATCCTGCCAAATCAAGATCACAAGAGAGAGAGAGATCAAACTCATAGCTAGCGGTACATAACCTCAGCCCTGAGGCTGAACAACTCCTTCCTTGTCATGAAGACCACCTGGATGATGAAGATGGCCTCTGGTGATGATTTCCCCCTCCGGCAGGGTTCCACAACATAGGCTTGCGGCGGCGGAGTCGAAGTTCTAGGTTTATTTCTGGGGGTTTCTCTATTTATAAGAATTTTGAGCATTGATTTCACACCAAAAGGAGTTACAAGGGGCCCACAAGGAAACATCCCCCTCCATACACCCTAGGGCGCGCTGTGTTGGCTTTTCACCGCCTCATGGGTCTTTTGGTCCTCCCACGAAGCTTTGGGGGTCTCTTATTTTCCAAAAAATGTCAAACTATCTTGTCGCGTTTGGACTTCGTTTGGTATATGGATTTTATAGAAAACAAAAAAACAAGCAGAAAACAACTACTGGCACTAGGCACTAGGTTAATATGTTAGTCCATCAAAATCTTATAAAAGTGCACCAAAACCATATAAAATTATTGCAAACATGGCATGAATACTTCATAAATTATAGATACATTGGAGACGTCTCAGGCCACCATGCACTACAAGAAAAGACACATCCGTGACATTATGGCCCGAACGAAAACTTTTTCTGTCATGGATATGACTCTTTTATGACGGTAATTGTGACTAAAACACGTATCATCATTGATGTAGTGGGCTCCTACTTATATGACAGGAAATATGCTTTTCGTCTTGGGTAGGCCAGAGACTTACATTCTTTGGGTTGTCGATGACGTAAAAAAATCATGGTAGAAGTGAGGGCGAGGAAAACTTTGGGGAGTTCCTGGTTACGGTGAGTGGTCGGGGCCGAGCGATGCATTATGGTTTGCCCATTTCTCTCATACGCGTGTGTGTGAGGTGTTCGCTAACTGAACCCAAGCGTGGCACTCGCTTACTGCCCGAGCGATCGCACTAGCTAGCTATATAACTTGCAAGACTGGATCTAGAACATGGATATAATGGTGATAACATAAACGGTTCAGATTTGAAATCATGGCACCCGGGCCCAAAGTGGCAAGCATTAAGCATGGCAAAGTCATATCAAGATCAATCTCAGAACATAGTGGATACTAGGGATCAAGCCCTAACAAAACTAGCTTGATTGCATGATGAATCTCATCCAACTCCTCACCGACGAGCGAGCCTACGAAGGAATTATTCACTCCCGGTGGGGAGCATCATGGAATTGGCAATGAAGGACGGTTGGGGATGATGAAGATCGAAGACCCCCCTCTATGGAGCCCAAAACGGACTCCAGATCTAGCCTCCCGATCAAGAACATGAGGTGACGGTGGCTCCGTATCGCAAATATAATTCTTCATCCCTGATTTTTTTCTAGAAAAATAGGTATTTATGGAGTTGGATTCAGGGTCTGCGGGGCAACCTGGTGGGCACAACCCACCTGGGCGCACCTGAGGGGGAACGCCCTAGTGGGTTGTGCTCACCCAGGGCCCCCTTCCGGTGGTTCTTGGCTCGAGTATTTTTCTTCTATTGTCTAAAAATTCTCCAAAAAGTTTAGTTCCAATCTGACAACTTTTATTTCTGCACAAAAACAACACCATGGTAGTTCTGGTGAAAATAGCGTCAGTCCGGGCTAGGTTCACTTAAATAGTGCAAATTAGAGTCCAAAACAAGAGGAAAAGTGTTAGGAAAAGTAGATACAATGGACACGTATCAACTCCCCCAAGCTTAAACCTTTGCTTGTCCTCGAGCAATTCAATTGATAAACTAAAAGGGGAAAAGAAAAACTTTTATGAACTCTTTTGCTCTTGTTTACATAAATAAACTTAAGTAGCACCCAAGTTTTTAGCAAAGATTAAAACTAACCATGTAACAATAACTCTTAAAAAATATATTAACTCATATCAATGACATAATCAACTAGCAAGCAATAATGAAATATCTCAAGTGACAACACCTTTCGAAAACAATCATGATATAATATCACAACAGTGGTATCTCGCTAGCCCTTTCTGAGACCACAAAACATAAATGCAAAGCACCTCCAAAGTTCAAGCAGTGACTAAACATTGTAATTCATGGTAGAAAAGATCCATTCATGATGCATCCAACATTGACTATACACAATGCATGAGGATGACAGTAGTGCTCTCAGAATCTGGCGCTTATTTGAGAATGTGATAACTCAACATAAAATTAAATAGATAGTCCCTTCGCAGAGGGAAGCAGGGATTTGCAGCGGTGCCAGAGCTTAGTATTTAAAAACAGAGGTAAATGAAAATTTGAGAAATGCACCCTTCCTGTTTATTCCGCGACCATTAGTTATTGATATCTTCCATGCTAAACACATTAGTGGCGGTTCCCAAGCGATAAAAGTAAAGGTTTACTCGCCCTCCACCAACAAACACACTCCACATCTAACCGAATCCATGCGTACCTTCCATACCAACATCAGTCCTGGGGGAGTTTTGTTTAATTATTTTAATTTGATTTCGGGACTGGGAATCCCTAATACCGCCCCTCTCATGCAAGGATGATTGAATAAACACTCATCATGAGAATAACCCGTTTAGTATGGAAGATACCGACTACCTCATGTCGCTCTATAAATAATCCAGGCACACAAAAAAGGTATTTATTTGAAACTTTTAGAGGTGGCACATGCAAATTTACTTAGAACGGCAGGGTAATACCGCATATAGGTAGGTATGGTGGACTCATATGGAATAACTTGGGTTTTAGGATTTTGATGCACAAGCAGTATTTCCGCTTAGTACAGCCGAAGGCTAGCAAATAGGTTGGGAAGTGGCCGGCTAGAGAGCAAAAAACGGTCATGAACATGCATTATGCATAATGAACATTGGATACTAGCATGAGTAGGATATGAACACCATGAACATAAATATCATAGAGGCTATGTTGGTTTTGATTCAACTACATGCATGAGCACGTGCCAAGTCAAGCCACTCAAAAAATTTAGAGGAGGATACCATATCATCATAGCACATCACAATCATTATAACGCAATGTTGACATACAAGATACATCATTATCCACTCCTAGATACATAAGCATGTCATGAGAAACTATAATGTCTAATTTTCATTGCAAACATGTTTGATCATAATATGTTGAATCATGGATAGCAGGTTAAACATATTTACAAAAACAGAACAAGTTGAGTTCATATCCGTTTCTCTCTGCCACAGCCAGTTCACCAATTGCCTTTCACTTGCATGACCGAATGATATGAAAATAATAATAGTGCAAGAGTGTCGTGGACTAAGCTGGAATCTACACACATTTTATTCAAAAGGAGAAGACAAGGATATATGGGCTCTTCGTTAGATAAACAATAATGCATATGAGAGCCACTCAACATTTTCATCGTGGTCTTCTCCTTGGTATGACTCAATAAGAAAAAAAAATCAGAGAAACACACTGAAATATTGTTGGAGTTTTTAGTTTTTCTTGAACAAGGCAAATTAATAGGAAGAAAAACAAAAACGAGAAAAACTATTTTCACGAGAAAGCTCCCAACAAGCAAAAGAAGAATTGAGAAATATTTTTTGGTTTTATTTTAAATACTACAAATAATTAAACTAGAAAGAAAAACCAAAAAGAAGCAAGCAACATTTTTTGGATGTTCTCAAAGTTTTCTAAACACACAAGAAGAAAGCAAGAAAATAAATCTAGCATGCATAGTACAATGAAAAAGTTAGTAAACCGACAACTAGAATGAAATGTGTAAACATGAATGTAATGTAGGTGGAGATACGTACTCCCCCAAGCTTAGGCTTTTGGCCTAACTTGGTAATCACCGTCAGTAGCCAGCATAGTAGAATCCCTTGCTATGATGAACATAATATCTTCCCTTGCTGTGATAGTCCAAGAGAGCAAGAGCAGGCAAAAAGGTGCGAATCTTTATTAAATAACAGGTTATAATTATAAGCAGTGGCCTCGCCCTTGAGGAACTTATGGCGCTTCATGGCCTCAAAGTCTAAGTACTGGGTGGGTAGGATAGGGTCATTAGGCCAAGGTGATGCACCTAGTCCCCTTGCTAAGCACGAGGCATAAATCCAAGCATAAAAGTCTCCACTACTAGCGTTGTGTTGTAGCCTACATGCAACAATGGCACCAAGTTTATAACATTTATTAGCGGTGAGAGCAGTGTGTAAAAGGCTCAAGTCAGGAGCACAAAGTGTGCTGCAATCCTGCTTGCCTACAACGCATTTGCCATTAAAGATTGCAATGTATTGAATTGATGGGAAATAAATGCTATTTATTCTACCTTGCGTCACTCCTCTAGTCTCGCCATAACAAATGCTAGTCAACAATGTTTCGTACTCAGACCTTGGTGCTTCGTCTAGCGAACCCCAAAATGGAATTTTATAGTGGTAAGCAAATCTCTCTAGAGGTATGGTAAATGGGTTGTCGTATAGGGTAAACGACACTCTACATTCACGAGGATGAAGTCTAAATTATTTAGTAAATGATTCTGTGAGGATGAGATGTTGGTTGTACTTATCTTCTATGTAGGGACCGAGTTCAGTGTTGTGAACATATTGCTCAAATTCTTATTTAATACCTCCTCTCACCATAAAATTGTTTCATGGCCATAGGCAGGATTTGGTAGCTGCTTCCCGTATCGAACTTGCGCTTGGTTCAACATAAGACCGATGCAGTGAGCCGCTACTAGATGATGCCTCCGAAGACCTCCTCCTCGAAGAACTCCTAAAGAAACTCATCTTATTCCTATGAACAAAATTCTGAAATATTTAGTCCACAATTTTTTTCTCAATAAAAATTCACAAGATTGATAGCAACTACTCATAAGCATGCATAGTGGCTATATTGAGCATTCAAACTACGTAGAACTCTAAGAATTCAACATGCAAGCCCATCTACATCAGCACCAAGAGTAGCTAAGTATTAAAAACAAAAAGCACTAAAGCAAAAACTAATTGACCAATGGAGGAGTCACATACCAAGTAGCAATCCCCAAAACAGTTTCGGAAACAGAGCTTCGAGCAAAGAGATCGAAATCCGCGGGTTCGAGAGCAAGAAGACGAGGGAGAGAGCACTGGTGAATTTTTTCTAGAGGTAGGTGATGACATGGGCTAAAGAGGTAAATGAGGGGCCCACGTGGGGGCCATGACCCTCCAGGGTGTGCCCGCGGGTGCTGGCTCATGTATTGATTGGAAACTTAAATACATGTGTGAATACATAAACGAATACCGTGTCCCTAGTAAGCCTCTACTAGACTAGCTCATTGATTTAATATGGTTAAGGTGTCCTAACCATAGACATGTGTTGTCATTTGATAACGGGATCACATATTAGGAGAATGATGTGATGGACAAGATCCATCCGTTAGCTTAGCATACTGATCATTTAGTTTATTGATGTTGCTTTCTTCATGTCAAATACTTTTTACTTCGACTATGAGATTATGCAACTCCCGGACACCGGAGGAATACCTTATGTGCTATCAAACGTCACAACGTAACTGGGTGATCATAAAGATGCTCTACAGATATCTCTAAAGGTGTTTGTTGAGTTGGCATAGATCAAGATTAGGATTTGTCACTCCGAGTATCGGAGAGGTATCTCTGGGCCCTCTCTGTAATACACATCATAAGCTTGCAAGCAAATGATTTAGGAGTTAGCCTGGTGATGTATTACGGAACGAGTAAAGAGACTTGCCGGTATCGAGATTGAACTAGGTATGAAGATACTGACAATTGAATCTCGGGAAAGTAACATGCCGATGGACAAAGGGAATTACGTATGTTGTCATAACGGTTCGATCGATAAATATCAACCACTAATGGTTATTGACCGGAGAGGTGTCTCGTTAATGTCTACATAGTTCTCGAACCCGTAGGGTCCGCACGCTTAACGTTCATTGACGATATAGTGTTATAGGAGTTATATGGTTTGGTGACCGAATGTTGTTCGGAGTCCCGGATGAGATCACCGACATGAAGAGTAGTCTCAAAATGGTCAAGAGGTAAAGATTGATACATAGTACGATGGTATTTGGACACCGGAATTGTTTCAGGACGTACCAGGAAGGAATCGGGTCACCGGAAGGGGTTCCGGGCACCCCCCCGGCAAGTTATGGGCCTTAGGGGACAAAGGAGGGAACAGACCAGCGCACAAGGGGGCTGGTGCGCCCCCTCCCTTGTTTGGCCAGCCCTAGTGAAAGAAAAGAGGTAGGGCTAGCCCATCCTGCCTTTCCCTCTCATCGGAGAAAGGAAAGGGGGGCACCACACCCCCCCATGCCTTTCCCTGCATTCCAATTAAGGAAAGGGGGTGCGGCTTGGGAGGGACCCCAAGTAGGATTCCACCTACTTGGGCGCCTCCTTTGGCTGCTCCTCCCTCTCTCCTACTAGATATATGTGGGAGGGGCCGCCTAGCACATAACAGACAATTGCTTAGCTGTGTGCGGCACCCCCGACCACCGTTTACTCCCTTGATCATATTTTCTTAGTGCTTAGTCAAAGCCCTGCAGAGATCACTTTACCATCACCGTCACCATGTCATCGTGCTGTCAAAACTCATCTACTACCTCGCCGTCTTGCTGGATCAAGAAGGCGGAGGACGTCACCGAGCTGAACGTATGCAGAAGGCGGAGGTGTCATGCGTTCGTTACTTGATCAGTTGGAGCGCGAAGAAGTTCGACTACATCAACTGCGTTGTTAAACGCTTCCGCTTACGGTCTACGAGGGTACGTAGATACACTCTCCCCCTCTCGCCGCTATGCATCTCCATGGGTAGATCTTGTGTGTGCATAGAAATTTTTTGTTTTCCATGCAACGTTTCCCAATAGTGGTATTAGAGCTAGGTCTATGTGTAGATGATATGCACGAGTAGAACACAAAGAGTTGTGGGCGGTGATAGTCCTACTGCTTACCACCAACGCTTTATTTTGATTCGGCGATTTTTTGGGATGAAGTGGCCTGGTCCAACCTTATATGTCCACGCACATGAGACTGGTTCCACCGACTGACACGCCACTAGTTTTGCATAAAGGTGGCTGGCGGGTGTCTATTTCCACTACTTTAGTTGAATCGAATTTGACTGCAGCCGGTCCTGGAAGAAGGTTAAAATAGAAATCTTGACAAAACACCGTTGTGGATTTATGCGTGGGTAAGAACGGTTCTTGCTACAAGCCCGTAGCTGACATGTAAAACTTGCAACAACAAAGCAGAGGACGTCTAACTTGTTTTTGCAGGGCATGTTGTGATGTGATATGGTCAAGACATGATGCGATAAATGTTATTGTATGAGATGATCATGTTTTTGTAAGTTACACTACTGGAATCAGCTACTTTGCCATCTGCCAGCTCTTTGCCGTCTGCTAGCAGACGGCAAAGAAGCTCTTTGCCATCAGCTACCCGAAAGCAGACGGCAAAGAACTGGCTGATGGCAAAGAAAGCCTTTGCCATCAGCCAGTTCTTTGCCGTCCGCTAGCTGACGGCAAAGATTCTTTGCCGTCGGCTAGCAGACGGCAAAGAGGAAGGGGCCCCACTGACGAGCTGCTTAAAAAAAACTTAACGGGCCCCCCTCTTTGCCGTCTGCTAGACGGCAAAGAGCAAATAAGCGGACGGCAAAGGGGGGCGGACGGCAAAGATTTAACATATCTAACGGCGCGCCCCCCACCCCACGCCCTCTCTCTCTGTTTCTCTCCCCTGCTCCCATACGCGCGCCGCCGCCACCACCACTCGCCGCCGCGCCCCGGCCCCCCTCGCCCCACCGCCCCGGGCCCGGCGCCGCCGCCCCGCCCCCCCCTCCTCCACCGGCCCCCCGCCTCGTCGCCACTGCCGCCATCCCGCCCCCCCTCCTCCACCGGCCCCCCGTCTCAACGCCGCCGCGCCCCGGCCCCCCGCCCCCCCGCGCCCCACTGCCCTGGGCCCGGCGCTGCCGCCCCAGGCCGCCCCGCCCCCCTCCTCCACCGGCCACCTCCTCCACCGGCCCAGGTGAGCTCTACCTCTCCTCTGTTTTTCCTTTTTTTCTATTTTTTTAGTTTTAGGTTTAGATTTAGGATTAGGTTTAGTTTCAGTTTTAGTTTTAGGTTTAGTTTTAGGATTAGGTTTAGTCTTAGTTTAGTTTTAGGTTTAGATTTAGTTTTTTCCTTTTTTTCTGTTTTTTTAGTTTTAGGTTTATGTTTAGATTAGATTTAGGTTTAGTTTTAGGTTTAGTTCAGTTTTAGGAAAGAAAAAGAAGAAGAAGAAAAAAACAGGAGAGGAGGAGAAGAAGAAGAGGAAAAAGGAAAGGAGGAAGAAGAAGAGGAGGAGGAGAAGAAAAAAGAAGAAGAAGAGGAAGAAGAAGAAGAAGAAAACAGGAGAGGAGGAGAAGAAGAAGAGGAGGAGGAGAAGAAAAAAGAAGAAGAGGAAGAAGAAGAAGAAGAAAAAAACAGGAGAGGAGGAGAAGAAGAAGAGGAAAAAGGAAAGGAGGAGGAAGAAGAAGAAGAAGAAGAAGAAGAAGGAAAAAAAAGGAAGAAAAGGAAGAAAAGGAAGAAGAGGAAGAAGAAGAAAAGGAAAAAAGACCCCAACCCGGCACCCCGACACGACACCCCGACCCCGAGACCCCGACACCCCGAGCCCGACCCTGACCCCGACACCCCGACCCCGACCCCCCGAGCCTGACCCGACACCCCGACCCCGAGCCTGACCCGACACCCTGACCCCGACACCACACCCCGACCCCGAAACAACACCCCGACACCGACACGGCACTACCCCGACATCGACACGACACCCCGACCCCTCGACCCCGAAACAGCACCCCGACCCCGACACGGCACCCCGACACCGACACGAGACCTCGTGCCCCGACACCTCCCGAAAAGGTGTTCTTTGGCCTTCCAGAGGCCGACGGGGTCATATACTTGTCAATTATTAGTTAGGTCATATATTTTTCGATTTTGTTATTAAAAACATCATATATAATTGTGTTGATCGGGTAGTTTTAAATGTGCAGTTGTTTCATCGCTGCGAGGTTTGGTGTTCGACGACCTCGCCGTGCGTTTGAAGAGCTCTGCCCCTTCGTTCGTGGGTGAGCACAAATGTCATGTCCTCCTCCCCCATTAATTATTTGATCTATTCCGATGAAACTTGATAGCTAGCTATATATGTGTCTTGACTCATCAGTATGCGTAACCAAATATGTGTCTCCCGTTCGAAAGCGTCATAGTTATAAATATGCATGCATTTGCATATTTATAACCTTGATTCTTTCAAATTGTCCAACGCTATCCATGGACAGCCTGAGTATGTGTAGATTGGGTTCGTTTTCCCATATGCTTTGCTCCAGATCCGACGCATAAATTTCGTCAGTGCCTCCCCTGTTGTTCTCCGGGTACACATCCTCTCTGTTTATTGTAGAGACGTGTATCAGGAGAATAGCGGGGAGGTGCTACCGAAATTTTGCGTCGGATCCGGAGCATAGCATGCGAAAATGAACCCAATCTACACATACACGGGTGGGATTAGGACCTATCAGTACCTATTAGAGTGTAGGTTGCATGGACGTAATAAAATTGACAAAGTAGATCAACTGATGAATATCTATATGGTGAATTACATATATAATTGTTGTGTGTCCAGTAGCTCTGAAAGTCAAGATGAGTGATCATGCGTGGATGTATACCGGTCACACTGGTCAGAACAAATGGAGCGCTGAATGGTTCACTAAAACCAAGGGGTTTGTGCAAGCCGCATTTGCAAATGGCCAGAGGAAAACCTGGTGCCCCTGTTTCCAGTGCGGCAATTGGGAAAAGAGGAAAGAGGCTGAAATGGGCAAACACCTGCAGAAGAGTGGTTTTACGCCCAATTATACGGTGTGGACATTTCATGGTGAGTCTGCCCAATGTGACCGAGCTGAGGTGGATCATCGTTGCACCGACGAGCATTGTACCGGGATGGGAAACATGGTGCAAGACTATGATGATGCTCGGGATTCGGACGAGGAGATGGAGGAATCTGCAAAGGCCTTCAATGAAATGTTGGATTCTTCAAAACGTCCGCTCCACGAGCACACTGAGCATTGTCAGTTGGATGCCATCTCACAAGTAATGGCTCTGAAGGCTCAGTTTAACTTGGGCAGAGAATGCTATGACACAATTATGATAGTATTTGGACGCTTTCTACCCAAAGGCCATATAATGCCTGCAAACCTATACCAGTCGGACAAAATCCTCCGTGCACTGAAGATGCCCTATGAGAAGATACATGCCTGTGAGAAAGGATGTGCCTTATTTAGGCTTGACTATGCGGAATTGAACTATTGTCCCATTTGCAAGTCTTCCAGGTATATTGTGGTAGACAACGGTATGGGTGAGAAGACACAGACCAAAATCCCCGTTAGTGTTCTTCGGTATATGCCAATCGTACCAAGACTTCAACGTCTTTTCATGGTCGAAGAGACGGCCAGACAGATGACATGGCACAAAACAGGCAAAAGAACCGAACTAGATGCAGATGGGAATCTGATGATGGTACACACATCGGATGGTGTTGCGTGGAAAAAGTTTGATGAATTACATGCTGACAAAGCGGCAGATCCGAAGCATCCTCGAGTCGGCATCAGCACGGATGGGTTCAGTGTGTTTGGTATGAGGGCAGCCCAATACAGTTGTTGGCCCGTATTTGTCTTTCCACTCAATCTCCCCCCCGGACAGATTATGCAAAGAAAGAACATTTTCCTAACGTTGATAATTCCAGGACCCAACTATCCGGGCAAAAATATGAATGTGTACATGCAGCCGCTTAAGGACGAATTGCAAGAAGCCTGGGATAATGGGTTCAAGACATACGACGCCTTTAGCAAACGGAACTTCATAATGCGTGTCTGGTACATGTACTCGACGCATGACTTGCCGGCGTATGCGCTATTCGTTGGCTGGTGTGTGCATGGAAGGTTCCCGTGCCCCACATGCAAGGGAGCTCTTGAGTTCCGTTGGCTTCAAGCCGGTCGCAAGTTTTCTTGCTTCGACATGCATAGACAGTTCCTGGATCCTCGCCATAAGTTCAGGAAAGACAAGAAGAACTTCATCAGGGGTAGAGTTGTCAAAAACTCTGCACCACCTACATTGACAGGCCAACAGACCCTAGATCAGTTAAACGCTCTCGAGCCAGATCCACAACGTCCAGGGTACTTCAAGGGGTATAATACTAAGCACGCGTGGACTCACAAAACATGCTTATGGGATCTGCCTTACTTCAAAGACCTCCTTTGCCTACACAACATCGACGTGATGCACATTGAGAAGAATATCGCCGAGGCACTTTTTGGTACATTGTTCGGCATAGATGGGAAGTCAAAGGATAATACTAAGGCTAGAGTCGATCTGGAGGCACTATGTGATAGGCCGTTACAAAACATGAAAGAACCGAAAGGAAAGCAGAACTGGACGAAGCCAAAGGCATGGTTCAATCTTGGAAGGCCAGCTATGAGGGAAATTCTCTTGTGGGTGCAACAGCAGTTGATGTTCCCCGATGGGTATGCAGCGAATCTAAAGAGGGGAGCGAATCTTGATAAACTGAAGATATTTGGTCGCAAGAGTCATGATTGGCACATATGGATTGAGCGGGTAATGCCAATGATGTTGCGTGGCTTCATCCCTGAGGATGAATGGCTAGTACTGGCAGAACTCAGCTATTTCTTCCATGTTCTTTGTGCGAAAGAACTATCGCCTGGCGTGCTAGAAGAAATGGAAGAGTTGGCGCCGGAGTTGATCTGCAAGTTAGAGAAGACCTTTCCACCGGGCTTCTTTAATCCAATGCAGCATTTCATTTTGCATCTCCCGACCGAGGCAAGATTGGGGGGGGGGCGTGCAAAATCGTTGGTGCTACCCAACTGAGAGGATGCAGAAGATGCTTCGAGAAAAATGTAAGAAGAAACATAGAATTGAAGCATCGATGGCTGAGGCATTCATCACAGAGGAGGCGGCAAACTTCGTAACAGCGCACTACAAAGCCAAAAATCGTCATTTGCATAATCTGAAGCCTCGGTACAATGCTGACGAGCCTAAAAAGGGTGGATCCAACCTCAGCCTATTCAAAGGGAATCTCGCACCAGCTAGTGTTTCACATCCAGTATCTTTGGATAACGAAGAATGGCGGACCATTTCGTTGTATATCTTCAACAACCTGATAGAAGTGCGGCCGTACATCGAGTAAGTTCTCGGTACATTGTTTCGCAACTTCTATTTCCTTTGAACTACTCTTATTATTGGATATGTCATACAGTCGATACGTCGCCATATTCTCGTATGGAGCGGAGATCCAAAAGGATTCCGTCGAAGAGTATGAGCTTCTCGCAAAGCAAGGAGATGGCTATCCCGGTTTCATCTCTTGGTTCAAACAAACGGTAATTTCTATTAGACAATTTCACTTCATTCGCTAATTTGTGCATAATGCAACAATCCTTTCATATTAAACTTGTAGGCTAATTCAGAGTCTATGGACGCCGAATTGAGACAAGTCGCTAATGGTTTTGACTATAAGGTCCGTTCATTTGACAAGTACGACATCAACGGGTATCGCTTTCGTACCTATGGCAAAGAGCTATCTATGGCCGACCGAAAGACTACAAATTGTTGTGTATCTGCTATCGGCGAAGGAGGTACCGAGTATTATGGGAGAGTTGAAGCAATTTATGAACTTCTGTTCTATGGTGAAAACCCACCGAATGTCGTAGTCTTCAAATGTTATTGGTTTCAGCCGAAGGAGACTAGAAGGACTCATGAACATATAGGGCTAGTTGAAATCAACCAAAGCACTCATTTAGATGTTCCTGATGTCTATATTATGGCTCAACAGGCGACCCAAGTATTCTATCTACCGTGGGCCTGCCAAACTAATCCAAATCTGAAAGGTTGGGATGTCGTTTATGAAGTGCCGCCACGTGCTAGACTTTCTCCCCCAAAGGAAGAGGATTATGAACCTCACATTAACCCAGACACATATGAAGGAGAATTCTTCCAAGAGACACGTCTTTCCAAAAAGCGTTTCAAGAACCGCTATACTTCACCCCAAAACATTGAAGTAGACAGCGACAATGAATCCGACATCACCCCAGAGGAGGAACAAGAAGAGCCGGAACAAGAAGAGGTTACTGCTGCGGATGACCTGTCAATGCTTGACCGATTACGTCAAGGTGGCCTTGCACATGTTGATGCCAATGAACCCTATGAGCCCGTCATTGATTATAGTGATGATGATGATTATGCATTTATTGATGATACTGATCGAGATTATTAGTGGTGTCAGGTATTAAATTTTTTTATGTTGTACTTGATGATGATACACTTAAGTGATACACATATTATTATTCATGTCGGTCTTTTTTTATGTTGTACTAATTTCGTTTACTGTTTGTCATGGCAGGTGTTGAAAGATGGTGGGCGCTGGTCGGGAGCACGCCAAGGCCCCTTCTTCGTCGGCGCGTGGTCTGAGGTCTTCCATTCCAGACGCACCTCTCCGCCGAGCGTTGCTGGACAGTATGGCCACACCGCCGGGCCCTTCTTCGTCGACCGCGGTGCCCAGCAGGGGACGAGGTAGGAAGAGAGGAGGTGGGGCACGTGGTCGTGGGAGAGGAGGTAGGGTGACTGCTACGGCACCTTCCTCGCCGCCACCCCTAGCTGTTTCACCCGAGCACATGACTGCTAGGGTGGACTCGTCCGAGGAGGAGGCTACACGGACTCCGGTCCATGAGCCTCCGGTCCACGGGTCTTGGGCCCACGAGCCTCGGGTTGACTGGCCTTCGGCCCACGAGAGTTCGGCCCACGAGACCCCGGAGGAGCACACGTTCGGATGGGGTACCTGGCCGGATCATCTCGAGGAGCCGAGTGGCCATGCTGATGATGGCAGGGAGCCGATTGATCTTGAGGAGGAGGGGGGCACCATCTACCAGCGTGGTGCTACACGGCTCCCGTCCGTGCCGGCGACCCGCGAGCAGAGGTGGTTGATTTTCCCTGATGGGGAGAGGTACGTAAGTGCATTTAATATTTTTGTACCATCATAGTGTCCGCCGGCCCAACTCCGTCCTTGGAGTTCTTTGCTGGCAAAACTTCCCGGGGTTTGTCATGTTGCCTGGTGAGGGTCGGCTTCCAGAGCTTGGATTGAGCTGGGAGCACTACGTGGCTGCCCCAGCCCCGCCGGATGAGATTATCGACGGTGTCGTGTGCGACACGAGGGCAGACATGGTGATCAGAAAGTTCTGGGTAATTTCTCCTTTACACATTTAAAAATCTTCAACTAGCTAGTTATTAATTGTACTAATCAATATTTTCTCATTTGATTGCAGACATTCTACAGGTGTGAGGAGGGATACGAGGAGGACGCGGCACATGTTATCGAGAACGTCTGCAAGCGCCTACTCCAGAACTTACGGCATGAGGCTCGGGTGCAGGCTGTTCGAGACTACTACGGCTTGCGTGGTATCAAGAAGACCAAGCCGGCGTGCCGCGATAAGTTCCTGAGTAAGGAGCAGTACATGAAGGTAATTCTTAAGGCCTTCTCTACTTAAGTTCCTTCATTTAGTAATTCTTAGCCGTAGCGCTCAAGTTTCTATTTGCTAACTTAGGTGCCTCCGAGATGGTGTGCGGATCAGATGGATTTTTGGGAGGTGTTGGTCGATGAGTGGTGCTCAAAACAATGGCTAGCCCTCCACAACGAGGCCAAGGACAAACGTGCCCAAATGGAAGGTGTGCCACACCATCAAGGCAGCTCCAACTTATATCAGTTCGGGCGCAACTGGGTATGTGGTTTGCTTCATGATTCATGCAATTCATTCATCATGCTAGCTTGAGCCCTTTAATTACTAATTTTCATTGTTTCTCTCTTTCAGGCATGCTACAATAAGGCGGATAAGGTGCCAGAGGTGTACGACCTATATGCCATGGCCCACACTGCCTCTTTCAAGAAAGTCAAGGCTTTCTCTCAGTCTGACCTCGATGATGCAAACAACTTCACCAACATCTCCTCCCACAACAAGCTCGTGAGATATAGAGATGAGGGGAAGGCGAGGAAAGGGGAGGACTTTAACCCGAGCCAGGGTCCCATTGATCCAGAGCTGGTGATGATATCTGGTGGCGGGAGGTCCCATGGCTCCATAGCCATTGGAGGTGGACTTATCTGTTGTCCTAGCACTCTCCCGGAGATCAAGGCGCGCCAGTCGAGCTCCGCTCCTGAGATAAGGCCTCGTGAACGGCCAGTGCAACTCGCCATCAAGGTTAGTGATACGTACTCAGTTATCTTTCTCCATTACATTGTGTGCGCTTCCATCAATGATTACAGATGGTCATGTGAGTGGTGTTGCAGGCTGCTATACAGAGTGAGAGAGATAGAACGGAGAAACTTCTGGCGGAGGCGGCGGAGAGGCAGCGGGAGTTGGAGGAGAGGACGACAAAGATGATGGAGGAGGAGAGGGCACGGAATGACATGCATTCAAGGGCCATGTACGAGCTCCTTTTAGTAAGTTTCTTCTGCAGATTAGCCAAAACATTCATGTAGTGTTTGTCTCATTACTAACTAGTATGACTGAATCGTCAAAACCAAATGTGCAGTCTGTGTGCGAGAAGACAGGTCAGACCGCTCCGCCGATGCCAGTGATTGCTCCTGGGACCATGGTGAGTTTTATTTGAATGGACATTACTTGCTAGTCTTAACATTTGAGTGTCATCATGCTAACAAGACATTGGAAATGATCTTTGGTGCAGCGTAACTCCAGACAAGCATCGCACGATCCTTCTCCAGCTACCGACACGAGCCACCGCGCTCCGACACCTCCTAGATCTTGGTAAGTTTATCTAGTGTTTTGCTTAACACATGCATAACGACCTAGACTTAGCTTTATTTCCTCCAATGCTTACCATAATGACCTAGACTTAGCTTCTTCTACTCCAAAATGACTTAATAAGCTTACTGACCTCCAAAACCATCCATTTTACCTAAGTTAGCTCTAAAACGATCTGTACTTAGCTTACTTATGTCAAAAATTGCATAATTAGCTTAGTTAGCTCATAGACAATCCATTTTACCTAAGTTAGCTCTAAAATGACCCATTTTACCTAGGTTAGCTTATAAATGATCCAGTTCATCCAAGTTAGCTCAAAAATGAGCATTTTACCTAGATTAGCTCCTAAATGATCCATTTTACCTACGTTAGCTTTAAAATGACCCATTTCACCTAGGTTTACTCCAAAATGACCCATCTTACCTAGGTTATCTCATAAACGATCCATTTCAACTAATTTAGCTCATAAACGATCCATTTCACCAAGTTAGCTAAAAAACGATCCATTTCACCTAAATTAGCTCTTAAATGATCCATTTCACCTAAGTTAGCTCAAAAAGATCCATTTCAACTAAATTAGCTCATAAATGATCCATTTCACCTAAGTTAGCTCAAAAACGATCCATTTCAACTAAGTTAGCTCATAAATGATCCATTTCACCTAAGTTAGCTAAAAAACGATTCATTTCACCTTAGTTACCCCAAAAACGATCCATTTGACCTTAGTTAGCTCATAAACGACCCATTTCAACTAGGTTAGCTCATAAATGATCCATTTCACCTTAGCTAGCTCATAAACGACCCATTTCAACTTAGTTAGCTCATATATGATCCATTTCACGTAAGTTAGCTCATAAATGACATACTCTTCTTGTTCTAGTCTTCTTCTTGTTCTACTCTTCTTGTTCTAGTCTTCTTCTTGTTCTACTCTTCTTCTTGTTCTACTCTTCTTGTTCTAACTTTCTTATTTTTCATTTTGCAGATTTCATTCACTTGACGAAAGCTTGCATAGATGGAGTGCTCCTTATCCCTTTCTCTGTTTCTTTTGTATCGTTGAACTATGCATGTATCATTGGATGAAACTATTGTAATATATATGGTTGGATGCCTCTATGTTGAACTTGTTATGTATGATGGAACTATGCATGTAATATATATGGTTGGATGATGAAGTTATGTGTTGGATATCTTATATGTTTGCTCTGTAATGGCCTTTTGAAATATATCTATATATGTCATATATATTTGTGATGAAAATTGTTGGATTTAATAAAAAACAGATAAAAGACCCAATATGCAGGCTCTTTGCCGTCGGCCACCGACGGAAACGGGCTCTTTGCCGTCTGCCGCGGACGGCAAAGAAGACACGTGGCATCCAGCTGTGCTTCCTGGGAGCTGACCCATTTGGTCAGTTTGCCTACAGTGGCAGACGGCAAATACTTTGCCATCAGTGGCAGACGGCAAAGAACCTGCCATGTAGTGACGTGTAGATGACATCATACGGCGGACGACAAAGACACTAGAAATTTTGCCGTCAGCGGCGGACGGCAAAGGCCTGCCGTTAGCCACTTAACGGACTGACAGCGCAATTATTGCCGTCCGCTCTCTTTGCCGCCCGCCGTAGACGACAAAGGCCCTTTGCCGTCAGCCGCCAGGAAGCAGACGACAAAGTAGCTGTTTACCGTAGCCTACTTTGCCGGAGCCTTTTGCCGTCCGCGGCCGACGGCAAAGGCCTTTGCCGTCTGCCGTTCATGCCTTTGCCGTCCGCCGTGGCAGACGGCAAAATAGTTGATTCCTGTAGTGTTATCAGCAACCGGCAGGAGCCTTATGGTTGTCTCTTTATTGTATGAAGTGCAAACGCCATGTAATTGCTTTACTTTATCACTATATGCGTTAGCGATAGTTGTATAAGCAATAGTTGGCAAGACGACCACAACACAATGGAGATCATGACGATGCTTTTGTGATGGAGATCAAAAGCATAGGATGATGATGGCCATATCATGTCACATATTTTGATTGCATGTGATGTTTATCTTTTATGCATCTTATTTTGCTTAGTATGGTGGTATCGTTATAAGATGATCCCTTCACTTAATTTCAAGATAAAAGTGTTCTCCCTGAGTATGCACCGTTGTTATAGTTCATCATTTCAGGACACCTCATGACGATCGGGTGTGATAGACTCTACATTCACATACAACGGGTGCAAGACAGTTTTGCACATGTGGAATACCTGGGTTAAACTTGACGAGCCTAGCATGTACGAACATGGCCTTGGAACACTCGAGACCGAAAGGTCGAACGTGAATCATATAGTAGGTATGATCAACATACAGATATTCACCATTGATGACCACCCCATATCATGTGATGATCGGACATGGGTTAGTTGATTTTGATCACGTATCACTTAGATGACTTGAGGGATATCTATTTAAGTGGGAGTTCTTTAGTAATATGATTAATTGAACTTAATTTATCATGAACTTAGTCTTATAGGTTTGCATGTCTATTTGTAGATCAATGGCCCGAGCTACCGTTCAACTGAATTTTAATGCGTTCCTAGAGAAAGCTAAGTTGAAAGATGATGGTAGCAACTACACAGACTAGGTCTGTAACTTGAGGATTATCCTCATTGCTGCACATAAGAAATATTTCCTTGATGCACCGCTAGGTGAAAGGCCTGCTGCAGGAGCTTAAGCTGATGTTATGAACCTCTAGCAAGCTCGATCTGATGACTACTCTATAGTTCAGTGTGCCATTCTTTACGGCTTAGAACCAAGACTTCAAAGACGTTTTCAATGTCATGGAGCATATGAGATGTTCCAAGAGTTGAAGTTAATATTTCAAGAAAATGCCCGGGTTGAGAGATATGAAGTCTCCAACAAGTTCTATAGCTGCAAGATGGAGGAGAACAGTTCTGTCAGTGAACACATACTCAAAATGTCCGGGTATTATAATCACTTGACTCGGCTGGGAGTTGATCTTTCGGTTGATTGTGTCATTGAGAGAGTTCTTCAATCATTGCCACCAAGCTACAAAAGCCTTCGTGATGAACTATAATATGCAAGGGATGAACAAAACAATTCCCGAGCTCTTCACAATGCTTAAGGTCGCGGAGGTAGAAATCAAGAAGGAGCATCAAGTGTGGATGGTTAACAAGACCACTAATTTCAACAAAAAGGGCAAGGGAAAGAAAGGGAACTTCAAGAAGAATGGCAAGCAAGTTGCCACTCTCGGAAAAAAGCCCAAAGCTGGACTCAAGACTAAAACTGAGTGCTTCTACTGCAAAGGGACTGGTCACTGGAAGCGAAACTTCCCCAAGTATTTGGCGGATAAGAAGGATGACAAAGTGAACAAAGGTATATTTGATATACATGTTATTTATGTGTGCCTTACTAATGCTCATAGTAGCGCCTGGGTATTTGATACTAGTTCGGTTGCTCATATTTGTAACTCGAAACGGGAGCTACGTATTAAACGAAGATTGGCCAAGGACAAGGTGACGATGCACATCGGGAATGGTTCCAAGGTCGATGTGATCACCGTCAGCACTCTACCTCTACATCTACCTTCTGAATTAGTTTTAGACCCAGATAATTGTTATTTGGTGCCAGCGTTGAGCATGAACATTATATATGGATCTTGTTTAGTGCAAGACAGTTATTCATTTAAATCAAAGAATAATGGTCATTCTATTTATATGAGTAATATCTTTTATGGTCATGCACCCTTGAAGAGTGGTCTATTTTTGTTGAATCTCGATTGTAGTGATACACATATTCATAATATTGATGCCTGTGGGAGTCCTGGAATAGGGGGTCTCCAGACAGCCGGACTCTATCTATTGGCCGGACTGTTAGACTATGAAGATACAGGATTGAAGACTTCATCTCGTGTCCAGATGGGACTCTACTTGGCGTGGAAGGCAAGCTAGGCAATACGGATATGTGTATCTCCTCCTTTGTAACCGACCTTGTGTAACCCTAACCTCTCCGGTGTCTATATAAACCGGAGAAGATTTTAGTCCGTAGGACAACATACAATCATACCATAGGCTAGCTTCTAGGGTTTAGCCTCTCTGATCTCGTGGTAGATCTACTCTTGTACTACCCATATCATCAATATTAATCAAGAAGGACGTAGGGTTTTACCTCCATCAAGAGGGCCCGAACCTGGGTAAAACATTGTGTCCCCTGCCTCCTGTTACCATCCGCCTTAGACGCACAGTTCGGGACCCCCTACCCGAGATCTGCCGGTTTTGACACCGACATTGGTGCTTTCATTGAGAGTTCCTCTGTGTCGTTGCCGTTAGGCTTGATGGCTCCTACTATCATCAATAGCGATGCAGTCCAGGGTGATACTTTTCTTCCCAGACAGATCTTCGTGTACGGCGGCTTTGCACTGCGGGCCAATTCGCTTGGCCATCTGGAGCAGATTGAAAGTTACGCCCCTGGCCACCAGGTCAGGTTTGGAAGCTTAAACTACACGGCCGATATCCGTGGAGACTTGATCTTCGACGGATTCGAGCCTCTGCCTTGTGCGTCACGCGGTCACGATGAGTACAATTTAGCTCTACCATCGGAAAGTGTTCAGGAGATCGCACTGGCAGCCGCTCCGACCCTCAATTCGGAGCCAGTTGCGTTGTCCATGGACGGGTGGATGGACCCCGCCACGGAGGCCTTACCCTCAGCGGCGATCGAGCCAAACAACGACCTTACCTTGCACGAGAGCCGTGTTGTTAAACTGCCGGATCCTTCTCCGGCCACGGACTCCGAACCGCCTGCGCCCGTTCCTATCGAATCCGATTGGGCGTCGATCATGGAGTTTACCTCCGCGGATATTTTTCAGCACTCGCGACATACTGAACTCATTAAGGTCTCTCTCCTTGTCAGGAGGATCCTGGCCGAACTATGTCCGGCAGGACAGGGATGCGGACAACGAAGAAATTCGCGGCCCACCCACCACCCACTTAGTCGCCACTGTCGATGACTTAACCGACATGCTCGACTTCGACTCTGAAGACATCGATGGTATGGACGATGATGCGGGAGACGAAGAGGAACCACTGCCCACAGGGCACTAAACAGCCACCTCATCATACGATATATACATGGTGGATACACCCAAAGAAGGCAATGGCGACGAGATAGCGGAGGATGACCCCTCCAAGAAGACACCCAAGCGCCGACGTTAGCGGCGCCGCTCTAAGTCCCGCCAAAGCAAAAGTGGTGATACCGGCACATGAGATGATAACACTTCGGATAGTGCCAAAGACAACAACAATCCCCTCCAGCAAGATTTAGAGCAGGAGGATGGAGGAGCCAGCCCTCCTGAGAGAGCGGCAGATGGAGAGACGAAGGATGATAATTACATGCCCCCCTCCGAAGACGAGGCAAGCCTCGGCGATGACGAATTCGCCGTGCCAGAGGATCCCGTCGAACAAGAGTGCTTCAAACGCCGGCTTATAGCCATGGCAAATAGCCTTAAGATAAAGCAGCAGCAGCAGTTTCAAGCTGATCAAGATCTGCTAGCTGACAGATGGACTGAAGTCCTCATGGCCGAGGAATATAAACTCGAGCGCCCCTCCAAGAGTTACCCAAAATGCAGGTTGCTACCACGACTATAGGAAGAAGCGTATGACGCGGCTAATCAGCCACCTCGTGGCCGCGATAGAGAGGCATTCCAGCCAAAAACTCAGCCTGCACCGCGACGCCATCCAACTAAAAAGGCATGGGGAGATACGCCAGACCTGCGAGACATATTGGAGGACAAAGCAAAGCATGCAAGATCGATCTACGGATCACGAGGGCGCCACTATGCGAGACGATAAACGTCACGCCGGATACAGTAAAAGTAAATCTGGCCGGGCCGAACACAGCGGGCAAGACCCATTCGAGCTGCGTTGCGATATAGCCCAATACAGAGGCGCCGCACACCCCTTATGCTTCACAGACGAAGTAATGGATCATCAAATCCCAGAAGGATTCAAACCTGTAACTATTGAATCATACGACGGCACAACATATCCCGCGGTATGGATCGAGGATTTCCTCCTCCACATCCACATGGCCCGCGGTGATGACTTACACGCCATTAAATACCTCCCACTAAAGCTCAAGGGACCAGCACGGCATTGGCTTAACAGCTTGCCAGCAGAGTCCATTAGCTGTTGGGAAGATCTGGAAGCCGCATTCCTCGACAACTTTCAGGGCACTTATGTGCGGCCACCAGATGCCGATGACTTGAGCCACATAATTCAGCAGCCAGAAGAATCGGCCAGGCAATTCTGGACTCGGTTCCTAACAAAGAAAAATCAAATCGTCGACTGTCCAGATGCAAAGGCCCTAGCGGCTTTCAAACACAACATCTGCGACGAATGGCTAGCCCGGCACCTTGGTCAGGAAAAGACGAAATCTATGGCATCCCTCACGACACTCATGACCCTCTTTTGTGCGGGAGAAGACAGCCGGCTGGCTCGCAGTAATAACATATCAAAGAACCATGGTACTTCGGATACCAAGTACGACAATAGCAGGTCATGTCGCAACAAACATAAGTGCCGCATTAACAGCAATAATACCGAGGATACGGCAGTCAATGACGGATTCAAAGGCTCTAAACCCGGTCAGTGGAAAAAGCCATTCAAACAAAGTACGCCGGGTCCGTCCATCTTGGACCGTATACTCGATCACTCATGTCAAATACACGGCACCTAGACAAGCCAGCCAATCACACCAACAGGGATTGTTGGGTGTTCAAGCAGGCCGGCAAGTTAATTGCCAAAAACAAAGACAAGGGGCCACATAGTGATGACGAGGAGGAGCCCCGGCAGCCACACACCGGAGGACAAAATAGGTTTCCCCCACAAGTGCGGACCGTGAACATGATATACGCAACCCACATCCCCAAGAGGGAGCGGAAGCGTGCTCTCAGAGACGTATATGCGTTGGAGCCAGTCGCCCCAAAGTTCAACCCATGGTCCTCTTATCCGATCACTTTCGATCGCAGGGACCATCCCACTTGTATCCGTCATGGCAGATTCGCCGCACTGGTTCTGGACCCAATCATTGACGGATTTCACCTCATTGGAGTCCTTATGGATGGCAGCAGCAACCTGGACCTGCTTTATCAGGACACAGTGCGCAAAATGGGTATAGACCCCTCAAGGATCAAACCCACAAAAATGACCTTTAAAGGCATCATTCCAGGCGTAGAGGCCCATTGCACAGGCTCAATTACACCGGAAGTGGTCTTCGGATCCCTGGATAACTTCCGAAGCGAAGAGTTAATCTTCAATATAGTCCTGTTCCGAAGTGGTTATCATGCACTGCTCGGGCGAACCGCATTTGCAAGATGCAATGCGGTACCACATTATGCATACCTCAAGCTCAAGATGCCAGGACCTCGCAGGGTTATTGTAGTAAATGGAAACACAGAGCGCTCTCTCCAAACGGAGGAGCACACCGCGACCCTCGCAGCAGAAGCGCAAAGCAGCCTGTCAAGGCAATCCACCAGTTCGGTGTTTCAAGACCCGGACACCTTCAAGCGCGCTCGGAGCAATCGGCAACTAGACCGCCTGGCATGACTTGAGCTCGTGTAGCAATGCGGCCCCCACCCCAGTCCCAGCCAAACGGTGAAACTCATGCCACGCGTACATAATTACGCATTAAAAATACCATGGGCACAGGTGGGGAGGGGGGCAGAACTGCGGCATGCCCCAAGACGCGGCTTAAACCGCACTAGGGGCTTCCCGTTTGGTTATTTTTCTCTTTTTCAGGACCTTAATCTCTGGAAACCCTGTCCGGCAGCACTATTGCCGAACACATGATGCAGCAACCAAGGAGGCAGAAAGCTACGTCACACCACGGAATTCCCAGGTGGATTCCAATAACGAGCGAAACATTTGATTTAATACTATTCCTCAGCTTTCCCTTGGAGGGGACATAGTCCTACTCTTTGCTTATCGCACCATCTGTATCATTCTGCTTTAACACACCTTTTTGAATAAACAACGCATAACATTACGACTATTATTGCATTCTGGTTATATATATATATGTGTGTGTGTGTGTGTGTGTGTGTGTTCATTAATGATGCCTTGCAACCGTACACTTTGGTACGACCAATACACCAGGGGCTTACTTACCCCACAATATGGTGTGAAAAGTCCGAACACTTTCACAAGTGCGGCACCCCAAACTTATAGCATTATATGCATCAGCTTCGAATCATGTCTTTGGTCAAATGTTGGGTTTGCATGGCTCCTTTGTTTTGGTACCTTACGTTCCACTCTATCGGCTAAGGTAGCGCTAGGAGAACTACTGCGATTGTGCCCCGGTTCTGCTGGGCTAAGCACCTCAGTAGAGAAAGCTAAAACTGACTGTCATGATAAGGCGAGAGACTGGTCGCTGTTCGGCGAGGTTTTCGAGTCCCTAAAGACGTATGCCGCTTAGAGCGAGGGGTCGGCCCTCTCCGGCTTAAAGGCGTGTATCGCGCCCTGAATTTGGCCTTCCGAATACCAGGGGTTTCGCCGAAATTTAAAATTATAGAATTCTATGGCTAAGTGAGAGTGATAAAGCATTATTAGTCTGGTTGCCTTGTTCGTTGTGCTGAGCACCTCCCTCGAAGGACCCAAACATGGGAACAAGAGTGCTCAGGTTTATCCCGAACACCCCAGCACTCGTGGCATGGAGGCAGAAGCCGAGGACTAGCCATCTCTCAGATTGGATAAACAGCCAAACAGAAGGTAATATTTTAAATTCACACAAGCGTTGCATAGAGCATATGAAACAAGTTTTCATCATACAGGATCACACGAGCAAGTTTACTCAAATATTGCATCCTTTGAACATTCGTCCGCTACAAGACGGGCACCCTTCAGGACACCCTCATAATAAATTTTGGGGGTGCGATGCTCCTTGCCCTGCGGCGGCCCTTCCTTGATCAGCTTCACGGCGTCTAGATTGGCCCACTGCACCTTCACACGGGCGAAAGCCCGACGTGCACCTTCGATGCAGACGGACCGCTTGACGACCTCCAGCCATGGGCAGGCATCCACAAGCCGCCTCACCAGGCCAAAGTAGCTGTTCGTAAGGGCGTCGCCAGGCCACAGCCGGACTATAAGGCCCTTCATGGCCTGTTCAGCCGCCTTGTGCAGCTCAACTAGTTGCTTTAGCTGGTCGCTCAGAGGCATCGGGTGTTCGGTCCCAGAATACTGAGACCAGAACAGCTTCTCCGTTGAGCTTCCCTCCTCGGCCTGGTAAAACTGTGCGGCATCCGACACGCTGCGGGGCAAATCTACGAATGCTCCTGGAGAGCTCCGAAATCAGGTAAGTAATCGGTAATTTACTTTCACATGCTTGCTCTGCATATAGAATGACTTACCCGCCGCTATCTTCTTCATTGCGTCGATCTCCTGGAGGGCCTTTTAGGCTTCGGCCTTGGCACTTTTTGCGCTCTCGAGGGCCGCGTCAAGCTAAAACTCTCGCGTCTTCGAGTCAAGCTCCAACGCCTCGTGCTTCGTCACGAGAGCCTGGAGCTCTTGCTGCACCTCGCCCACCCGAGCCTCTTGCTTTTCTTGCTCGGTGTGCTCCTTGGCCGCTTTATCTTCGGCCTCAGACAGCGCTTGCTTTAGGGTCGCCACTTCGGTCGTGGCCCCTGGAAAATTCATGATGATCCTGTCATTTTGCAATCGCACTCTTTTTATACATATCCACGGACTAGGTACTACTTACCTTTGTTCTCCTCGAGTTGCCTCTTGGCAAGGCCGAGCTCGTCCTGGGACCGTTTAAGGTCCTGCTTCAGCACGGCGACCTCCGCAGTCAGTGCGGCGGACGCCGGCAGCGAAGCCTGCATATGCATATTGACATACTCATATTAGACTCCTGCGATATTTTTTGATCCTCTGTTCGACTTTTCTTTGTGAACACCGAACAGAGCATCATGGGCTACTGTCTATGCGGTAATATTTTCCTATATTTTAAACACTTACCTCAAAGCCTGTTAGAAGGCTGGCACAGGCTTCAGTCAATCCGCTCTTGTCGGACTGAACCTTCTGGATCACCGCACTCATGATAGTGTGGTCATCCTCGTCGATGGAAGCGCTGTGAAGCGCTTCCAGCAGATTGTCCGGCGCCTCTGGATGGACAGAGGTCACCGGTACAGGCATCTCGCCCCTCTTAGAAGGAGGCCGCCTGCCCGAGTCCGGAACCACTGGAGGTTCTGGCACGGTGTTTGGCTGAGGGCCGAACTCGGAGCTCTCAGGGGCCTTATCCCCTCGGCTCTCGGAGTCCGGGAGGCCGCCTTGAGGCGCCTCCGGGACTGTCTCCCCTCGACCCGGTGCCTCGTGAGACAACACCTCGGCGTCGTCCGCAGGATGAGGGGAGGTGGCGGTCGGGACTGGATCGCTATCCATATCCGACGAGCCCAGGGAGCTGTCCGATGATACATCGATACAGGCTCGGGGCGGCCTGCATAATCATATTTCGGCTTTAGGTGAAGTATTGCGACAAAGGAATACTATGACTTACTCTGGTATCTGAATACTTATGACTTCCCCAGGTGCTTGGCCCTAGGCAGCCACTCGTCTTCGCCGTCGGCGGCGGTGGTAGAGCTGTCCGGAAGGAGAGTCCTCCCCTTCTTTGACCCTTCGGCCTTCCCAGTTGGGGCGGCCTTCCTTTTCTTGTCTCCCCCGTCTGGAGGGGGAGCATCTTCTTCTGCCTCCTCATCTTCGGGGGAGGATTGCGGCGTAGAGTCCTCGGATGGTGAGTCTGATGACGCCTGGCGTCGGGAACTCTTTTGGGTTCCCTTGGCCTTCTTGGTCTTCTCCGGCACCGTATAAGGAGCCAGAGCCAGCATCTTCGCCAGAAGAGCGTCTGCTGGGCCTTCGGGCAAATGAGCTGGACAGTCGATTTGTCCGGCCGTCTCCTGCCAGTCCTGTCAAAGGTACTGGAGTTTAGATCCCGCATGGAGTCAATCTATGAAAAATAAGTATCCTGTAAGAGGTAAAGCAGCTTACCGCGCTGGCTTGGCGCTTCGCGCTGAATCCGCGATCCTCAGTAATGGGAGGGGGGACCTCGGCGCTCTTGAATAGCACCCTCCAGGCATCTTCGTGAGTTGTGTCGAAGAGCCTATTCAGAGTTCGGTGCTATGCCGGGTCGAACTCCCACAAGTTGAAGGCCCATTGTTGGCAGGGGAGGATCCGGCGGTGGAGCATGACCTGGACTACATTGACGAGTTTGAGCTTCTTGTTCACCATGTTTTGAATACATGTTTGGAGTCCGGTCAGCTCTCCCGAACTACCCCAGGACAGGCCCTTCTCTTGCCAGGAGGTGAGCTATGTGGGGAAGCCAGATCAGAACTCGGGGGCCGCTACCCATGTAGGGTCACGCGGCTCGGGGATGTAGAACCACCCCGATTGCCACCCCTTTATGGTCTCCACGAAGGATCCCTCGAGCCATGTGATGTTGGGAATCTTGCCCACCATGGCGCCTCCGCACTCCGCCTGGCGGCCGCTCACTACCTTCGGCTTGACATTGAAAGTCTTCAGCCATAAGCCGAAGTGGGGCTTGATGCGGAGGAAAGCCTCACACACGATGATAAACGCCGAGATGTTGAGGATGAAGTTCGGGGCCAAATTGTGGAAATCCAGGCCATAGTAGAACATGAGCCCCCAGAAAAATGGGTGGAGAGGAAATCCCAGTCCGCGGAGGAAATGGGTGAGGAACACTACCCTCTCATGGGGCCTGGGGGTGGGGATGAGCTGCCCCTCTTCTAGGAGCCGGTGCACGATGTCGTCGGGCAAGTATCCGGCTCTCCTCAGCTTCTTGACATGTCCCTCCTTGACGGAGGAGACCATACACCTACCTCCCGCTCCGGACATGGTTAGAGAAGGTCGAGGTGGGAAATGCGAACTTGGGCGCTGGAGCTCGAGTGTGCGAAGGTGGATGAGAAAAGGAGGAAGAAGGCGTGGATGAAAAGGTAAATCATTATCCCTTTATATGGGCGGACGAAACTATGCGTCCCCACTAGCCTGGTAAAACTCGCTTGTCCCCCAAGCACCGTAATCGATGGCATGGCTGGGTTACCCACACCCGTATTGATGAGAATCCCATGATAAGGGGACACGATCTCTGCTTTGACAAGACATGTTAAAAAACTGCCTCGCGTTATGTGCAGGGCTAGTTAAAGGAAACGGTTCGAATAATCACCGGGCCATGACATAATGTCATGTTGCCAAAATAAGTCAGCAAATTGGATTTGTGGAAATATTATTCTCTCTACAGTGGTATGTGCAACTTATTTTGCAAGGTCGGACCCTATCCTTGTATTCCAATTCTTCCGTGGTATATTCGGAGGAGGAACCCGCCATGCAATGCCGAAGACAATACTGCGCGCTGGACTCATCGTCATTGAAAGCCTGGTTCAGGGGCTACTGTGGGAGTCCTGGATTAGGGGGTCTCCAGACAGCCGGACTATATCTATTGGCCGGACTGTTAGACTATGAAGATACAAGATTGAAGACTTCGTCTCGTGTCCGGATGGGATTCTACTTGGTGTGGAAGGCACGCTAGGCAATACGGATATGTGTATCTCCTCCTTTGTTACCGACCTTGTGTAACCCTAACCACTCCGGTGTCTATATAAACCGGAGAAGATTTTAGTCCATAGGACAACATACAATCATACCATAGGATAGCTTCTAGGGTTTAGCCTCTCCGATCTTGTGGTAGATCTACTCCTGTACTACCCATATCATCAATATTAATCAAGCAGGACATAGGGTTTTACCTCCATCAAGAGGGCGCGAACCTGGGTAAAACATTGTGTCCCCTGCCTCCTATTACCATCCGCCTTAGATGCACAGTTCGGGACCCCCTACCAGAGATCCGCCGGTTTTGACACCGACAATGCCAAAAGATTCAAAGTTGATAATGATACTGCAACATATTTGTGGTACTACCGTTTAGGTCATATTGGTGTAAAGCGCGTGAAGAAACTCCATACATATGGACTTTTGGAATCACTTGATTATGAACCATTTGATAGTTGCGAACCATGCCTCATGGGCAAGATGACTAAAACTCTGGTCTCCGGAACAATGGAATGAGCTAATGACTTATTGGAAATAATACATACCGATATACGCGGTCCGATGAGTGTTGAGGCACGAGGAGGGTATCATTATTTTCTGACCTTCACAGATGATTTGAGCAGATATGGTATATCTACTTAATGAAACACAAGTCTGAAAGATTTGAGAAGTTCAAAGAATTTCAGAGTGAAGTGGAGAATCATCGTAAGAAGAAAATAAAGTTTCTACAATTTGATCGCGGCGGCAAATATTTGAGTTATGAGTTTGGCCTTCATCTAAAACAATGTGGAATTGTTTCAGAACTCACGCCACCTGGAACACCACAGTGTAATGGTGTGTCCGAACATCATAACCGCACTTTATTAGATATGGTGCGATCTATGATGTCTCTTATCGATTTACCACTAATGTTTTGGGGTTATGCATTAGAGACAACCGCATTCACGTTAAATAGGGCACCATCTAAATCCGTTGAGACGACATCATATGAACTATGGTTTGGCAAGAAAACTAAGTTGTCGTTTCTTAAAGTTTGGGGTTACACCTTCTACCACATATCCGAAGGCAAGATTTTTGTTGCCAAGAATTGAACATTTCTAGAGAAGGAGTTTCTCTTGAAAGATGTGAGTGGGAGGAAAGTACAACTTGATGAGGTAATTGTACCTTCTCTCGAATTGGAAATTAGCACATCACGGAAAACCGTTCCAGTGATGCCTACACCAACTATAGAGGAAGCAAAATATAATGAAAATGAAACTTTAGATCAAGTTGCTACTAAACCTCGTAGGTCAACCAGAGCATGATCCGAACCAAAGTGGTATGGTAATCCTGTACTCGAAGTCATGTTACTAGACCATGGCAAACCTACGAACTATGAAGAAGCTATGATGAGCCCAGATTTCGATAAATGGCTTGAGGCCATGAAATCTGATATAGGATCCATATATGAGAACAAAGAATGGACTTTGGTGGACTTTCCCGATGATCGGCGAGCCATTGAGAATAAATGGATCTTCAAGAAGAAGACAGACGCTGATGGTAATGCACCATCTACAAAGCTCGACTTGTCGCAAAATCTTTTCGAAAAGTTCAAGGGGTTGACTATGATGAGATCTTCTCACTCGTAGCTATGCTTAAGTCAGTCCGAAATTGCCGCATTTTATAAGTATGAGATTTGGCAAATGGACGTCAAAACTGCATTCCTTAATGGATTTCTTAAAGAAGAGTTGTATATTATGCAACCAGAAGGCTATGTCGATCCTAAAGGTGCTAACATCTCGGAGTTGGAATATACGTTTTGATGAGGTGATCAAAGAATATGGTTTTATATAGACATGATGAATCCTATATTTACAAGAAAGTGAGTGGGAGCTCTGTAGCATTTCTGATATTATATGTGGATGACATATTGTTGATCGGAAATGGCATACAATTTCTGGATATCACAAAAGGATACTTTAATAGGGATTTCAATGAAAGACCTCGCCAGTGAAGCTGCTTATATATTGGGCACGAAGATCTATAGAGATAGATCAAGACTCTTGATAGGACTTTCACATAGCACATACCTTGATAAAGTTTTGAAGAAGTTCAAAATGGATTGGTCAAAGAAAGGGTTCTTGCCTGTGTTACAAGGTGTGAAGTTGAGTAAAACTCAAAACCCGACAATGGCAGAATATAGAGAATGAAAGTCATTCCCTATGCCTCAGTCATAGGTTCTTTAAAGTATGCCATGCTATGTACTAGACCTGTTGTGTACCCTGTCATGGGTTTGGAAAGGGGGTTTAATAGTGATCCAGGAGTAGATCACTAGACAACGGTCAAAATTATCCTTAGGTACCTAAAGAGGACTAAGGAAATGTTTCCTGGTTATGGAGGTGATAACGAGTTCGTCATAAATAGTTATGTTCATGCAAGCTTTGACATCGATCCGGATGACTCTGAGTCTCAATCTGGATACATATTGAAAGTGGGAGCAAATATCTAGAGTAGCTCCATGCAGAGTATTGTAGACATAGAAATTTGCAAAATACATACGGATCTGAATGTGACAGACCCATTGACTAAACCTCTCTCACAAGAAAATTAGGATCACACCTTAGTACTCTTTGGGTGTTAATCACATGGCGATGTGAACTAGATTATTGACTCTAGTAAACAATTTGGGTGTTGGTCACATGGAGATGTGAACTATGGGTGTTAAATCACATGGTGATGTGAACTAGATTATTAACACTAGTGCAAGTGGGAGACTGATGGAAATATGCCCTAAAGGCAATAATAAAATGGTTATTATCATATTTCCTAAATCATGATAATGGTTTATTATTTTTGCTAGAATTATATTGATCGGAAACTTAAAATACATGTGTCAATACATAAACAAATACTGTGCCCCTAGTAAGCCTCTACTAGACTAGCTCGTTGGTTAAAGATGGTTAAGGTTTCCTAACCATAGACATGTGTTGTCATTTGATAACGGGATCACATCATTATGAGAATGATGTGATAGACAAGACCCATCCGTTAGCTTAGCATAATGATCATTCAGTTTATTGCTATTGCTTTCTTCATGTCAAATACTTATTCCTTCGACTATGATATTATGCAACTCCCGGATACCGGAGGAATACCTTGTCTTCTACCAAACGTCACAACGTAACTGCGTGATCATAAAGATGCTCTACAGGTATCTCCAAAGGTGTTTGTTGAGTTGGCATAGATCGAGATTAGGATTTGTCACTCCGAGTATCGGAGAGATATCTCTGGGCCCTCTCGATAATACACATCATAAGATTGCAAGAAAATGACTAAGGAGTTAGTCACAAGGTGTTGCATTACGCAATGAGTAAAGAGACTTGTAGGTTACGAGATTGAACTAGGTATGAAGATACCGACAATCGAATCTTGGGCAAGTAACATACTGATGGACAAACGGAATTACGTATGTTGTCATAATGGTTCGACCGATAAAGATCTTCATAGAATATGTAGGAGCCAATATGGGCATCCAGGCTCTGCTATTGGTTATTGACCGGAGAGGTGTCTCGATCATGTCTACATAGTTCTCGAACCCGTACGGTCCGCATACTTAACGTTCGTTGACGATATAATGTTATAGGAGTTATACATTTTGGTGACCAAATGTTGTTCGGAGTCTCAGATGAGATCACAGACATGACGAGGAGTCTTGAAATGGTCTATAGGTAAATATTGATATATAGGAAAATGGCATTTGGACACCATAAGTGTTTTGGGACGTACCACGAAGGAATCGGGTCACCGGAAGGGGTTCTTGGCACCCCCGACAAGTTATGGGCCTCATGGGCAAAAGGTGGGGACAGACCAGCCCACAAGGGGGGCTGGTGCACCCCCTTCCTTGTTTGGCCAGCCCTAGGGAAGGAAAAGGGGGAGGGCTAGCCCCTCCGGCCTTTCCTTCTCATGGGAGAAAGGAAAGGGGGCGGGGCGCCACCCTCCCATGCCTTTCCCCGCACTCCAAATAAGGAATGGGTCGCGCGGCTTGGGGGCCCCAAGTAGGATTCCTTCTACTTGGGAGCCTCCTTTGGATGCTCCTCCCTCGCTCCCACCTATATATATGTGGGAGGGAGGTGCCTAGCACATAACAGACAATTTCTTAGCTGTGTGTGGCGCCCCATCCACCATTTACTCCATCGGTCATATTTTCATAGTGCTTAGGCGAAGCCCTGCAGAGATCATTTCACCATCACCGTCAACATGCCGTCGTGCTGTCGGAACTCATCTAATACCTCGCCATATTGCTGGATCAAGAAGGCAGAGGACGTCACCGAGCTGAATATGTGCAGAACACGGAGGTGTTGTGCTTTCGGTACTCGATCGGTTGGAGCACGAAGAAGTTCGACTACATCAACCGCATTTTTAAACGCTTCTGCTTACGGTCTATGGGGGTACGTAGACACACTCTCCCCCTCTCGCTTCTATGCATCTCCATGGATAGATCTTGCGTGTGCGTAGAAATTTTTTGTTTTCCATGCAACATTTCCCATCACTGGCGTGCCCAGGTGGGTTGTGACCACCTGGGGCACCCCCCCCCCTCTGATGTTTTTTTCACCAAAAATTATTAAATATTTAGAAAAAATCGTAATAAATTTTTAGGGCATTCTGAGAACTTTTATTTTGGGGTCATTTTTTAATGCGTGGAACATTCAAAAAACAAGGTCAACATGGCATTTTATTTTATTTAACTAAGAAAAAATTGAAAACAAAAGGCAAGGACAGAAGTAGTACCTATTAAATTCATCAACTTCATACCTCTCAAAAATGAAATGCTTATTATTGGGGACATGCATAAAACCAAAGAACTTTCATAAAACACTAAGTTACGTCAACGGGGATATGCATGTCCCCAACAATAAGCATTTCATATTTCTTTTTTAAAGTAGGTAGAGGTAGTTGAAAACTACCAATAGTGAGTGTCGGAGATTTTTCAATAACATTAATACCATTCACTTGGAATTGTTTCTTCGGAAAGTACACCATATGCTTCATAACCCACAAGTATAGGGGATCAATTGTAGTCCTTTCGACAAGTAAGAGTGTCGAACCCAACGAGGAGTAGAAGGAAATGACAAGTAGTTTTCAGCAAGGTATTCTCTGCAAGCACTAAAATTATAAGTAACGAGTAGTTTGATAGCAAGATAATTTGTAACGAGCAAGTAACGGTACTGGTAACAAAAGTGCAGCAAGGTAGCCCAATCCTTTTGAGGCAAAGGACAGACCAAAACGGTCTCTTATGATAAGCAAAGCATTCTTGAGGGTACACAGGAATTTCATCTAGTCGCTTTCATCATGTTGGTTTGATTTGTGTTTGCTACATTGATAATTTGATATGTGGGTGGACCGGTGCTTAGGTGTTGTTCTTACTTGAACAAACCTCCTACATATGATTAACCCCCTCGTAAGCGTCTACAACTACGAGAAAAGTATTAAGAATAAATCTAACCATAACATTAAAGTTTTGGATGCAAATCAGTCCCTTACGAAGTAGCGCATAAACTAGGGTTTAAGCTTCTGTCACTCTTGCAACCCATCCTCTAATAACTACTCCACAATGCATTACCTTAGGCCCTAATAAGGTGAAGTTTCATGTAGTTGACGTTCACGTGACACCACTAAGGGAATCACAACATACATATCATCAAAATATGGAACACATATCAAATTCAAATGATTACTTGCAACAAGATTTCTCTCGTGACCTAAAGAACAAAAGTAACTACTCACAAATAATAATCATGCTCCAGATCAGAGGGGTATTAAATAGCATAATGGATCTGAACATATAATCTTCCACCAAATAAACCATATAGTAATCAACTACAAGATGTAATCAACACTACTAGTCACCCACAAGCACCAATTTAAGGTTCCGGTACAAAGATTGAACACAAGAGATGAACTTGGGTTTGAGAGGAGATGGTGTTGTCAAAGATGTTGATGGAGATTGCCCTCCCCAAGATGGGAGAGTTGTTGGTGATGATGATGACGATGATTTCCACCTCTGGGAGGGAAGTTCCCCCGGTGGAATCGCTTTGCCGGAGGGCAAAAGTGCTCATGCCCAAGTTCCGCCTTGATACGGAGGTGCTTCCTCCCAAAAGTCATGCCCTTATTTTTTCTAGGTCAAAATGACTTATACACTAGAAGAGGGGCACCGAAGGTGGACTAAGGAGGGCACAACCCACCAGGGCGTGCCTGGGCTCCCTAGCGCACCCAGGTGGGTTGTACCCACCTAGTGGGCCCCCTCTGGTACTTATTTGCTCCAATAATTCTTATATATTCCATAAAAAATTTCCATGAAGTTTCAGCTCATTTGCAGTTGTGTAGAATAGGTAGCCTGACGTAGCTTTTTCAGGTCCAGAATTCTAGCTGCCGGTACTCTCCCTCTTTGTGTGAACCTTGCATATTATGAGAGAAAAGGCATTAGAATTACTCCAAAAAGCATTATTATTCATAAATAACAATATATAATCATGATGCAAAATGGACGTATCAATGTTCATTACCATTGATATGAAAAGTGACATTGCTTTTATTGCAATCAACAATAGCCCTTGTAGTATTTAAAAAGGGTCTACCAAGGATAATCGACATGTTGTCGTCCTCAATTCTTCTGAAGTATAACAAAATCAGTTAAGATGGTAACATTTGCAACAACAACGGGCACATCCTCACAAATACCGATAGGTATAGCAGTTGATTTATCAGCCATTTACAAAGATATTTCAGTAGGTGTGAGCTTATTCAAGTCTAGTCTTTTGTATTAAGAGAAAGGCATAACACTAACACCAGCTCCTAAATCACATAAAGCAGTTTTAACATAGTTTCTTTTGATGGAGCAAGGTACAGTTGTATTCTCGGATCTCCAAGTTTTTTAGGTACTCCATCCTTAAAAGAATAATTAGTGAGCATGGTGGAGATTTTAGCTTCTGGTATTTTTCTCTTATTGGTGATGATGTCTTACATGTACTTTGCATAAGGGGCCACCTCTAAAATATCAGTCAAGCGAGTGCGCAAAAAGACTGGCCTAAGCATTTCAGCAAAATGTTCAAATCCTTCATCATCTTTCCTTTTAGTTGATTTACGTGGAAAGGGCATGGGTTTTTGGACCCATGGTTATATTTCTTTACCATGTTTTCTTGCCACAAAGTCTCTTTTATCATATCGTTTATTTTTAGGTTGTGGGTTATCAGGATCAACAACTGGTTCTATCTCAACATCATTATTTGGTTGTTTATCATTTTTTGGTTGAGTGTCTTCATGAACATCATCATTATCTTTTTCATTATCACTAGGTGAATGTTCATTACCAGATTGAGCTTCAGCATCAGAGATAGAAACATCATTATTATCTTCAGGAGGTTTTTCTACTTCAGGTTCACTAGAGGTGTGCAAAGTCCTATCATTTTCCTTTTATTTTTGGATGGAGTAGGTGCATCAGTGTTAATTCTCTAGGATTCTTGTTCAATTCTTTTAGGGTGTCCCTCAGGGTAGAGTGGTTACTAAGTCATTTTACCTCCCTTAGTCCTTACTCCAATTGCATGATCATTGATATTATTATTCATTTCATCAAGAAATTCTCTTTGAGATTTAGCAACTTGTTCTAGATGAGTTTGAACCATAGAAGCATGTTTTCCTACACTTCTAACATCATTTGAGATTCTAAATAACAAGTCACTCAAGCGAGCAATCAAATCAGAATTGTATTTCAATTGTTTCATAACATTTGCATTGAAGTGATCTTGTTTTCTAGTATAATTATCAAACTCATTAAGACATTGACTAGGGCATATTATAAGGATTGTAATTATCATTGAATTTCATTAAAGAATTCACCTCAACCACCTTAGGTGGCGGTGTATCAACCCATGTATTTCTTCAATAGGAGGTAAATTTTTGACATCCTTAGCTTTAATATCTTTTTCCTTCATACATTTCTTTGCCTCTTGCATATCTTCAGGACTAAGATATAAGATACCCCTCTTCTTCAGAGTAGGTTTAGGCAGTGGTTCGGGAATAGTCCAATCATCATCATTTTACAATATGTTGTTCAATAATCACTCAGCTTGTTCAATAGTTCGTTCCCTGAAAACACAAGGAGCATAACTATCTAGGAAATCCCTAGAAGCATCGGTTCGTCCATTATAGAAGATATCAAGTATTTCATTTTTCTTAAGAGGATGATCAGGCAAAGCATTCAACAATTGGAGAAGCCTCCCCCAAGCTTGTGGGAGACTCTCTTCTTCAATTTGCACAAAGATAAATATTTCCTGTAAGGCAACTTGTTTCTTATGAGAAGGAAAATATTTTTTAGAGAAGTAATAAATCATGTCCTAGGGACTATGCACACAACCAGGAGCAAGAGTATTATACCAAGTCTCAGCATCACCCTTTAATGAGAACGTAAATAACTTGAGAATATAATAGTAGCGAATTTTCTCATCACGAGCAAATAGGGTGGCTATATCATTCAACTTAGTAAGATGTGCCACAATAGTTTCAGTTTCATAACCCTGGAAAGGATCAGATTCAACCAAAGTAATTAACTCTGGGTCGACAAAGAATTCATAAACCTTATCATCAACATAGATATGTGAAGTAGCAAACTTAGGATCACATTTCATTCTAGAATTCAAAGATTTTTCTTTCAGTTTGCATAATAATTTATTAAGATCGTCTCTATCATTGCAAGCAAGAAAGTCTCTAGTTGTCTCCTCATCCATAACATAACCGTTCGGTATCTTAGGCAATTCATATCTATGATTACTAGGTCTAATAGGTGTCTCAAGATTTTCAGGTTCAAGGATTTCATCAGTTTCAGCATCCTCAATAACTTTAGCTCTGGCAATTTGTTCATCAAGAAAATCACCTAATGGCACATTATAATCAAGCAAGGTACTAGCATCATCATAAGCATTATCCATAGCAGAAGTATCATCATCAATAACTTTCGACATATCAGAATTAATAACATGTGGTGGCGTTGCAAGTTTATTCAAAATAGAAGGTGAATCAAGTGCAGAGCTAGATGGCGGTTTCTTACCTCCCCTCGTCTTAGAGGGAAATATCTTAGTCTTGGTATCCTTCAGATTCTTCATAGTGATAAATTGATAATAATCCCAAGTGACTCAACAAATATAGCTATGCTCCCCGGCAATGGCGCCAGAAAAAGGTCTTGATAACCCACAAGTATAGGGGATCGCAACAGTTTTCAAGAGTAGAGTATTCAACCCAAATTTATTGATTTACCACAAGGGGAGCCAAAAATATTTGCAAGTATTAGCAGCTGAGTTGTCAAGTCAACCACGCCTGGAGATTAATTATATGCGGAAAAGTGATTATTAGCAAAGTAATACAATAGTTTTGATAGTAGTAGCAACAGCAATAGGAACGGTATCGGTGATAGCAATGGTTTTGTAACAAGTGTAACGGTAACAACAACAGTAGTAACTTATCAAGAATAATATAAGAGAAATTTGTAGGCATTGGATCAGTGGATTCCTTGGATGATATTCATCATATAACAGTCATAACCTAGGGTGATACAAGACTAGCTCCATTTCATCAATATAATGTAGGCATGTATTCCGTAAATAGTCATATGTGCTTATGGAAAGAACTTGCATGACATCTTTTGTCCTACCCTCCCATGGCAACGGGGTCCATATGGAAACTAAGGGATATTAAGGCCTCCTTTTAATAGAGAACCGGAACAAAGCATTAACACATAATGAATACTGAACTCCTCAAACTACGGTCATCACTGGAAAGTATCCCGAATACTGTCACTCCGGAGTTTACGGATCATAACACGTAATAGGTGAATATAACTTGCAAGATCGGATCAAGACCATGGATATAATGGTGATAACATAGATGGTTCAGATCTAAAATCATGGCACCCGGGCCCAAAGTGACAAGCATTAAGCATGGCAAAGTCATATCAACATCAATCTCAGAACATACTGGATACTAGGGATCAAGCCCTAACAAAACTAACTTGATTACATGATGAATCTCATCCAACTCCTCACCGACCAGTGACCCTACGAAGGAATTACTCACTCCCGATGGGGAGCATCATGGAATTGGCGATGAAGGAGGGTTGGTGATGATGAAGATCGAAGATCCCCCTCTCCAGACTCCAGATTTGGCCTCCTGATGAAAAACACGAGGTGGCGGCAGCTCCATATCGTGAAATGAGATAATTCTTCCTCCCTGATTTTTTTCTGGAAAAATAGGTATTTATGGAGTTGGATTCAGGGTCTGCGGGGCCACCAGGTGCGCACAACCCACCTGGGCACGCCTGAGGGGAGGGGGCGCCCTGGTTGGTTGTGCTCACCCAGGGGCCCCCTCTGGTGGTTCTTTGCACCAATATTTTTATTTTATTGTATAAAAATTCTCCAAATAGTTTTGTTCCAATCCGAGAACTTTTATTTCTGCACAAAAACAACACCATGGTAGTTCTGCTGAAAATAGCATCAGTCCGGGTTAGTTTCACTCAAATCATCCAAATTAGAGTCCAAAACAAGAGTAAAAGCGTTAGGAAAAGTAGATACGACGGAGACGTATCACTCCGGCACTATGTACAAGCAGTGGAACGTGCGAGTGGATCTGACGACTCAGCACCCATCGTGGTTGTTCATGTGGGACCCGGGGCACGTCCCTCTTGACCAACCTCGACCTATGCTACAGTCCGGACCTCGCCAATGGCTCCGCTATCGACATAGATGGGTACTATGTCTGGAGAGCAGGCTACGCCCCTTCGACATAGTAACCATCACGCTCTCTCTGTTGATGCTTCTTCTCCGACCAATGGACATTCTATGGCAAAGGCGATCCACCACTAGGCTTCAAGGAACTTGGACCCCACGACAGGTACCTCATCCGCTCAATCTTTTCTTTCCTTTTCAGAAACTCACATTTCTTCTACCTTAAAGAATGTTGGTGTATCTATGGGAAAGAATGAAAATGAAATTAATCTGTTGGTTGGGTACTTAAACATATGGAGATCAAACGATGAAAGGTTTCTCCGAAGTGTCCTACCACATTACCGAACCCCAAAACCGATGAGGATGATGAAGCGGATGCCAAATATGATGGCCCGCTTATCTCCAACTAGGTTGGTGAGGTTAACAAGGATGGATTGGATGACACAATACCTGGGTCCCTGTATTGTGACTTCAAAATGTCCACACGTAAATCTAAATCACACTCCTCTAAAAAGAAACAAAAAGTGCCCAAGAAAGCGAAGAGCTCCACACCCGTATGAGTTTACACATGAGAGGCATGTTTTGGAATAGCAGAGGTCTCTCTTACTTGGCTAAGCATAAACACGTCGGTGATTGTGTTCGGGAGCATAGATTGGATTTTGTGGCAATTTCCGAGCCTGGTAAGTGTGACTGTGGGAGTCCTGGGTTAGGGGGTCTATGGACAGCCGGACTATCTCCATTGGCCGGACTGTTAGACTATGAAGATACAAGATTGAAGACTGCGTCTCGTGTCCAGATGGGACTCTACTTGGCGTGGAAGGCAAGCTAGGAAATACGGATATGTGTATCTCCTCCTTTGTAACCGACCTTGTGTAACCCTAACCTCTCCGGTGTCTATATAAACCAGAGGGTTTTAGTCTGTAGGACAACATACAATCATACCATAGGCTAGCTTCTAGGGTTTAGCCTCTCCGATCTCATGGTAGATCTACTCTTGTACTACCCATATCACCAACATTAATCAAGCAGGACGTAGGGTTTTACCTCCATCAAGAGGGCCCGAACCTGGGTAAAACATTGTGTCCCCTGCCTCCTGTTACAATCCTCCTTAGACACAAAGTTCAGGACCCCCTACCCGAGATCCGCCGGTTTTGACACCGACATTGGTGCTTTCATTGAGAGTTCCTCTGTGTTGTTGCCGTTAGGCTTGATGGCTCCTACTATCATCAATAGCGATACAGTCCAGGGTGAGACTTTTCTCCTCGGACAGATCTTCATATTCGGTGGCTTTGCACTGCGGACCAATTCGCTTGTCCATCTGGAGCAGATTGAAAGTTACGCCCCTGGCCACCAGGTCAGTTTTGGAAGCTTAAACTACACGGCCGATATCCGTGGAGACTTGATCTTCGACGGATTCGAGCCTCTGCCATGTGCGTCACGCGGTCACGATGAGTACGATTTAGCTCTACCATCGGACAGTGTTCAGGAGATCGCACAGGCAGCCGCTCCGACCCTCAATTCGGAGCCAGTTGCTCCGTCCACGGATGGGTGGATAGACCCCGCCACGGAGGCCTTACCCCCAGCGGCGATCGAGCCAAACATCGACCTCACCTTGCATGAGAGCCGTGTTGTTAAACTGTCGGATACTTCTCCGGCCACGGACTCCGAACCGCCGGCGCCCGTTCCTATCGAATCCGATTTGGCGCCGATCATGGAGTTTACCTCCGCAAATATTTTTCAGCACTCGCCCTTTGGCAATATACTGAACTCATTAAGGTCTCTCTCCTTGTCAGGAGAATCCTGGCCGATCTATGTCCGGCAGGACTGGGATGCGGACGACGAAGAAATTCGCGGCCCACCCACCACCCACTTAGTAGCCACTGTCGATGACTTAACCTATATGCTCGACTCCGACTCCGAAGACATCGACAGTATGGACGACGATGCAGGAGACGAACAGGAACCACTGCCCCCAGGGCACTGGACGCCCACTTCACCGCATGACGTATACATGGTGGACACACCAAAGGAAAACGACGACGAGGAACGGAAGGACGCAACGAAGGATTGTTCCCTCGAGAAGCAGTTAAAACGGTGGCGTAAGCGCCGCCCCAAATCCTGCCTCGGTAGAAACAACGATCATACAGACCCAGCGTTAGGGCAGGGGGAACCATTGCCGGACCACGGCAACACGGAGAATCAAGCCAAACAACCCGACTCTGCCAAAGATCATAGTCCAGATGATGTCACACCGGACAGACACCCGGAGCAACAGAATGCCCATCAAAGGCTCGTTGCCACCGCGAGGAGTCTAAAAAAGCAGAAGTAAAGGCTCAAGGCTGCGCAAGACAGACTCCAAATCAGAAGGAACCAAGTACTCAACACAGCAGCGAAGTACGGCGGTAATCGCCCCACCAAGAGCTACCCGAAGCGGAAGTTGCTACCTGAATTCGATGAGGAGGCCTTAGATCCCCCATAACAAAAAATCAAAACAGCCATCTGGCCAGATAAGCGACCTCACGGCCAACATAGAGAGGAAACAATGCCGCACATAAGCCAACACGCGATCTACGCGAGGACTCACATCAAAAGGGGTGCACAACCAGATCCATCTATGGACCACGTAAGCGCGCTCCAGCATACAACGCAACACAACAAACATCCGAAGAACGCGGTACACCCGGATAGAGGGGTGCCGCACACCCCCTATGTTTCACCGATGAGGTGCTGGATCATGAATTTCCAGAGGGATTCAAACCCATAAATATAGAGGCATGCGACGGAACAACAGACCCTAGTGTCTGGATTGAGGATTATATCCTCCATATCCATATGGCTCGAGGAGATGACCTCCACGCCATTAAGTGTTTACCCCTTAAACTCAAAGGGCCTGCTCGGCACTGGCTTAAGAGCCTCCCCGAAATTTCCATTGGAAGCTGGGAAGAGCTCAAAGATGCTTTTCGGGCAAATTTTTAGGGGACTTACGTCCGACCTCCGGACGCGAACGATTTGAGTCATATAACTCAATAGCCTGGAGAGTCAGCCCGAAAGCTTTGGAACAGGTTTCTTACTAAAAACACACAAATAGTCGACTATCCGGACGCCGAAGTCTTGGCAGTTTAAGCATAGAGTCCGTGACGAATGACTTGCCAGACATCTTGGCCAAGAAAAGCTGAGAACAATGGCAGCATTAACAGGCCTCATGACCCGCTTTTACGCGGGTGAGGATAGCTGGCTAGCCAGATGCAGCATCAGCGACCCCAGTACATCTGAAGTTAGAGATGGAAGCGGGAAATCACGGCACAGCAACAATAACAAACGCCGGAATAAAGAATACAACACGAAGAGCACGGTAGTAAACGCCGGATTCAAAAGCTCTCGGCCAAGTCAGCAAAAGCCGCCCTCTAAAGGCGCCAAAGACGAACTGTCCAGCCTAAACAAAATTCTGGACCAAGTATGTCAGATCCATAGCACCCCTGGTAAACCCGCTAATCATACCCACAGAGAATGTTGGGTCTTCAAGCAGTCCGGCAAGCTCAACGACATACACAAGGGGGGGGGGGATACACCAAGCGAAGACAAGGATGAGCCTCTCAAGCAAGACACTGGGGAACAAAAGAAGTTTCCACCAGAAGTCAAAACAGTCAACGTGTTATATGTGGGAGAAACAAAGCGGCACTCCCAGAAAAATATGCCCAAGGGCCTATCACCGCAGAGTCTTGCCACTGGTCGTCTCAACCGATCACTTTCGACCATCGTGATTACTCAGCAAGTATTCGGTGTGCAGGATGGGCTGCCCTGGTATTAGACCCAATAATTGATGGATACCACTTCACACGAGTCCTGAGGACGGTGGCAGCAGTCTAAACCTGATATACCAGGATACAATCCGCGAAATGGGGATAGACCGAACAAAAATTTGCCATCGCAATACTACCTTTAAAGGAGTAACGCCAGGCCCAGGGGCTCACTGCACGGGCTCCCTACTACTAAAGGTTATATTCGGCTTCCCCGATAACATCCGTAGCGAACATTTAACCTTCCACATTGCTCCGTTCCAAAGTGGCTATCAAGCACTACTTGGACGTGAAGCTTTCGCTCGCTTTAATGCAATACCACATTACGCTTCCCTCACGCTCAAGATACCCGGTCCACATGGCATCATTACGGTGAATGGAAATATTGAGCGATATTTGCGCGCCGAAGGGAGTGCGACTGCCTTGGCAGCTGCACACTAAAAACGGCCCCACTAACTAAAGCATTTGATAGGTCGTCAAGACTACGGACACGGTTAGACAAGTCCGGCTCAGCTATATGTAATTCATACCGGATTGATGGCCACACCCCTATTACAAATACAAGGGGCTCAACGCGCGCAAACAAGTGGCACTTTTTACTCCTCTTTAATTATACATTGTTTCTTTAAAAACTACCTTTTTGCACGACAAATTTTCACTTAATTCCTCTCTTTTACAGATGACCATCGTGCTACACCCGTCCAGGATACGGCACAACAGAGACACAGGCGCAGATGTGCAGCAGGGACCCGCCCCAAGGATTCTTTTTAGATTAAGACCCTGCGTAAACCTTTTTTACTGTCTCTTGTTGATATACATCCCTCAGATTCTCAGTACAATTGAGAAGGATGCTGACGTCTTGGCATGTGGCCACATCAGAATACCGCATGTACCCGGACACAAGGGGCTTCTTACCAAGGGCACTATTTGGGCCCGGTTTATACCATAAAGACCGAATACCTTAGGGAGTGTTCGGCGTCGCGTGTTTGGCCTTATCTGCATCAGCTCTGAATCATGTCTTTGGTCAAATGTTGGGTTTGCCCGACTCCTGTTTTTTGGTGCCTTACGTTCCGCTCTATCGGCTAAGGCAGCACCAGGAGAACTACTGCGATTGTGCCCTGGTTCGTCCGGACGAGCACCTCAGTAGAGAAAGCCGAAAACTGACTGTCATGATATAGCGCGAGACTGGTCAACCACTCGATGACCTATCGGAATGTTAGAATTCCTCCGCCTTAACGAAGGGTCGTTTCCCGGCCAGGCATATACGCGCCTCGAGTTCGGGAGAGTGCGGAGCCACCAGGGGCTATATAGTAGCCCCACCATCAAACTCCTATGGCTAAGTGAAAGTGTTAAAGCATCATAGTCCGGTTGCCTCGTTCACTGCGCTATCACCGCCTTAATAGGACCAAGACGTTGGGTTAACTGTGAACACGCGTTTTTTGCGAGCACCCCTGCATTATATGTGTGGGGGGTTGAAGCCGACGACTGCAATCTTTCAGGTTATATACATATATACATAAACGGCCGCACAGGAGGCAACATATTACTTTCCGGCAAAAGTATAAATATAGCCTTACTACATTTCATAAAAACATTGTGTTTACAATGGGAATACATGTCACTCAAACATAATATTTTTCGAACACTGGGACTCTATCAGACGAGCATCCTCAAGAACCTCTTCAAAATAGTGCTCGACAGCTACTCGGCCTATGGCCGAACCTTGCGCCGCAATAGTGGTAGCATCCATCTCTAACCAGTATGCCTTGACATGGGCAAAGGCCATCCGTGAGCCTTCTATGCACGCCGACCTCTTCATCGCATTGATGCGCGGCACCGCACCAAGGAACTGCTGCACTAAGCTGAAATAGCTGTTCGGCTTCGGCTTCTCCGACCACAAATGATCTACGACGAACATCATGGCAAGCCCGGACAACCTATTAAGTTCGGCCCATCCGGCTAGCTGATCAGTCAAGGGAAGCGGACGCTCTGGAACGTTAAATTACGACCAGAACAGCTTGTCCACTTCACTATCTGTCTGATCTCGGAAGTATTCGGCCGCATCGACAGTGCTTGCAGCCAAGTCCATATATGTGTGTGCCGAACTCCACAGCCGATCCAGAGGGGCATACCGCGGATCTCCAAACTTCCTCTGCGGCAGAAAGGGCTTCCCAGCCGCAATATCCCTGGCTTCGCGCAACTCCTCCTTCTTCACCCTCATAGCAGAGCGAGTGTCTTTGGTTGCCATCGTGGCCTTTTCAAGGTCCGCTGCCTTCACTCGGTTTTCTGCTTCAAGGAACTGGCAACGGTCGGCAGTGCCTTTTAATTCCATGGCCATCTTGGCCATCTTCTCTTTGCTTTCGCAATGCGCAGCCTTCTCGGCCCTTAACTCTTCGGCCGCCTTCGAAGCAGCCGCATTACTAGCTCTTGCTTGTTCTTCGGCTCGGGCAAGTTTCGCCTAAAGGGTCTCCACGGTGGCAGCTCCGTCTGCAGTCACAACATGTTAAAGATACTGGCATCATGCTGCTCTTATTATGTGACATTCACCAGAAAACATTACTTACCCTGTGACTCATCAAACCGCTTGTTAACAAGCTCGATGTCAGTGTCTGCCGCATCCAATTGCTGCTTTAGTTCGGCAAACTCATTAGTCCGGCTAGCCACCGGAGCCTCCACCACCTGCACATAAAGGCAGTCTGGTTATTACCTGGGACTATGATCCTCTGTTCGCCGCCGTTCTCGACGACAATCAGAGTCTCAGGGGCTACTATCTACACAGGGCACACCTAACATGTGCGGTACTATCAAAAAGTATATCATTTCATGTACCTCAAAGCCCGTCAGTAGACTCATAAAGGCTTCATGTAATCTGCTTTCGGTGGACGAAATTCTTTCCATCACCGTACCCATCAACATACGGTGTTCTTCTGAGATGTCCGCTCGCTCCAACAGCTCCCTCAGAACGTCCGACCGCATACCAGACGGTGCCAGACTCTTTTGTTTGCTCTCTTCGAGAGCCGGACGCTGGGGACTTTGGGTGACTATGGGATTGTCTTCTGGCCTAGTCGGACCCGGAGAGGCCCTCCATGACGACACTTCGAGGTCGCCCGCTTCTTGAGCGGGGGAGTCCGGGGGAGGCGTTTCGCTCTCCATCATCTCCGGAAGAAGATCCCCCGAAGACGAGCTTAGCTGAGAAGGGCTAAGATCCGAACTGCAAGATATATGCTTCGGTTATTTTTCTCAGAGGAAAGGTAGTATACCTTCACTATTAAAGTATTTTTTGATCACTTACGGCTCGTTGGAGGGCTGGTCCCCGCGCGGACTTTGTGCGGCAAGAGCACCCCCCGAGGCAGGACCCTCTGTTGGAGACTTCTTCTCCTGTTTGGAGGCCTTGGTTTGCGGATCCTCAGAGGCAGTCCTCTTCCTCCCCCATAGCAAGAGAAGGTCAGAATCTTCTCCTTGGTTATCCTCCCTTATGGAGGCACTCATTCCCTCAATTGGAACTAGCAGCGATGGGGGCCCACTTTCGCCCATGTTATTCCCCCCCCCCCCCCGCATCTTCCTTCGAGGGCTCCGGGCAAGGTGCGCGCTCGAGCATCTTTTCCAGTACCGGATTTTTCAAACCCTCAGGGAGGGGGGACGAACACCAAATCATCTTTGCCTCTGTTAGCCAGTCCTGGTCAAAGGGCGATTTCTCAGAAATGACGTCATGATAAATAAAAGTCGGTGTGTTCCGCTTGAGGATTACTTGTTCGACGGTGCGGTTGCTACTCAGGCCCACGTCATCGGTAGTGTCCGGACACTCTGTTTTAGGTCTGAAGAATGATTTGTACATCTCCTCGTGCGTCAGGCCGAGGAAACTTTGAATAGCGCATGGTCCTTGTGGGTTGAAATCCCACAAGCGAAGGGGCTGGCGTTTGCAAGGCCGGACTCGACGAACCAGCATGACTTGCATTACCATAACCAAATTAAAATCTCCCTCGAAGAGATCTTGAATGTGGCTTTGCAGTGTGGACATGTCCTTGGCTGGACCCCAGCTCAGCCCTCTACTAATCCATGACATCGGTTGTGGTGGGGGCCCGAGCGGAAAGCGGGGGGAGCCACCCACTTGGCACTTCTGGGAGCTGTGACATAAAACTACTCCTGTTGACATAGTCCGGACACCTCTGGAAAGGAACCTTTTGGCCACGGAGCTCCCGCAATCTTGCTTATTAATGCTCCTCTGCACGCTGCGTGCTGTCCCTCGATTGTCTTCGGCTTCACATCAAAGGTCTTGAGCCACAGGCCGAAGTGGGGGGTAATGCGGAGGAAGGCCTCACACACGATAATAAATGCCGAGAACAAAGGAGTCCGGGGCTAGATCGTGGAAGTCTAGCCTGTAGTAAAACATCAAACCCCTTACAAAGGGATCCAAAGCAAGGCCTAGATCTCGGAGGAAGTGGGAGATGAACACGACGTCTTCATTGGGTTCAGGAGTAGGGACGACCTGCCCTCGGGCAGGCAGCCGATGCAAAACCTCGGCGGTCAGGTATCTAGCCTCCGTCAACTTCTTGATGTCTTCTTCCATAACGGAGGAGGGCATCCATCGGCCTTGAAGGCTGGATCCGGACATGGTTGAAGATCCGGAACACCAGACCTGGGCTTTGGGTGTTAGAACTCGAGGCGGGGGAAGGATTCGATTGAGCACGGGAGGGAAAAAAGTGAAAGCCTTGGCCCTTTATAAAGAGGGTGAATACCAAGCATCCTCTCCGTGGCCATTTGGGACTTGCCTATAATCTAGGAGTCCTAGACTCGGTTGGGTTACCCACAGCCGTATTGATGAGAATCCCATGATAAGGGGACACGATCTCTGCTTTGACGAGACGTGTCAAAAAACTTCCTTGCATTATGTGCGGGGCTAGTTAAAAGAAACGGTTTGAATAATCACCGGGCCGTGACGTAATGTCGTGTTGCCAAAAACAAGTCAACAAATTGGATTTGTGGAAATATTATTCTCCCTATGGTGGTATGTGGAACTTATTTTGCAGGGTCGGACACTATCCTTATATTCAAATTCTTCCATGGTGTATTCGGAGGAGGAACCCGCCTTGCAATGCCGAAGACAATACTGCGCACCGGACTCATCGTCATTGAAAGCCTGGTTCAGGGGCTACTGTGGAAGTCCTCGGTTAGGGGGTCTCCGGACAGCCGGACTATCTCCATTGGCCGGGCTATTAGACTATGAAGATACAAGATTAAAGACTTCGTCTCGTGTCCGGATGGGACTCTACTTGGCGTGGAAGGCAAGCTAGGAAATACGGATATGTGTATCTCCTCCTTTGTAACCGACCTTGTGTAACCCTAACCTCTTCGGTGTCTATATAAACCGGAGGGTTTTAGTCCGTAGGACAACATACAATCATACCATAGGCTAGCTTCTAGGGTTTAGCCTCTCCGACCTCGTGGTAGATCTACTCTTGTACTACCCATATCATCAATATTAATCAAGCAGGATGTAGGGTTTTACCTCCATCAAGAGGGCCCGAACCTGGGTAAAACATTGTGTCCCTTGCCTCCTGTTACCATCCGCCATAGATGCACAGTTCGGGACCCCCTACCCGAGATCCGCCCATTTTGACACCGACAGTCACTTTCGCCCGCATGTCCTTGATACATATCCAACGTATCTATAATTTTTTATTGTTCCATGCTATTATATTATCATTCTTGGATATTTTACAATCATTTTATAGCAAGTTTATATCATTTTTTCGGGACTAACCTATTGACATAGGGCCCAGTGCCAGTTGTTGTTTTTTGCTTGTTTTTTACTTCACAGAAAATCAATACCAAACGGAGACCAAACGCAATGGAACTTTTTGGAGAATTTTTTAGGACCAAAAGACACACGATGGGCCAAGGAAGTACTGGAGGGGGGCTCCGAGGGGAGCATAACCCACCTGGGCACGCCTGGGGGCCCAGGCATGCCCTGGTGGGTTGTGCCCCCCTCGGCCGCCTCCCGCGTCGCCTCTTTGCTCTATAAATAACCCAAAAATCCAAAAATCCTAGGGGAATCGACGAAACACAATTCCAGCCGCCGCAAGTTCTAGAAACCACATACCCAATCTAGACACCATCACGAAGGGGTTCATCATCCTCATTGGTGCCTCTTCGATGATGCGTGAGTAGTTCATTTTAGACCTACGGGTCCATAGTTAGTAGCTAGATGGCTACCTCTCTCTCTCTCTCTTTTGATTCTCAATGCAATGGTCTCTTGTAGATCTATTTGATGTAACTCTTTTTGCGGTGTGTTTGTTGGGATCCGATGAACTTTGATTTTATAATCAGATCTATTTTATCCATGAAAGTAATTTGAGTTTTGATCTCTTATATGGATGATTGCTTATAGCCTCGTATTTCTTCTTCGAATCTTTGGTTTAGTTAGGCCAACTAGATCAAACTTTTTCCATGGGAAGAGGTGCTTTGTTACGATTTCGATCTTACGGTGCTCGGTCCTAGTGAAAGAAGGGGAAATGACATGTATGTATCTATGCCTACATGAATAGATCTTGTCTACATCATGTCATCGTTCTTATTGCATTACTCCGTTTCTCCAAGAACTTAATACACTAGATGCATGCTCGATAGCGGTCGGTGCGTGGAGTAATAGTATTAGATGCAGGTATGAGTCGGTCTACTAATCTTGGACGTGATGCCTATATAATGATCATTGCCTGGATATCGTTATAATTATTTGAAGTTCTATCAATTGCCCAACAGTAATTTGTTTACCCACCGTATGCTATTTTTCGCGAGAGAAGCCACTAGTGAAATCTACGGCCCCCGGGTCTCTTCTTTATCATATTTTCCTTCGAGATCTATTTTTATTTGCTTTTATTTTCAGATCTATTAATCCAAAAATCCAAAAATACCTTGTTGTAACTTTTTGTTATTTATTTTATCTCGTGTTCCAGCGAGATCTATTTATCCAATCTACTACAATTTTATCTATCTTTTTCCCGGGAGGGATTGAAAACCCCTCTTACACATCGGGTTGCAAGTATTTGTTCTTTGTGTGCAGGTACCGTTTACATAGTTGTAACGCCCTCGATGCGGCTATATCTCCTACGTGTCGAAGCACGACTTAGAGGCATAACCGCATTGAAAGCAATGTCGCAAGTGAGGTAATCTTCGCAAACAACCCATGTAATATAAATGAAGGGGAAAAGATAGATAGTTGGATTACACTAGCCACGTCACACAAATACATAAAGAAGTCATTACATTCATCCAATACACTCGTGGTCCGACTACGGTACCAAAATAAAGATCAACCCCCAAATGCGACAAAGTCCCCGATCGCCCCAACTGGTCACCACTACTGATCATCTAGGAAAGACACATAGTAACGACGAGAGTTTTCATAGAACTCCCACTTGAGCTCAAGCGCATCATCTGGAGCGGTATCATCGGTCCCTGCATCTGGTTTAGGAAGGAATCTGTGAGTCACGAGGACTTAGCAATCTCACACCCTCACGATCAAGACTATTTAAGCTTATAGGTGAGGTAAAGGTATGATGGTGGAGCTGCAGCAAGCGACTAGCATATATGGTGGCTAACCTATTCGCAAAAGAGAGCGAGAAGAGGAGGCAAAAGCATGGTCGAACATCTATGATCAAGAAGTGATCCTAGAAAAACCTACGACAAGCATTACTCCAACACTGTGTTCACTTCCCGGACTCCGCCGAGAAGAGACCATCACGGTTACACACGTGGTTGGTGCATTTTAAATTAAGTTAAGTTTCATGTTATCTACAACCGGACATTAACAACTTTCCATCTTCCCATAACCGCGGTCACGGCTTTCGAAAGTTCAAATCCCTGCAGGGGAGTCCCAACTTAGCCCATCACAAGCTCTCACGGTCAACGAAGGATATTCCTTCTCCCAAGACAATCCGATCAGGCTTGGCATCCCGGTTACAAGACATCCTCGACAATGGTAAAACAAGTCCAGCAACACCGCCCGAATGTGCCGACAAATCCCGATAGGAGCTGCACATATGTCGTTCTCAGGGCACACTCACATAAGAAATCCGTACAACTAAAACCAGCCCACGAGTTTCCCCGAGGTGGCGCTGCAAGGGGTTCTAGTTTGGACCAATACTCAGAGGAGCACTGGCCCTCGGGGTTTAAATAAAGATGACCCTCGGGCTCCGGAAACCCAAGGGAAAAAGAGGCTAGGTGGCAAATGGTAAAACCAAGTGTCGGTGTCAAAACTGGCGGATCTCGGGTAGGGGGTCCCGAACTGTGCGTCTAGGCCGGATGGTAACAGGAGGCAGGGAACACGATGTTTTACCCAGGTTCGGGCCCTCTTGATGGAGGTAAAACCCTACGTCCTGCTTGATTAATATTGATGATATGGGTAGTAAAAGAGTATATCTACCACGAGATCAAGGAGGCTAAACCCTAGAAGCTAGCCTATGGTATGATTGTTGTATATGGAGATGATTGCCTACGGAGTACAACCCTTCGGTTTATATAGACACCAGATAGGGTTAGGGTTACATAGAGTCGGTTACAATGGTAGGAGATCTTGAATATCCGCATCGCCAAGCTTGCCTTCCACGCCAAGGAAAGTCCCATCCGGATACGGGACGAAGTCTTCAATCTTGTATCTTCATAGTCTAGGAGTCCGGCTGAAGGTATAGTCCGGCTACCCGAACACCCCCTAATCCAGGACTCCCTAAGTAGCCCCTGAACCAGGCTTCAATGACGACGAGTCTGGCGCACAAATTGTCTTCGGCATTGCAAGGCGGATTCCTCCTCCAAGTCCTTTATAGAAGATTGTAAACACCAAGAGTAGTGTCCGACTCTGCAAAATAAGCTTCCACATATTGCCATAGAGAGAATAATATTAACACAAATCAAATCTGCTGACGTATTCCGCAGTGCGTCAACACACTACAGCCAAGTCCTTCACTCGAATCGTTTTCACTTTTCCACCTCAGCGTGTTTCGTGAGGTGGTTTCCTTGGCACATCTTGTCAAAGTAGAGATCGTGTACCCCCCTTTTACAGGATTCTCATCAATATGGATCTGGGTAACCCAATCGCGCCACTTATCACGGCGCTTGGGAGGCAAGCGAGTTTTACTAGGCAGGTGGGGACGCACAACCGCATCCGCCCATGTAAGGGGACAAGGATCCACCTTTTTACCTACGCCTTCTTCCTACTTTGCCTATCCATCTCCTGCGCACCCGAGCTCCAGCACCCCAGCCCGCACTTCCCACCTCAACCCTCTCCAGCAATGTCCGGAGCGGGAGGCAAGTGGATGGTCTCCTCCGTCACGGAGGGTAAAGTCAAGAAGCTAAGGAAGGCCGGATACCTGTCCAAGGACATCGCGCACCTGCTTCCTGAAGAGGGGCAGCTTCTCCCCACCCCAAGGCCCCATGAGAGGGTAGTATTTCTCCCCCACTTCCTCCGCGGACTGGGTTTTCCACTCCACCCATTTGTCCGGGGGCTCATGTTCTACTATGGCCTGGATTTCCATGATCTGGCTCCGAACTTCATCCTCAACATCTTGGCGTTTATCGTCGTGTGCGAGGCTTTTCTTCGCGTCCGCCCCCATTTCGGCCTCTAGCTCAAGACCTTCAACGTCAAGCCCAAGGTGGTGCGCGGCAGCCAGGCGGAGTGCGGAGGCGCCATGGCGGGCAAGATGGCCAACGTCCTATGGTTTGAGGGCTATTTCATGGAGACCCTTAAGGGATGGCAATCCGGGTGGTTTTACATCACCGAGCCGCGCGATCCGGAATGGACCGCAGCCCCCGAGTTCCGATCCGGACCCCCGACGCGGTTTATGTCCTGGAAAGAGACGGGCCTGTCATGGGGTGACGAAAAAGAGGTGACCGGATTGCAAACATGCATCCAGTCCCTGGTGAACAAGCCAGTCCGGCTTGTTAATGTAATCCAGGTTATGCTCGTCCACCGGATCCTTCCGTGCCAACAACGGGATTTTAATCTATGGGAGTTCGACCCGGCGCAGCATCAAACCCTCAGCAGGCTCTTCGACATGACGTACGAAGACGCCTGGAAGATGCTATTCAAGGGCGCCGAGGCTCCCGCATCCGCTTCCGAGGACCGCGGATACAGCTCGCAGCGCAACGCTAGTGAGGTAAGCCATCTGCACCTTTTACAGGATGTTAAGCTTTTTTCATAGTTTGACTCTATGCGGGATCTAAACTCCCTTACCTTTGACAGGCTTGGCGGGCGATATCCGGACCGATTAACTGTCCGGCTCCGTTGCCCGAAGACCCAGCCCCAGCTCTACTAGCGAAGCTGCTGGCTCCGGCGCCTTATGTGGTGCCGGAGAAGAAGGCCAAGAAGAAGAAGACCACGGGGACCTGAAGGAGTGCCCGCAACATGGAGGAAGAAGAAAACTCTCCCCCCAGCGGTGGGAGGAGAGAAGAGGAAGGCCGCCCCAACAGGGGAGCCCGAGGGGTCTAGGAAAAGGAAGACCCCTCCACCGGAGTACGCATCCAACGCCGAAGAGGGCAAAGAGGAGTGGCCAAACAGGGCCAAGCGTCTGGCGAAATCATAAGTTCAGATATCAGAGTAACTCATGATGTTCCTTTGTTGCACAACTTTTCCTAATGTCGAATGTAATTATGCAGTCCGCCCCGGGCCGAATTCGACGAATCATCGGGCGGCTCCTTGGACTCATCGGACGTGAACTCAGTTCCGCCCGCTGTCTCCCCCCACACTGCAGACGACGCCGAAGTGGCGTCGCGACAAGCTCTGGGGCAGGAGGAGGTGGTCCCGGAGGAGCCGCAAGGCAACCTCCCGGATTCCAGGAGTGAAGGGGATAAGGCTCCCCAGGGCTCTCAGTCCGGCTTTGTGCCGGACACCGCGCTGGAATCTTCCACAGTTCCGGACCACGGTAGGCGAACTCCTTCCAAGAGGAGCAAGCCTTCTAAGCCGGCGGCCTCCGTCCAACTGGAGGTGCCAGACAATCTGCTGGAGGTGCTTGACGATGCCTCCATCGACGAGGGGCACCGTACTATTATGACTACGGTGATCCAGACGGTTCAGTCCGCCCAGAGCGGACTGACTGAAGCTTGTGCTAACCTCCTAACAGGCTTCGAGGTAAGTAAAAATATGTATAAATATTACCGCATAGACAGTAGCCCCTGATGCTCTGTTTGGCGTTCGGAAAGAAAAGCCGAATAGAGGATCTAAATATCGCAGGAGTCTAACAAAAAAGAGTCAATATGCGTATGCAGGCTTCGCTGCTATCCACTGCCGCACTGACTGCGGAGGTGGCTATCCTGAAGCAGGACCTCGAGCGGACCGAGCAAGAGCTCGGCCTTGCCAAGCGGCGGCTCGAGGAGGAAGAAGGTAAGAAATACCTTACAGAAAAAGTGCCTATAAAAAGGCTTGATTGGAAAAAGAGTAACAGGATTGTACTTCTTATTATAGGGGCCACGACTGAGGTGGCAACCCTTAAGCAGGCGCTGTCTGCGGCCAAAAAGAAAACGGCCGCGGAGCGCACCGAGCGAGACAGACTTGGGGCTCAGGTCGGCGAGGTGCAGCAAGAGCTGCAGGCTCTCATGAAAAAACATGAGAGTTTGGATCTGTAGTCGAAGGCGCAAGCATCTGAGCTTGCAACGGCCCTAGAGGCTGCCAAGTATGCCAAGGCCGAAGCCCAAAAGGCCCTCCAAGAGTTGGAGGAGATGAGGAAGATAGCGGCGGGTAAGGCATTCTTTATGCAAAGCAAAAATATAAAAGTGAACTACCTGTTACTTACCCGAATCCGGAGCTCTCCAGGGGCATTCGCAGATCTTCCCCGCAGCGTATCTGATGCCGCCGCATTCTACCGAGATGAAGAGGGCAGCTCGACAGAGAAGGTGTTCTGGTCTCAGTATTCTAAGGCCGAACACCCTATGCCCTTGAGCGACCAGCTGAAACAGCTGGTCGAGCTCCACAAGGCGGCCGAGCAGGCCATGAAGGGCTTCATAGTTCGACTGTGGCCCGGAGAGGCCCTGCCTGGGAGCTATTTCGGGCTAGTGCCGTGGCTGGTGGAGGCCTGTCCGAGGCTTGAGGTCATCAAGCGCTCCGTCTGCATCGAAGGTGCCCGTCGGGCCCTTGCCCGTGCAAAGGTGCACTGGGGTAAGCTGGACGGTGAGAAGCTTGTGAAGGACGGGCCGCCGCCGGGGAAGGAGCATCGCAAGCCCAAGAACTACTACAAGGATGTTCTTGCAGGTGCCCGCCTTGTGGCGGATGAATGTACCAAGGATGTGATATTTGAATGAACTCGCTCGTGTTTATCCTGTGCGCTGAAAACTTGTTCATATGTGCTAAGCAATGCTTATTGAATTTAAAATATTACTTTCTGTGCGGCCGTTTATCAAAAATTGAGAGATGGCCAGTCGTTGGCTTCTGCCCCCATGCCACTAGTGCTGGGGTGTTCGGGATAAACCTGAGCGCTCTTTTTCCCATAGTTGGGTCCTTCGAGGGAGGCGCTCAGCACAACGAACCAGGCAATCGGACTATAATGCTTGAACACTCTCACTTATCCATAGAACTCTATAATTTTAAATTTCGGCGAAGCCCCTAGTTCGGAAGACCGAGTTTGGGGCGCTATCCACGCCTTGGCCGGACAAAGCCAGCTCCTCGCTCGAAGCGGCATAAGCCTTTAGGCACTCGAAAAACCTCTCGAACAGCGACCGGTCTCTCGCCACATCATGATAGTCAGTTTTAGCTTTCTCCACTGAGGTGCTTAACCCAGCTGAACCGGGGCACAATCGCAGTGGTTCTCCTAGTGCTACCTTAGCCGATAGAACGAAACGTAAGGCACCAAAACATAGGAGCCGGGCAAACCCAACTATTGACCCAAATCATGATTCGGAGCCGATGCATATAGTGCTATATGTTCGGGGTGCCGCACTTGTGAAAGTGTACGAACTTCTCACACCATTATGAGGGGTACTGAAGCACCTCGAGGGCCTGGCATCTTGAGCTTGAGATATGCATAGTGCGGCACCGCATTGAACTTTGCGAATGCGGTTCGTCCGAGCAGGGCGTGATAGCCACTGCGAAACAGGACTATATCGAGGATTAACTCTTTGCTTTGGAAATTGTCCGGGGATCCGAAGACCACGTCAAGTGTTACTGAGCCTATACAGTTGGCTTCTACACCTGGTATAACGCCTTTAAAGGTCGTTCTTGTGCGCTTAATCCTTGAGGGATCTATGCCCATTTTACGCAGTGTATCCTGATAAAGCAGGTTCAGGATACTGCCGCCGTCCATGAGGACTCTTGTGAGATGAAATCCGTCGATGATTGGGTCTAGAACCAATGCGGCGAAGCCGCCATGACGGATGCTAGTGGGATGGTCCCTTCGATCAAAAGTGATCGGGCAGGAGGACCGTGGGTTGAACTTTGGGGCGACTGGCTCCATCGCGTATACGTCCCGTAGCGCACGCTTCCGTTCCCGCTTGGGAATGTGGGTTGTGTATATCATGTTCACCGTCCGCACTTGTGGGGGAAAGCCCTTCTGTCCATTGTTGTTCGGCGGCTTGGGCTCCTCGTCATCGCTGTGCAGCCCCTTGTCTCTGTTTTCGGCCCTTAACTTGCCTGCCTGCTTGAACACCCAACAATCCCTGTTAGTGTGATTGGCTGGCCTTTCGGGGGTGCCATGTATCTGGCACAAGCGATCGAGTATTCGGTCCAAACTGGACGGGCCCTGAGTATTCTTTTTGAATGGCTTTTTCCGCTGACTGGATTTATAGCCTTTGAATCCGGCATTGACTGCCGTGTCTTCATTGCTGTCGCTGCTAACGCGGCGTTTTTGCTTATTCTGACGTGTCCTACCACTTTTGTCCTTGGTATCCGAATTACCAGGGTTCTTTGATAAGTTGTTACTGCGAGCTGGCCAGCTATCTTCTCCCGCGCAAAAGCGGGTCATGAGTGTCGTGAGGCCTGCCATGGATTTCGGCTTTTCCTGTCCCAGGTGCTGGGCAAGCCACTCATCGCGGATGTTATGCTTGAAGGCTGCTAGAGCCTCTGCGTCCGCACAGTTGACTATCTGGTTTTTCTTTGTTAGGAATCGTGTCCGGAATTGTCTGGCCAATTCCTCTGGCTGCTGAATTATGTGGCTTAAGTCGTCGGCATCCGGTGGTCGCACGTAAGTGCCCTGGAAGTTGTCGAGGAATGCGGCTTCCAGGTCCTCCCAAGAACCGATTGAGTCTGCTGGCAAGCTGTTAAGCCAATGCCGGGCCGGTCCTTTAAGTTTGAGCGGGAGGTATTTGATGGCGTGTAGATCATCGCCGCGTGCCATGTGGATGTGAAGGAGATAATCCTTGATCCATACCACCGGATCTGTTGTGCCATCGTATGATTCGATGTTTACGGGTTTGAAATCCTCTGGGATTTTATGATCCATTACTTCATTCATGAAGCATAGAGGGTGTGCGGCGCCTCTGTACTGGGCTATATCACGACGCAGCTCGGAAGAGCTATGTCTATTGTGTTCGGCCCAGCCGGATTTGTTGTATCCAGAGTGAAGATCATTGTCACATGCCGTAGGGTGCCTGCGCGATCCGTAGATCGATCTTGTTTGTCTTGCCTTATCCTCCAGTATGTCTCGCGGGTCGGGCGCATTTTCCCGTGCCTTAATTGAGCGGCGTCGGGGCATGGATTGGGTGGAGGGCCGAGAGGCCTCTCTGTCGCGGCTGTGAGGTGGCCGGTCTGCCATGTCATGCGCTGGTGATGTAGGTGCTTCCTCCTCTAATCGGGGTAGCGGCCTGCGCTTCGGGTAACTCTTGGAGGGGCCTTCGAGTTCATACTCTTCGGCCGCAAGGACTTCAGTCCATCTGTCAGCTAGCAAATCTTGGGCAGCTCTAAGTTGTTGCTACTTTTTCTTGAGGCTGCTTGCCGTGGCTAAAAGCCTGTGTTTAAAACGCTATTGTTCGGCGGGGTCTGATGGTATGACGAATTTTCCCTCATCGAGGCTTGCCTCGTCTTCGGAGGGAGGCGTATAGTTATCATCCTCGACCTCTCGGTCTGCCGCTCTCTCATGAGGGCTGGCTTCTCCATCTTCCTGTGTCGAATCTTGCTGAGGTGGGTGTTCTTCGGCGCTATCTGGGGTAGTATTATCTCCCGTGCCGGAATCACCGTTTTTGCTTTGGCGGGATTTAGAGCGGCGCCGCTGACGCCGGCGCTTTGGCTGTTTCTTGGGGGCGTCACCCCCCACTGTTCCATCGCCATCTCGATCTTTTGGAGTATCCACCATATATATGTCATATGACGAGGTGGCCTTCCAGCGCCCTACAGGTGCTGGTTCCTGTTCGTCTCCTACATCGTCGTCCATGCCGTCGATGTCTTCGGAGCCGAAGTCAAGCATGTCGGTTAGATCGTCGACAGTGGCTATAAAGTGGGTGGTGGGTGGGCTTTGAATTTCTTCATCGTCCGTATCCCATCCTCGTTGACCGTAGTTCGGCCAGGGCTCTCCTGATAAGGAGAGAGACTTGAGAGAGTTCAGGATATCGCCAAAAGGCAAGTGCTGAAAGATGTCTGCGGCGGTGAACTCCATTATCGGCGCCCAATCGGATTCCGGCACTTAGAGCACGGGGTTCGGAGTCCGGGAAGGAGTTCGGATCCTCGGAGTCACGGGTCGCGCAGAGTGCGGGGCTAGCGTTTGGCTCGATCGCTTTTGGGATCGCAGCCCCCGAGGTGACGTCCAACCGCTCATCCTCGATTGGCGCAATAGGCTCCAAGTTAGGGGTCGGAACCGATGCGTGTGCGGCCTCCAGGACACTGTCCGGGGGCAGAGCTAGATCATGCCCCTCGAGATAGTGCGGCGCGCTTGGCCGTGGCTCGAACTCGTCGAAGATCGAGTCTCCGCGGATGACAGTCGTGTAGGTTAAGCTTCCAAACCTGACTTGATGGCCAGGGGCGTAGCTTTTAATCTGCTCTAGGTGGCCGAGCGAATTGGCCCGCAGAGCGAAGCCGCCGAAGACGAAGATCTGTCCGGGGAGAAAAGTCTCACCCTGGACCGCATCGTTGTTGATGATCAAAGGAGCCATCGGGCCTAAAGGCAACGACACAGAGGAACTCTCAATTAAAGCACCAATGTTGGTGTCAAAACCGGCGGATCTCGGGTAGGGGGTCCCGAACTGTGCATCTAGGCCGGATGGTAACAGGAGGCAGGGAACACGATGTTTTACCCAGGTTCGGGCCCTCTTGGTGGAGGTAAAACCCTAGGTCCTGCTTGATTAATATTGATGATATGGGTAGTACAAGAGTAGATCTACCACGAGATCAAGGAGGCTAAACTCTAGAAGCTAGCCTATGGTATGATTGTTGTATATGGAGATGATTGCCTACGGACTACAACCCTCCGGTTTATATAGACACCGGATAGGGTTAGGGTTACATAGAATCGGTTACAATGGTAGGAGATCTTGAATATCCGCATCGCCAAGCCTTCCTTCCACGCCAAGGAAAGTCCCATCCGGACACGAGACGAAGTCTTCAATCTTGTATCTTCATAGTCCAGGAGTCCGGCTGAAGGTATAGTCCGGCTACCCGAACACCCCCTAATCCAGGACTCCCTCACCAAGGTTGGGCATTGCTGGAGGAGTTTTATTCAAGGCGAACTGTCAAGGGGTTCTCATTATAACCCAACCATGTAAGGAACGCAAAATCCGGGAACATAACACCGATATGACGGAAACTAAGGCGGCAAGAGTGGAACAAAACACTAGGCACTAGGCCGAGCCTTCCACCCTTTACCAAGTATATAGGTGCATTAATATAGACAAGAAAATATTGTGATATGCCAACAATAAACAATGTTCCAACAAGGAACAATCTCCAAACTTCACCTGCAACTAGCAACGCTATAAGAGGGGCTGAGCAAAGCGGTAACATAGACAAACAATGGTTTGCTAGGACATGGTGGGTTAGAGGTTTGACATGGCAATTTGGTAGGCATGATAAGAAAGTGGTAGGTATCGTAGCATAGGCATCGCAAAAGAGCGAGCATCTAGCAAGCAAAGATCGAAGTGATTTCGAGGGTATGGTCATCTTGCCTGCAAAGTTTTCAGAGTTGCCTTGATCCTCGTAAGTGAACTCAATGGGCTCCTCGTTCATGAACTCGTCTCCCGGCTCTACCCAAACAAGAACAACAAGCAAAAGGAGCACAATCAACCACGTGCAATGCTCAAGCAACATGATGCAAACATGGTATGATATGCGGGATGCGATATGTGATGCATATGCAAGATTTGACAAGGAATGATTGATCTTGGCCTCAACTTGGAAACCCAAGAGTGCCACTGGACATGTGATTTCGGTTGAAATCGATATAAAGATCACCGGAATCGGATGCATGGTTTGGAAATGGCAAGAAAAACAAATATGGCACCGGTCTGCGATAATCAGCAAGTAGCCATCTAAATGCAACAAGATAAACATGCTACAGCACTCAAACATGGCAACAAAATACATGGCATGGATCCACTCATGAAGCTTTACAAAATATGAACACTGAGCTACGGCTAATTCATCCATTAACAAGTTCAAACAAGTATGGCAAAAGTGCAAATTAACACAAGTCTGGAATATATCATCAGGAAGCACACTTTAGAGCATGAAAACTACATGCTACAGAAACATATCATGGCAAAGAAAGGCATGGCATGAAGCTACTCTAAGCACATAACAAAAGTCCCTTAGTGACCTTGAGCCAAAAGAGATCAGAAAATATAATTGCAAGCATGTGAACATAACAAAAACATAAACAGTTAACGAGTAGGCATGTTTACGAGCTCGATGCACTCACTACAGAGCATGGCATGATAAAATAAGCATACACCCATGAAGAAGACATGGTATAGAAGCTAGACATGGCAAGAACAACAACATAGCATGCACAGATCAATAGCAACATCTTCGGCAAAATCGCTAAACATGTCAACAATCTGCCAGGATCATTTTATAGCAAAAGTAGAGCTCGATTGACTCAGGCTAGGGTGCTCCATAATTGCAAACAAAGACATGGATGGATAGAGCACCACAATGTTAACAAAACATCTTTACTTATCATCCTGAAAAGAGGCACGGATCACTAGGAAACAACATGAACATATGGCATAACAACAAAATCAGGATAAGGACTTGGAGAAATTCTAAGTCCCTGAAATCAGCATCAATGATTACGCTACTTCGCAAGGTTGTTCTAGACACCACAAATATCACAAAAATACATGGCATACACCTCTGTAAAGATGGTATGGCATATAACAAAACATATGTAGAGCTCAGGATCATAGCATGCACACATTAATCATGGCAAAAATGACAAAAGGCCATTTGCTGAAACAGATCTGACAAATTCCTCACATAGCCCTCTTCCAACAGCATTTCGGGCATCAAAAAGAGCTCAAATGAAAATGATGCAATGAGATGAAATGTTGTACTCGTCGAGACGAACATTTTGATATGCTACACGCACGAATCAGAGCTACAGATGCAGAATTATGGCATGTCAAAGATAGCATAAAAGCTAGGGTTAGGGGCGAAAAAGTCAACCGAGGTATTTCCAGATCTGAGATTTGCACGCAATCCGAGGTTTGTCCTCGAGCTCGCCGGAGAAGGAGTTGGCCACCGGAGCAGGACTTGCTGGAGTGAGGAGGGACCGGATCTGGGCCTGGGCGCGTCGGCGGTGGTCAGCGCGGTCGCCGGACTTGAGGAACGGGAGGCGACGGCTCGGGTCGCCGCGGCGGCGAGGGGCGGTGGAGGTCACCGGCGGAGCTACGCGGCGAGGCTGCACCGGCTCGGCGGCGGAGCGGCGTGGTCGGCGAAGAAGGAGAAGGCGCGCGAGCGCTGCGGGCGACGGCCGGTCGAAGCGGGCTCGGGGACTGGATGTGGGCCTCGCGGGCCCTGGCGGATCCGGCGAAGTGGGGCGCCGGGCGTCTGACGTGGCGGCGTGCGATTGGTCGGCGGCGGCGGCGATTTCGTCCGCTAGGAGGCGGACATGTCCGGCGGCGGCGCGAGCGGGTTTTTTAGGGTTAGGGTGGAAGGGGATCCGGGATTTTTCGAGGGGAGACCTATTTATAGAGGTAGAGGGAGCTAGGAAGCTCCAAATGGAGTGCGGTTTTCGGCCACGCAATCGTGATCGAACGCTCTAGACGATGGGAGAGGTTTAGGTGGGTTTTGGGCCAGTTTGGAAGGGTATTGGGCTGCAACACACACGAGACCTTTCCGGTCCCTCGGTTAACAATTGGAGTATCAAACGAAGTCCAAATGGTACGAAACTTGACAGGCGGTCTACCGGTAGTAAACCAAGGCCGCATGATAATTCTCGGTCCAATCCGGAAATGTTTAACCCCCACACACGAAAAGAGGTAGGGAGGACCACCGGGTGACATAGGAGCGCCGGAATGCAAAACGGACAACGGGGAAAATGCTCGGATGCATGAGACGAACACGTATGCAAACGCAATGCACATGATGACATGATTTGAGATGCATGACAAAGACAACAACACATGGAGGCAAAAACCCGACAACGTTGAAATAAAATAACTTAGGCCGGAAACGGCAAGAGTTGGAGTACAGATAAGGTAAATTACATCTGGGGTGTTAAAATAGTGTTGTGTGGTTCTCCTACTGGTTCGATAATCTTGGTCTCATCAATGAGGAAAATACATATAGTAGTTGTGATGCATCATCCCTTCCTCTTTGGGGAAATACCGACGTAGTTCAAGCCGCGTCAAAAGGAGTTTCTGGCGCCGTTGTCGGGGAGACATCATGAACATCTATCAGGTTCCTAATCACAAATCTCATCCCCTTGCAATTTACATTATTTTCCATTTGCCTCTCGTTTTCATCTCCCCCACTTCACAAAATTTTGACTTTTTATTCGTCGTATATTTGTTTGCCTATTTCTCGTTCGATCTTATGTTTTCTTGTGTTTCCATGTGCCCTCTATTTTGCTTACATCTTTGCTTGCTAAATATCTATTGATATGGATCCACTCAAAGTTTTCTACCAGGATCATCTTCGATCCATATGTGCTCGCGCTGAAACCCCAACTAATTTAGTTGAGGGAAAATCATTAGATGAGCATGCTCATTTTGTGCATTATCGTTTGTCTGAAAAAGGGAAGCTCTTATGGAATCAAATAAATTGTTTGCTACGCTATGCTTGGAATCTTTATGAAATTTGTGATTTTACTTGTTGCTCTAAGAACCCTAAAAACACCTCCCCTATCTGTGTGAGTTTAATGACAATGAAATCTTATCTTCTTTTGCCAAGGAGGTTTATAGTTACTATGATATTTAACAAACTGAAGAATTTGTTGCTTTTATGGGTGCTTATGAAGTTGCTTCTTTGATTGAAAAGTATGATATTACTCTCTACAAATCTGAAATTTTTGACATACTTAAATATTCCTATGAAAACTATGCTCATAATGCCTATGTTAAACAATTTATTGAGAGAGTGTTTGATGCTTTGGTAGAAAATAATGATATGCATGAAGCTATGGGTAATTATGATTCCGTTGATTTGATTGAATTATCCCCTCCTGATGAACATTTTAGGCAGCATTCCACATTAAAAAATTGTTTTTATCATTTACCTACTCGAGAACGAGAAGGAATTAAGCTTGGGGATGCTAATGCATCTCCAACGTATCTACAATTTTTTATTGTTTCATGCTATTATATTATCGTAATTGGTTTTTTTACAATCATTCTATAGCAACTTTATATCATTTTTTGGGACTAACCTATTGACATAGTTGATACATCTCCAACGTATCTACTTTTCATAACGCTTTTCCTCTTGTTTTGGACTCTAATTTGCATGCTTTGAAGGAGACTAACCCCGGACTGGTGCTGTTTTAAGCGGAACTACCATGGTGTTGTTTTTGTGTAGAAATAAAAGTTCTCGAAATGGAACGAAACTTTGGGAGCAATTTTTATATAATACATAAGAATTTCTGGAGCCAAGACCTACCGAAGGGGGGCACCTGGGTGGGCACAACCCACCAGGGAGCGCCCCTAAGGGAGTCCTGGATTAGGGGGTCTCCGGACAGCCGGACTATATCCTTTGTCCGGACTGTAGGACTATGAAGATACAAGATTGAAGACTTCGTCTCGTGTCCGGATGGGACTTTACTTGGTGTAAAAGGCACGCTAGGCAATACGGATATGTATATCTCTTCCTTTGTAACCGACCTTGTGTAACCCTAGCCCCCTCCGGTGTCTATATAAACCGGAGGGTTTTAGTCCGTAGGACAACATACAATCATACCATAGGCAAGCTTCTAGGGTTTAGCCTCTCTGATCTCGTGGTAGATCTACTCTTGTAATACTCATATCATCAAGAACAATCAGGCAGGACGTAGGGTTTTACCTCTATCAAGATGGCCCGAACCTGGGTAAAACATTGTGTCCCCTGCCTCTTGTTACCATCCGCCTTAGACGCACAATTTGGGACCCCCTACCCGAGATCCGTCGGTTTTGACACCGACATTGGTGCTTCCATTGAGAGTTCCACTGTGTCGCCACCTCCTTAGATCATCGCTAGCGATGCGGTCTAGGGTGAGGCCTTCCTCCCCGGACAGATCTTCATATTCAGCGGCTTTGCACTGCAGGCCAATTCGCTTGGCCATCTGGAGCAGATTGAGAGCTACGCCCCTGGCCATCAGGTCAGATTTGGAAACTTGAACTACACGACCGACACCCGCGGAGAATTGATCTTCGACGGATTCGAGCCCATGCCAGACGCACCGCACAGTCACGACGAGCAAGACGTAACTCTACCGTTCGGGAGATCGCATCCGCATCTACTCCGGCCTTTAATCTGGAGCAAGTCGCGCCATCCGAGAGCGGGGGGGTGGACCCCGCCATGGAGGTCGCACTCTCAGCAGTGATAGAGCCGGATACTGACGTCACCCCTTACGAGAGCCGTGTTGCCGAACCACTGGATTCATCTTCGGCCACGGACTCCGAGCCGCTCGTATCCGTGCCCGTCGAGTCCGACTGGGCGCCAATCATGGAGTTCACCTCCGTGGATATCTTTCAGCACTCACCTTTTGGAGATGTGCTAAATTCATCAAGGTCTCTCTCCCTGTCAGGAGAACCTTTGCCTAACTATGTCCGGCTAGAATGGGATGCGGACGACGAAGAAATTCGCTGCCCATGCACCACCCACTTAGTAGCCACTGTCGACGACTTAACCGACATGCTCGACTTCGTCTCCGAAGACTTCGACGGTATGGACGGAGAAGCCGGAGACGAACAGGATCCACCACCCTCGGGGCACTGGACCGCCACCTCATCATATGATATATATATGGTGGACACCCCCAAAGAAGCCAATGGCGAGGAGAAAGCGGAGGATGACCCCTCCAAGAAGCAACCCAAGCACCGACGTCAGTGGCGCCGCTCTAAGTCCCGCCACAGTAAGAGCAGCGATACCGGCACAAGAGATAATAACACTCCGGATAGCGCCAAAGACAACAACAATCCCCTCCAGCATGGCGAAGAGGTGGAGGACGAACAAGCTAGCCCTCCAGAACAGGCAGCAGATGGAGAACCAGAGGAGGACAATTACATGCCTCTCTTCGAAGATGAGGCGAGCCTCGGCGACGACGAATTTATTGTGCCTGAGGACCCCCTTGAGCAAGAGCGCTTCAAGCACCGGCTTATGGCCACGGCAAATAGCCTATAGAAGAAACAGCAACAGCTTCAAGCTGATCAAGACTTGCTAGCAGACAGGAACACCGAAGTCCTTGTGGCCAAGGAGCATGAACTCGAGCACCCATCTAGGAGTTACCCAAAACGCAGGTTGCTACCTCACCTCGAGGAGGAAGCATTCAAACCTCATTCACCAGTGTACAATGCGGTTGACCGGCCACTATGCGGCCGAGCCAGAGAGGCGTTTCAGCCTAAAGTTCAGTCCGCACCCCGCCGCCACTCAGTCAAAGATACTAAGGCCTGGGGCAACACAGAGGACCTGTGAGACATCTTGGGCAGCAAGGCAAAAATCTCAAGGTCAATATACGGTTCACGAACACATGCGCCCACACGGGACGATGATCGTCGCGTCGAATACACCAAGAGTAAATCCGGCTAGGCCGAATACAGCAGACAAGACTCATACGAACTACGTCGGGATATAGCCCGGCATAGAGGTGCCGCACACCCCCTATGCTTCACTGATGAAGTTACGAATCATGAACTCCCGGAGGGTTTCAAACCCGTAAACATCGAATCATACAGCGGCACAACAGATCCCGCTGTATGGATTGAGGACTTCCTCCATCACATCCACATGTCTCGCGGTGACGATCTACATGCCATCAAGTACCTCCCACTAAAACTCAAAGGACCAGCTCGGCATTGGCTGAATAGCTTGCTAGCAGATTCCGTCGGCAGTTGGGAGGATTTGGAAGATGCATTTCTTGACATCTTCCAGGGCACTTATGTGCGGCCACCAGATGCTTATGACTTGAGCCACATAACCCAGCAGCCAGGGGAATCAGCCAGACAATTCTGGACACGGTTCGTGACCAAGAAAAATCAAATCATAGACTGTCTAGATGCAGAAGCACTAGCGGCATTCAAACATAATATCCGTGACAAGTGGCTCGCACGCCACCTCGGCCAGGAGAAGTCGAAATCTATGGCAGCCCTCACAACACTCATGACCCGCTTTTGCGCGGGCAAGGACAACTAGCTGGCTCGCAACAACAACACATCAAGGAATCCGGATACCTCGGATACCAAAGATGTTAACGGTAGGCAGCGTCGTAATAGAACAAAGCGCCGCAATAACGGCGATAACACCAAAGATATGGCAGTCAACGTCGGATTCAAAGGCTCTAGATCCGGTCAGCGGAAAAAGCCATTCAAAAGAAATACTCCGGCTCCGTCCAGTCTGGATCGCATACTGGATCGCTCGTGTCAAATCCACGGCACCCCTGAAAAGCCAGCCAATCACACCAACAGAGAATGCTGGGTGTTCAAGCAGGCCGGCAAGTTAAAAGCCGAAAACAAGGACAAGGGGCTGCATAGCGATGACGAGGAGGAGTCCCGGCCGCCGAACCCAGGGGAACAGAAGGGGTTTCCCCCACAAGTAAAGACAGTAAACATGATATACGCAACCCACATTCCCAAGAGGGAGCGGAAGCGTGCACTAAGGGACGTCTACGCGATGGAGCTCGTCGCCCCGAAGTTCAACCCATGGTCTGATTGTCCGATCATCTTCGATCGCAGGGACTCCCCACTAGCATCCGTCATGGCGGATCCGCCGCACTGGTCCTAGACCCCATCATTGAAGGATTTCATCTAACTCGAGTCCTTAGGGACGGCGGCAACAGCCTGAACCTGCTTTATCAGGATACAATGCAAAAAATGGGTATCGATCCCTCAAGGATCAAACCCAGCAAAACCACCTTCAAAGGTGTCATCCGAGGTGTAGAGGCCCATTGCACAGGCTCAATCACACTGGAAGTGGTCTTCGGATCACCGGATAACTTCTGAAGCGAAGAGTTAATCTTCGAAATCATCCCGTTTCGAAGTGGCTATCATGCACTGCTCGGACGGACAGCATTTGCAAAATTCAATGCAGTGCCGCATTACGCATACCTCAAGCTCAAGATGCCAGGTCCTCACGGGGTCATAACTGTAAATGGAAACACAAAACGCTCGCTCCGTATGGAAGAGAACATTGCGGCCCTTGCAGCAGAGGCACAAAGCAGCATGTTCAGACAGACCACAAATTCGACGTTACAGCCCCCGGACACCTTCAAGCAAGTCCGGAATAATCTGCAACAGGATCGCCCGGGGCGATCTGCGCTCGCCTAGAAATTCGGCCCCCGTCCCAATCCCCGTGCAGCAACGAAATTCGTGCCGCGCGTACATAACTACGCATTGAAAATACCATGGACATATGCGGGGGCACAATCAGGACACGCCCCGCATTGTGGCTTAACCACCCCAGGGGTTGTATACCTTTGACATTCATTTTCTCTTTCAGGGCCTAACTCTTCGGAAGGCCTTTTCGGCAGTACGACTACCGGACACATTCCGGAAGCAACAACCAAGGTGGCAAGAAGCTAAGATGAACATGGGAACCGCCAGGTGGTCTCTAGTAATACTTGATATACCCGATTTTCACACTTTATGCGTAGCTTGCCTGGGATGGGACATTTCGAATTGTCCTACTTTCAGCTTATTGCACTACTTGTACCAGTAAGCTTCGACGTATTATTCAAATAACAATGCATATTATTAATCTGTCATTGCATTATTTAAGTTTTTCTCTTTCTCTTATATGTCCATTTACGACATTCTGCACCTGCACGTTCGGGTACGGTCAGTACGCCAGGGGCTCTCGTTTACCCCGTAATACGGCGCAAGAAGTCCGAACACTTTCGACAGTGCGGAACCCCAAACTTATAGCAGCTCTGAATCATGTCTTGTGTCAAATGTTGGGTTGCCCGGCTCACATGCCTTGGTACCTTACATTCCGCTATATCGGCTAAGGTAGCGGTGGGAGAACTACTGCGATTGTGTCCCGGTTCTTCCAGACGAGCACCTCAGTAGAGAAAGCCAAAAACTGACTGTCATGATAAGGCGAGAGACTGGTCACTATTCGAGAGGTCTCAAGTCCTTAAAGACTTTTTCCTCTTTGGGCGAGGAGTCGGTCTTGTCCGGCTTAGGCGTGTATAGTGCCCCAAATTCGGCCCTCCGAATACCAGGGGCTTCGCCAAAATTTAAAATCATAGACTTCTATGACTAAGTGAGAGTGATAAAGCATTATAGTCCGATTGCCTGGTTCGTTGCGCTGAACACCTCCCTTGGAGGACCCAAAATTGGGGTAAAGAGTGTTCGGGTTTATCCCGAACACCCCGGTACTAGTTACATGGGGGCAGAAGCCGACGACTGGCCAACTCTCAGATTTTATAAAAGGCCGCACAGAAGGTAATATTTTAAATTAAGAAAGTGTCGCATGGCACAAATGAACTCATTTCATATTACAGGATCACATGAGCATGTTCATTCAAAAATTACATCCTTGGCACACTCATCCGCCACTAGGCGGGAACCCTCCAGGACACCCTTGTAATAATTCTCGGGGAAGCGATGCTCCTTGCCCTCCGGCGGCCCCTCCTTCACCAGCTTCACGGCGTCCAGCTTCGCCCAGTGCACCTTCGCCCGGGCAAAAGCCCTGCGTGCACCCTCGATGCAGACGGACCGCTTGATGACTTCAAGCCGCGGGCAGGCTTCCACAAGCCGCCTTACCAGGCCGAACTAGCTGCTGGACAGGGGCTCGCCAGGCCACATCCGAACTATAAGTACCCTCATGGCCTGTTCGGCCGCCTTGTGAAGCTCGACCAACTGCTTCAGCTGGTCGCTCAAGGGCACGGGGTGTTTGGTCCCAGTATACTGAGACCAGAACAACTTCTCCGTTGAGCTCCCCTCCTTAGCCCGATAAAACTCTGCGGCATCCAGTACACTGGGGGGAAGATCTGCAAACGCTCCTGGAGAGCTCCGAACTAGGGTAAGAAAAAGGAAAGTATCCTTCACGTGTTTGCTTTGCATAATGAATGCCTTACCCGCTGATATCTTCTTCACCGCGTCAATCTCTCAGAGGGCCTTGTGGGCTTCAGCCTTGGTGCTCCAGACGCTTTCGAGCTCCTGCGTGAGCTCGGACTCTCGCGTCTTAGAGTCCGGCTCCAAGGACTCGTGCTTTTTGGCGAGAGCCTCGAGCTCTTGCTGCACCTCGCCTACCCGGGCTTCTTGCTTCTCCCGTTCAATGCGTTCTTTGGCAGCTTTTGTCTTCGGCCTTGGACAACGCCTTCCTCAGGGTCGCCACCTCGGTCGTGACCCCTGAGAAAGGCATGATGATCCTATTACTTCACACTCAAACTTCTTTTTAACTACATAGACAGGGGTATTTCTTACCTTTGCTCTCTTCGAGCTGCCTCTTGGTAAGGCCGAGCTCATCCTCGGACCGCTTTAGGCCCTGCTTTAGCGCGGCGACCTCCGCAGTACATGCGGCAGCGGCCAGCAGTGAAGCTTGCACATACACATAGACATACTCTAATTAGACTCCTGAGTTATCATTTGATCCTCTATTCGTCTTTTCTTCGTGAACGCCGAATAGAGCATCAGGGGCTACTATCTATATGGTATATTTTCTTATACTTTGATTGCTCACCTCAAAGCCTGTTAGAAGGCTGGCGCAGGCTTCGGTCAGTCCGTTTTTGGCGGACTGAACCTTCTCGACCACCGCACTCATGATAGTGCGGTGGTCTTCTTTGATGGAAGCGCTGCGAAGCGCTTCCAGCAGGTTGTCCGGTGCCTCTGGTTGGACAGAGGACACTGGCACAGATGGTTGGCTCCCCTCGACAGGGGACCGCCTGCCGGAGTCCGGAACCATCGAGGGTTTCGGCGCAGTGTCCGGCTGGGGCCCGAACTCAAAGCCCATAGGAGCCTCGCTCCCTTGGTACCCAAGGTCCTGGAAGTCGCTGCGAGGCGCCCCCAGGACCACCTCCCCTTGGCTCAATGCCTGTTTAGACAACACCTCGGCGTTGTCCGTAGGGCGAGGGGTGGAGGCGGTTAGAAGAGAACCGATGTTCATATCCGACGAGTCTAGAGAGCCGCTCGACGAGGGTACGTCGAGATGAGCTCGGGACGGACTGCACAATCATGTTGGGGATGAGGAAAGGCAGTACAATAAAACATATCATGAAGTACTACGGTGTCCGGACACTTACGACTTCGCGAGGGGCTTGTCCCTGGGTAGCCACTCGTCGCCGCTTTCGGCGGCTGTCGTGGCACAGTCCGGAAGGAGGGTCCTTCCCTTTTTGGACCCTTCGGCATCCCCGGATGGGTCGGCCTTCCTTTTCTTGTCTCCCCCGGCTAGGGGCGAGAACTTTTCTCCTCCTCATCCTTTCCGTGGGAGGAGTGCGCGTTGGAGTCATCGTCCGATGACTCCGATACAACCTTTTGCCGGAGACCCTTTCGGGTCCCCGCGGCCTTCTTCTTGGTCTTTTCCGGCACCTCGTAGGGTGCCGGAGTCAGCATCTTCATCAGAAGAGCGTCTACAGGATCTTCGGACAGCGGGGCTTGGCTATCGAGCTGCTCCGCCGTCTATATCTAGTCCTGTTAATGACATGGAAGTTCAGATCCAACACACAACTAAACCGGGGCTAATAAATACCCTGAGAAATATAAAAATCTTACCGGATTGGCGCGGCGCTTTGCGCTGAGTCCGCGGTCCTTGTTGAGGGGGGAGGGATCTCGGCGCTCTTGAACAGCACCCTCCAGACATCCTCGTGTGTCGTGTCATAAAGCTCTCGCAGTGTTTGGTGCTTGGCCGAGTCGAACTCCCACAAAACAAGTGCCCGCCGTTGACATGGAAGGATCCGGCAGAAGAGCATAACTTGGACCACGTTGACGAGCTTGATTTTCTTGCTGGTCATGTTCTGGATGCAGGTCTGGAGTCCGGTCCATTCTATCGGAGAGCCCTACGACAGGCCCTTCTTTTTCTAGGAGGTGAGCCATGTGGGGATTCCGGATCGGAATTTGGGGGCCGCCACCCAGTTGGAGTGGCGCGGCTCGGTGATGTAGAACCACCCCGATTGCCACCCCTTTATGGTATCCACATAGGTGCCCTCGAGCCAGGTGACATTAGGCATCTTGACCACCATGGCGCCTCCGCACTCTTCTTGCTGGCCGCTCACCACCTTCAATTTGACATTGAAGGTTTTCAGCCATAGGTCGAAGTGGGGCCTGATGCGGAGGAAGGCCTTGCACACGATGATAAACGCCGAAATGTTGAGGATGAAGTTGGGGGCCAGATCATGAAATTCCAGCCCATAGTAGAACATGAGCCCAGGGACAAACGGGTGGAGGGGAAATCCCAGTCCGCGGATGAAATGGGTAAGAAAAACTACCCTCTCATGGGGTTCGGGCGTTGGCACTATCTGGCTTCCCATAATTTTTTGATGTTCTCCTCTATGACGGAGGAGACCATCCACTTGCCTCCTGCCCCCGACATGCTGGGAGTGGTTTGAGAAGAAGAACGCGAGGTTTGGGTGCTAGAGCTCGAGTGTGCGGGAAAGGGAAAGCGAGAAGGAAGAAGGCATGGGTGGAAAAAGTAGATCTTTGTCCCTTTTATAAGGGCGGAGGAGGCGATGAGTCTCCCCACTTGCCTGGCAAAACCCCTTATCCCCCAGGCGCCGTAATTGATGGCGCGGTTGGGTTACCCACGTCCGTATTGATAAGAATCCTGTGATAAGGGGAACACGATCTCTTCTTTGACAGGACGTATCGAGAAAACCGCCTCGCGATATGTGCGGAGCTGGTTGAGAAAAGCGGTTCGAATAATAACCGGGCCATGAAGTGATGTCATACTATCAAAACATGTCAGCAGATTGGATTTATGGAACTATTATTCTCTCTACAGTGGTATGTGGAACTTATTTTACAGGGTCGGACACTATCCTTGCATTCAAACTCTTCCATGGTGTATTCGGAGGAGGAACCCGCCTTGCAATGCCGAAGACAACACTATGCGCTAGACTCATCGTCATTGAAGCCTGGTTCAGGGGCTACTGAGGGAGTCCTGGATTAGGGGGTCTCCGGACAGCCAGACTATCTCCTTTGTCCGTACTGTTGGACTATGAAGATACAAGATTGAAGACTTCGTCTCGTGTCCGGATGGGACTTTACTTGGCGTAAAAGGCAAGCTAGGCAATACGGATATGTATATCTCCCCCTTTGTAACCGACCTTGTGTAACCCTAGTCCCCTCCAGTGTCTATATAAACCGGAGGGTTTTAGTCCATAGGACAACATACAATCATACCATAGGCTAGCTTCTAAGGTTTAGCCTCTCTAATCTCGTGGTAGATCTACTCTTGTAATACTCATATCATCAAGAACAATCAAGCAGGACGTAGGGTTTTCCCTCTATCAAGAGGGCCCGAACCTGGGTAAAACATCGTGTCCCCTGCCTCCTATTACCATCCGCCTTAGACGCACAGTTCGGGACCCCCTACCCGAGATCCGCCAGTTTTGACACCGACAGCCCCCCTCACCAGGCGTGCCCGGGTGGGTTGTCCCCACCTGGTGGCCCCGCAGACCCTGAAACCAACGCTATAAAATCCTATTTTCGAAGGAAAAAATTAGGGAGAAAGAATTATCGCGATTCACGAGACGGAGCCGCTGCCAAGCCCTGTTCTTCCTCGGGAGGGCAGATCTGGAGTCCGTTTGGGGCTCCGAAGAGGGGGATCTTTGTTCTTCGTCATCACCAACCCTTCTCCATCACCAATTCCATGATGCTCCCCACCGGGACTGAGTAATTCCTTCGTAGGCTCGCTGGTCAGTGAGGAGTTGGATGGGATTCATCATTTAATCGAGTTATTTTTGTTAGGGCTTGATCCCTAGTATCCACTATGTTCTTAGATTGATGTTGCTATAACTTTGCCTTGCTTAATACTTGTCACTTTGGGCCCGGGTGCCATGATTTCAGATCTGAACCGTTTATGTTATCACCATTATATCCATGTTCTAGATCCGATCTTGCAAGTTATAGTCACCTACTACGTGTTACGATCTGGTAACCCCGGAGTGTCAATAACCGGGACTTCTTCCGGTGATTACCGTAGTTTGAGGAGTCCATGTATTCACTATGTGTTAATGCTTTGTTCCGGTTCTCTATTAAAAGGAGGCATTAATATCCCTTAGTTTCCAATATGGACCCCACTCCCACGGGAGGGTAGGAAAAAGATGTCATTCAAGTTCTTTTAATAAAGCACGTCTGACTATTTATGATATACATGCCTACATTATATCGATGAACTGGAGCTAGTGCCATATCGCCCTAGGTTGTGACTTTCTCATGATAAATATCATCCAACAAGTCACCGATCCAATGCCTACGAATTTATCCAATATTGTTTCTGCTAAATTACTACTGCTATCATCACTGTTACACTTGCTACAAAACTATTGCTATCACTATTGTCATTACTATTACTGTTGCTACTATTATTAAAACTATCATACTATTGTGATACTGATCACTTTGCTGTAGATAATTAATCTCTAGGTGTGGTTGAATTGACAACCGAGCTGCTAATACCTTCAAATATTCTATGGCTCCCCTTGTGTCGAATCTATAAATTTGGGTTGAATACTCTACCCTCGAAAACTGTTGCGATCCCCTATACTTGTGGGTTATCAAGGCATTTTTCTGGCGCCGTTGCCGGGGAGCATAGCTATCTTTGTGGAGTCACTTGGGATTATTATCATATTGTCAAAATGAAGATTCTGAAGGATGCTAAGACTAAGTTATTTCCCTCAAAGACGAGGGGAGGTAAGGACATGCATCCAGTTCTGCTTTAGATTCACCTTATCTTATAAGTAAACTTGCAACACCACCACATGCTATTAATTCTGATATGTCGCAAGTTATTGATGATGATACTTCTGCTATGGATAATGCTTATGATGATGCTAGTACCTTGTTTAATATGATGTGCCACTTGGTGAATTTCTTGATAAACAAATTGCTAGAGTTATACAACATGATGTTGTTGAATCCGATGATGAGCATGAAACTGAATCTCCTGAAACACCTACTAGAACTAGCCTTCCTAGATATGAATTGCCTAAGGTGCTGGAAGGTTATGTTTTATGAGTGAAGAAACAACTAGAGATATTCTTCCTTGCAATGATAGAGATGATCTAGAGAAATCATTATGCAAGTATAAAGAAAAATCTCTGAATGCTAGAATGAAATGTGATCCTAAGTTTGCTACTTCACCTATCTTAATTGATGATAAGGGTTATGAATTCTCTGTCGACCTAGAGTTAATTACTTTGCTTGAATCTGATCCTTTCCATGGTTATGAAACTGAAACTGTTATGACACATCTTACTAAGTTGAATGACATAGCCACCCTTTTTACTCATGATGAGAAAACTCGCTATTACTTTATTCTCAAATTATTTCCTTTCTCATTAAAGGGTGATGCTAAAGCTTGGTACAATACTCTTGCTCCTGGTTGTGTGCGTAGTCCCCAGGATATGATTTATTATTTCTCTGAAAAATATTTTCCTGCTCATAAGAAACAAGTTGCCGTACAGGAAATATGTACCGACCAGACCTCAAACAGTCTGATCTCTGTGCATCAGTGTCATCGCTGGATCGGTAATGCTGACACGCACAGTACTTGAAGGATTTATAACAGAGTAGCAATCACACACTTATTACAACGAATATCTCAAAAGAGAACTTATTACAATAAATATGGCTTAAGGCCATCTAATACGATAACAGCGGAAGGCTTGGAAGATAAAGTGAGTCCATCAACTCCAACGACATCACTAAGTGAAAGACCACGACCTAAGGCTCCTTACTCGTCGTGTGAAAAGTCTGCAACATGATACGTTGCATCCCAAAAATAGGTCAGCACATGGAATATGCTGGCAATGTAACACGAGAGAGTAATGAACAGAATAATGCTATCACTACATGCATATATGGCTAGTGGAGGCTGTATGGTTAATAAGTTTTGCGAAAAGCCAATTTGTCCCTACAACAAAGGAATATATTTTATTTAACTATCATGGTGGTTGTTAAACATTGAGAATGGTAAACCCATCTGAATCCCAATTGAAAGTAATTAATAACCCAAACAAATTTTATAATTAAAAGTGATGAGATCCACATGATAATCCAAACACCAGATACTCAAGATGTCCATAACTGGGGACATGGCTAACCATGATTAGTTTGTACACTCTGCAGAGGTTTGCGCACTTTTCCCCACAAGACTCGATCTCCTCCGTTGGATTTCTCGCACTACATGGTGTTTGAGAAACGAATGACCGAAACACAGTCTTTCAGAAGCGTTAGCACCTTACGATGGATACATAGTACCACCTACATCCCATACATCTGCTAGTCTACCATTGTAAGAGTTCGCACTACTTAATCAACTATGCTAGAGCCCATAATAGGTTGTGGCCACACACGGAAGTTTCTAGCATGAATAATCTCATGATCCCTTTGAGCCTGGGTTGCAATCCATAGGAGAATCACACGGTACCCCGGGATTTCCAAAAATACAGGCAATCACTGGATTTCCCCAGGTGCCTCAATCCACCCAGATGTGTATTTAACTTGCCACCTTAAGTTAACCCTTAATTAGGAATAATCACATCTGTCATGTATACACTCAAACCCAATCCACGTCTACGAGCATAGGATAGCAAAATAAGCAAGTAGAAGTAACTCCCAGGGTTTGATAATAATCAGGTGAATAGGTACTACCTCATCTACTTCCCAAACCCACAATTTAAATCAGATCCTAACCATGCAATTGTGTGAGGATTGATCTAATGCAATAAAACTGGGTAGTAAAGAGGTATGATCAAAGTGTTACTTGCCTTGCTGATGATCCGCGAAACCTAGAGACTCGTAGTAGCACGCTTCGCACTCTGGGTACTCTATCGCAAATAAACAATCATACAATAAGCAATCAAGCAAGGGCATGGGTAAAACTCAAATAAGACATCTAACCGGAAATTTCAACTTAAGAACTCCGGTTTTTCAAAAAGAATCAAATCAAACGAAGCAACAAAACTCAAACGGTGAAAGAAACAAGCTTCGTTTACTAATCTGGACTAAAGTCAAATTTTACAGTAGCAAAGACTTGTTTAAGTTGGTTAAACGGAAAGAGAGATTCGAGGAGAAACTCTAGGCGCTTGAATTGCCTGATTCCGATAAACGAGCGAAAAGATAAACTAAAACGAAAATCAAATCAGAAATCGCGATCAAAAATAATCGCGGAAAAATCCAAGAAAAAACTGACGAACAGGCTAATGAACGGACATTCGCTGTCTGCGACTAAACGGTGAAAACCGTTCGTTAAAACAAACGTACGAACGGGCGTTCGCTAATTAACTAAACCGGAAAAAACCAATCTAATAAAAAACGGGATTTAGGGTTTCGAAAAAACCGTTTGGTTTTCTCGCGAAAACCGAGGCGCCGGCGGCTACCTCCGGCGACGACGAGTCGATGACGCGGCGGCGAGTCGACGGCGGGTCGGCGGCGCGGCGGGGTGGCGGTGCGGCGCGGTGCAGCGGCGGCGTGCGGCCGGCGGCGGCGGCGGGGGCGGGGCGCGGCTAGGGTTAGGGTTTGGGCGTCGGGCGCGGGTGGGCTGGCGGCGGCTGGGCCTTGGGGCGTCTCGGGGTGGCGGCTTATAAAGCCCTCCGGGCGCAGTCCCGCTCGGGTACGGCCCGGAGTCAGTTTCTCTTTTTTTTAAATAATCCTGACATGCAGAAAAAGAAAGAAAAGAAGTACTAAATGGACTCCAAAAATCCCGAAATAAATTTCCCCTGTCCTCTAAAAATAGGCCGGACAAGGCGAACATTTATTTGGGCCTCTAATGCAATTTTGAGAAACGCATATTTTTCCTAATTCAAATAAAATAGCGATAAAACTCCGAATAAAAAATCTTATTTGATTTTAACATTAAATCTCCGATATTTCTTTATTTTGAGGAAGTCATTTAATCCTCTCTCTTTTATTTTTATAAAAGAAATATTCAAAGAGAAAAATAATGAAAATCAAGCGATCCTCTTTTCAAAATTCGAGAAAAACTCGAAATGAAAATAATGAAATCCCCAACTCTCTCCATGGGTCCTTGAGTTGCGTAGAATTTCTAGGATCAAACCAAAATGCAAATAAAATATGATATGCAATGATGATCTAATGTATAACATTCCAAATTGAAAATTTGGGATGTTACAAACCTACCCCCTTAAGATGAATCTCGCCCTCGAGATTTGGGTTGTCTAGAAAATAGGTGAGAGTGATTCTTCCATAGGTCTTCCTCTCGTTCCCAGGTGGCTTCCTCTTCAGTATGGTGACTCCACTGAACTTTGCAGAACTTTATTACTTTGCTGCGTGTGACTCGGCTAGCAAACTCGAGAATTCTGACTGGCTTCTCTTCATAGGTCAAATCGCTATCCAACTGTATAGCTTCCAGTGGCACCGTATCTCTCAGAGGAATATCAGCCATCTCTGTGTGGCACTTCTTCAACTAACAAACGTGGAACACATCGCGAACTCCTGACAATCCTTCGGGTAATTCCAACTTGTAAGCAACTTCTCCCGTACGTTCCAAAACTGTGTATGGTCCCACAAAACGTGGTGCTATTTTTCCCTTAACTCCAAAGCGCTTCACTCCTCGAAGTGGGGATACATGAAGATACACTATGTCTCCGACTTCGTAAACTGTCTCCTTGCATTTAGAATCCGCATAACTCTTGTGCCTAGACTGGGCTACCTTGAGTCTATCACGAATTAGCTTAACCTTCTCCCCAGACTCTTTAATCAAATTTGGTCCAAACAACTGTCGGTCTCCAACCTCGTCCCACAACAACGATGTTCTGCACCTCCTTCCGTACAGTGCTTCGAAAGGGGCCATCTTCAAACTGGCTTGATAGCTGTTGTTGTATGAGAACTCTGCGTAAGGCAAATTTTCGGCCCAACTAGATCCATAGTCTAGTGCACAAGCTCTCAACATGTCCTCCAGAATCTGATTGACTCTCTCAGTCTGTCCATCTGTCTGCGGGTCAAAAGTTCTACTGAACTCTAGCATGTTTCCCAAAGTTTCATGCAACTGATTCCAAAACTTTGAGGTAAAATGGGTTCCTCTATCTGATACAATGGTCCTTAGAACTCCATACAGACATACGATCCTGGTCATGTATACCTTTGCCAACTTAGCATAAGTGGTCTTCACTGGGATGAAATGAGCTACTTTCGTCAAACGATCGACTACAACCCATATCAAGTCATAGCCTGAACGACTCCTGGGTAATCCCGTGATAAAGTCCATGCCTAGTTTATCCCACTTCCATTCGGGTATCGGCAATGGTTGTAGCAATCCTACTGGCTTTTGATGCTCTGCCTTCACTCTCTGACATACATCACAAACTGCTACATACTCTGCAATATCCTTCTTCATTCCGGTCCACCAGAAACTATCCTTCAAATCTAGATACATCTTGGTATTTGATAACCCACAAGTATAGGGGATCGCAACAGTTTTCGAGGGTAGAGTATTCAACCCAAATTTATTCATTCGACACAAGGGGAGCCAAAGAAAATTCTCAAGTATTAGCAGCTGAGTTGTCAATTCAACCACACCTGGAAACTTAATGTCTGCAGCAAAGTGTTTAGTAGCAAAGTAATACGATAGTGGTGATAATAGTAGCAAAAGGTAACAGTAGTAAAAGTAATGTTTTTGGTATTTTGTAGTGATGATAGCAACAGCAACGGGAAAGTAAATAAGCGAAGAACAATATATGGAAAGCTCGTAGGCAATGGATCGGTGATGAAGAATTATGCCGGATGCGGTTCATCATGTAACAGTCATAAACTAGGGTGACACAGAACTAGCTCCAGTTCATTGATATAATGTAGGCATGTATTCCGAACATAGTCATACGTGCTTATGGAAAATAACTTGCATGACTTCTTTTGTCCTACCCTCCCGTGGCAGCGGGGTCCTTACGGAAACTAAGGGATATTAAGGCCTCCTTTTAATAGAGAACTGGAACAAAGCATTAACACATAGTGAATACATGAACTCCTCAAACTACGGTCATCACCGGTAACTATCCCGATTATTGTCACTTCGGGGTTAACGGATCATAACACATAATAGGTGACTATAGACTTGCAAGATAGGATCAAGAACACTCATATATTGATGAAAACATAATAAGTTCAGATCTGAAATCATGGCACTCGAAACCTAGTGACAAGAATTAAGCATAGCAAAGTCATAGCAACATCAATCTCAGAACATAGTGGGAACTAGGGATCAAACCCTAACAAAACTAACTCGATTAAATGATAGATCCCATCCAACCCATCACCGTCCAGCAAGCCTACGATGGAATTACTCACGCACGACGGTGAGCATCATGAAATTGGTGATGGAGGATGGTTGATGATATCGATGGCGACGGATTCCCCTCTCCAGAGCCTCGAACGGACTCTAGATCAGCCCTCCCGAGAGGTTTTAGGGCTTGGCGGCGGCTCCGTATCGTAAAACGCGATGATTTCTTCTCTCTGATTTTTTTTCTCCCCGAAACTCAATATATGGAGGTGGAGTTGGAGTCGGAGAGGCAACAGGGGGCCCACGAGGTAGGGGGCGCGCCCCCCACCCTCGTGGCAAGGTGGTGGCCCCCTGGCCTTCATCTTTGGTAGTTATTTTTCTTATTTTCTGAAAAGTGTCTCCGTGAAGTTTCAGGTCATTCGGAGAACGTTTGCTCCTGCACATAAATAACACCATGGTAATTCTGCTGAAAACAGCGTTAGTCCGGGTTAGTTCCATTCAAATCATGCAAGTTAGAGTCCAAAACAAGGGTAAAAGTGTTTGGAAAAGTAGATACATTGGAGACGTATCAACTCCCCCAAGCTTAAACCTTTGCTTGTCCTCAAGCAATTCAGTTGACAAACTGAAAGTGATAAAGAAAAACTTTTACAAACTCTGTTTGCTCTTGTTGTTGTAAATATGTAAAGCCAGCATTCAAGTTTTCAGCAAAGATTATAACTAACCACATTTGCAATAACGCATAGGTCTCAAGTTTACTCATATCAATAGCATAATCAACTAGCGAACCATAATAATAAAACTCGGATGACAACACTTTCTCAAAACAATCATAATATGATATAACAGGGTGGTATCTCGCTAGCCCTTTCTGAGACCGCAAAACATAAATAGAGAGCACCTTTAAAGACCAAGGACTGACTAGACATTGTTCATGGTAAAAGAGATCCAGTCAAGTCATACTCAATGTAAACTAACAGTAATGAATGCAAATGACAGCGGTGCTCTCCAACTGGTGCTTTTTAATAAGAGGATGATGACTCGGCATAAAAGTAAATAGATAGGCCCTTCGCAGAGGGAAGCAGGGATTTGTAGAGGTGCCAGAGCTCGATTTTGAAATAGAGGTGAATAATATTTTGAGCGGTATACATTCATTGTCAACATAACAACCAAGAGATGGCGATATCTTCCATGCTACACACATTATAGGAGGTTCCCAAACAGAATGGTAAAGTTTCTACTCCCCCTTCCACCAACAAGCATCAATCCATGGCTTGCTCGAAACAACGAGTGCCTCCAACTAATAAGAGTCCCAGGGGGAGTTTTGTTTGCAATTATTTTGATTTAGTTTGCATAAAGCATTGGACTGGGCATCCCGGTGACCAGCCATTTATCTCATGAGTGAGGAGCAGAGTCCACTCCTCTTGAGAATAACCCGCCTAACATGGAAGATACAGACAGCCCTAGTTGATACATGAGCTATTCGAGCATACAAAACAAGATATTTATTTGAAGGTTGAGAGTTTGGCACATACAAATTTACTTGGAACGGCAGGTAGATACCGTATATAGGTAGGTATAGTGGACTCATGTGGAATAACTTTGGGGTTTAACGAGTTTGGATGCACAATAAGTATTCCCGCTTAGTACAGGTGAAGGCTAGCAAAAGACTGGGAAGCCCAGCTAGAGAGCGACAACAGTCATGAACATGCATTAAAATTAATCAACACCGAATGCAAGCATGAGTAGGATATAATCCACCATGAACATAAATATCGTGAAGGCTATGTTGATTTTGTTTCAACTACATGCGTGAACATGTGCCAAGTCAAGTCACTTAAATCATTCAGAGGAGGATACCACCCTATGATACCACATCATAACCATTTTAATAGCATGTTGGCATGCAAGGTAAACCATTATAACTCATAGCTAATCAAGCATGGCACAAGAAACTATGATCTCTAGTTTTCATTGCAAACATGTTTATTCATAATAGGCTGAATCGGAAATGATGAACTAATCATATTTACAAAAAAAAGAAGTCGAGTTCATACCAGCTTTTCTCATCTTAGCCAGTCCATCATATATCATCATAATTTCCCTTCACTTGCACGACCGAACGATGTGAATAATAATAATAGTGCACGTGCATTGGACTAAGATGGAATCTGCAGGCATTCAATAAGCAGGAGAAGTTAAGGCAATATGGGCTCTTTTGTCAAATCAACAATAATGCATATAAGAGCCTCTTTAACAATTTAATTATGGTCTTCTCCTATCGACCCCCAAAGAAAAGAAAAGAAATAAAACTATTTACACGGGAAAGCTCCCAACAAGCAGAAGAAGAACAGGAAATCTTTTTGGGTTTTCTTTTTAATTACTACTACAAGCATGGAAATTAAACTGATTAAAAGCTACAACTTATTTTTTTGGTTTTTCTTACAGTTTATTAAACACACAAGAAGAAAGCATAAAAGGGAAAATAAACTAGCATGGATGATACAATGAAAAAGTATGAGCACCGACATCTAGCAATGAGTGTGTGAACATAAATGTAATGTCGGTGGGAAATACGTACTCCCCCAAGCTTAGGCTTTTGGCCTAAGTTGGTCTATGGCCACGGCTGGCCTGGCGGATATCCATAATAATAGTTGGGATCGTACTGTGATGCAAAAGAGGAAGGCTCCGATTGCCACTGGCTGACAATCATCTCCGGATCCCACTGATAATTAGACTGTCGTGAAGGATCAAATTGTGGTTCCGGCTCTGGCTCCTTGGCTGGTGCAGGGTTCCGGTAGGCGTGGATAGCCGTCAACGGAACAAGGTACGTGCCTACAGTCAAATCAAACAAAGAAGGAGCAGGCAAGGTAATAGTCTCAGGGATGATGTTTATTAAAGAACAATTGATATTTAAGCTCTCCTTCCCTATTCTTAACAATAAAATCATGTGCTACCATACTTTTATAATCTAGATAAACACGAGGCAGCACTTTTTCTTCCTTCTCAGCATGCCTAATAGGTATGTTAAAATGTGCAGCTAGGCGTGTAGCATAGATGCCTCCAAAGATGGGGCCCTTGGTATGGTTCAGACTTAACCGTTTGGCAATAATGCCGCCCATACTAAAAGAGTTATCACCGTATAAACTGTGGTGCAAAATAATAATATCTGGGATCCTCAGGTTTCCATAGTTTCCGCGACCAATTAAGCAACAACTAGCAAATAATGCAAAGTAACACAAAACAGGAAAGTGTATGCTAGTGATTCGTGCATCGGAAACCTTCCTTGTTTCCCCTACAGTGATAGTGTCAATAAATCCCTCCACATCATTTTCTGAAAAATTCTGAAATTTTTAGTAACTTCAAAATAAAAGTAAACCAAACTCAATAATATTGATAGTAACTGCTCCTACAAGTGTCTAGGGCCTATATCATGCATCAAAACTACTTGGAACCATATAAATTTGACATGCAAGCTCAAGAACAGGGTCACCTAAGCAGCAAAAATTTGCAATGAATAAAGCACTAGAACAAAAACTAATTGGACCAATGGAGGAGTCACATACCAAGGAACAATCTCCCCAAGCAGTTTTGTGAGAGGTGCTTTGAGCAAGGAGATCAAAAATGGCAGCAAAACGAGCTTGGACTCGGGTTTGAGCTGGTTATTCATGTTTGTGGGAGGAAGAAGTGTATGGGTGAAAGCATAAGTGGAGGAGGGCCACCGTGGGCCCACGAGGCAGGGGGCGCGCCCAGGGGGTAGGGCGCACCCTCCACCCTCGTGGGCAGGTGGTTGACCCCCCTGCTGTATTCTCAGTGCCAAATATTCTCAAATATTCTGGAAAAATCATATTTAAATTTCAGGGCATTTGGAGAACTTTTATTTTCGAGGTATTTTTATTTACACGGATAATCAGATAACAGAAAAAAAATATTTATTTTTATTTTATTTAATATAAATATCAGAAAGTAAAAGTGGGGTACAGAAAGTTGTGCCTTCTAGTTTCATCCATCTAACAAGGTTGATCAAGTCTTGTTAACGAACTCATTCCGAATAACATGGAACCAGAGAAATTCCAAATAACACTATATTACCTCAACGGCGATATGCACATCCCCAATAATAAGAATATCATATTTCTTCTTGACAGTAGGAAGAGGAAATTCAAAACCTCCAAATATAATCGATGGAATTTTTCCAATAGAGTTGATGCTATGAACTTGAGGTTGTTTCCTCGGTAAGTGTACCGTGTGCTCATTACCATTAACATGAAAAGTGACATTGCCTTTAGTGCAATCAATAATAGCCCCTGCAGTATTCAAAAAGGGTCTTCCAAGAATAACAGACATACTATCGTCCTCAGAAATATCAAGAATAACAAAGTCCGTTAAAATAGTAACATTTGCAACTACAACAGGCACATCCTCACAAATACCGACAAGTATAGCAGTTGATTTATCAGCCATTTGCAAAGATATTTCAGTAGGTGTCAACTTATTCAAATCGAGTCTACGATATAAAGAGAGAGGCATAACACTAACACCGGCTCCAAGATCACATAAAGCAGTTTTAACATAGTTTCTTTTAATGGAGCATGGTATAGTTGGTACTCCTGGATCTCCAAGTTTCTTTGGTATTCCACCCTTAAAAGTGTAATTAGCAAGGATGGTGGAAATTTCAGCTTCCGGTATCTTTCTTTTGTTTTAATAATATCTTTCATGTACTTAGCATAAGGATTTGTTTTAAGCATATTAGTTAATCGCATACGCAAAAAGATAGGTCTAATCATTTCAGCAAAGCGCTCAAAATCCTCATCATCCTTTTTCTTGGATGGTTTGGGAGGAAAGGGCATGGGTTTCTGAACCCAAGGCTCTCTTTCTTTACCATGTTTCCTAGCAACAAAGTCTTTCTTATCATAACATTGATTCTTTGACTGTGGGTTATCAAGATCAATAGCATGTTCAATTTCTATGTCATTATCATTACTAGGTTGAGCATTATTATGAACATTATCATTAACATTACCACTAGTTTCAGGTTCATTACCAGATTGAGTTTCAGCATCAGAAATAGAAATCATTTGGATTCTCAGGCGTTTCAACAATAGGATCACTAGAAGCATGCAAGGTCCTATCATTTTTCTTTTTCTTCTCTTTAGAAGAACTAGGTGCATCTAAATTATTTCTCTGAGAATCTTGCTCAATTATCTTAGGGTGGCCTTCAGGATACCAAGGTTCCTGAGTCATTCTACCAGTTCTAGTAGCCACTCTAATAGCATAATCATTATACTTATTATTCAACTCATTGAGCAAATCATTTTGAGCTTGAAGTACTTGTTCTACTTGAGTGGTAACCATAGAAGCATGTTTACTAATAAGTTTAAGTTCACCTTTGACATTAGCCATATAATCACCCAAGTGTCCAAACATATTTGAATTGTATTTTAATTGTCTACCAAAATAAGCATTAAAATCTTCTTGCTTAGCCATAAATTTATCAAACTCATCTAAGCATGGGCTAGCAAACTTAGTAAATGGGATTACAACTTTATCATATCTATAGAGAGAATTTACCTTTACTACCTATGTCGGGTTATCAAGACCATGAGTTTCTTCAATAGGTAAAGGATTTGTATTATATGTTTCTTCAACAGTCGGTAAATTAAGACCATGTATTTCTTCAATAGGACGCAAATTCTTAACATCTTCAGCTTTAGTACCTTTTTCTTTCATAGATTTCTTTGCCTCTTGCATATCTTCAGGACTGAGAAATAGAATACCCCTCTTCTTCGGAGTTGGTTTAGGAATAGGTTCAGGAATTGGCTCCGGAGTTGTCCAATTATTTTCATTTGTCAACATATTATTCAATAGAATTTCAGATTCATCCAGTGTTCTTTCCCTGAAAACAGAACCAGCACAACTATCCAGGTAATCTCTGGAGGCATCGGTTAGTCCATTATAAAAGATATCAAGTATTTCATTTTTCTTAAGAGGATGATCAGGCAAGGCATTAAGTAATTGGAGAAGCCTCCCCCAAGCTTGTGGGAGACTCCCTTCTTCAATTTGCACAAAATTATATATATCCCTTAAAGCAGCTTGTTTCTTATGATCAGGGAAATATTTAGCAGACAAGTAACAAATCATATCCTGGGGACTACACACACAACCAGGATCAAGAGAATTAAACCATATCTTAGCATCACCCTTCAATGAGAACAGAAATATTTTAAGGATATAAAAGTAGCGAGTTCTCTCATCTTTAGTGAACAGGGTAGCTATATCATTCAGTTTAGTAAGATGTGCCACAACAGTTTCAGATTCATAACCATGAAAAGGATCAGATTCAACCAAAGTAATTATATCAGGATCAACAGAGAATTCATAATCCTTATCAGTAACAAAGATAGGTGAAGTAGCAAAAGCAGGGTTAGGTTTCATTCTACCATTTAGATATTTCTTACTCCATTTAGCTAATAACTTTTTAAGTTCAGTTCTATTTCTGCAAGCTAAAATAGCTAAAGAAGCATCTTGATCAAAAACATAACCCTTAGGAATGGCAAGTGGTTCTTCATCATCACTTTCATCAGTATCATCAGATTCAATATTTTCAATTTCTCTAGCCCTAGCAAGTTGTTCATCAAGAAAAGCACTAAGTGTCACAGTAGTATCAGGCATAGAGGTAGTTTCATCATAAGTATCATCCATAGTAGAAGTGGCATCATCAATAACATGCGACATATCAGAACGAATAGCAGAAGCAGGTGTAGGTGTCGCAAGCTTACCCAAAACAAAAGGTGAATCAAGTGCAGAGCTAGATGGTAGTTCCTTACCTTCCCTCGTAGTTGAGGGATAGATCTTGGTTTTTGGATCTCTCAAGTTCTTCATAATGATAAGCAGATATACATCCCAAGTGACTCAAAGAATACTATGCTCCCCAGCAACGGCACCAGGAAATAGTCTTGATAACCCAAATTTATTGATTCGACACAAGGGGAGCCAAAGAATATTCTCAAGTATTAGTAGCTTAGTTGTCAATTCAACCACACCTGGAAACTTAATATCTGCAGCAAAGTGTTTAGTAGCAAAGTAATATGATAGTGGTGATAACGGTAGCAAAAGGTAACAGTAGTAAAAGTAATGTTTTTGGTATTTTGTAGTGATGATAGCAACAGCAACGGGAAAGTAAATAAGCGAAGAACAATATATGGAAAGCTCGTAGGCAATGGATCGGTGATGGAGAATTATGCCGGATGCGGTTCATCATGTAACAATCATAACCTAGGGTGACACAGAACTAGCTCCAGTTCATTGATATAATGTAGGCATGTATTCCGAACATAGTCGTACGTGCTAATGGAAAAGAACTTGCATAACCTAGGGATATTAAGGCCTCCTTTTAATAGAGAACTGCAACAAAGCATTAACACATAGTTAATACATGAACTCCTCAAACTACGGTCATCACCGGTAAGTATCCTGATTATTGTCACTTCGGGGTTAACGGATCATAACACATAATAGGTGACTATAGACTTGCAAGATAGGATCAAGAACACTCATATATTGATGAAAACATAATAGGTTCAGATCTGAAATCATGGCACTCGGGCCCTAGTGACAAGAATTAACTATAGCAAAGTCATAGCAACATCAATCTCAGAACATAGTGGGAACTAGGGATCAAACCCTAACAAAACTAACTCAATTACATGATAGATCCCATCCAACCCATCACCGTCCAGCAAGCCTACGATGGAATTACTCACGCACGGCGGTGTGCATCATGAAATTGGTGATGGAGGATGGTTGATGATGACGATGGCGACGGACTCCCCTCTCCAGAGCCCCGAACGGACTCTAGATCAGCCCTCCCGAGAGGTTTTAGGGCTTGGTGGCGGCTCCGTATCATAAAATGCGATGATTTCTTCTCTCTGATTTTTCCTCCCCGAAACTCAATATATGGAGGTGGAGTTGGAGTCGGAGAGGCAACAGGGGGCCCACGAGGTAGGGGCGTGCCCCCCACCCTCGTGGCAAGGTGGTGGCCCCCCTGGCCTTCATCTTTGGCAGGTATTTTTCTTATTTTCTGAAAAGTGTCTCCGTGAAGTTTCAGGTCATTCCGAGAACGTTTGCTCCTGCACATAAATAACACCATGGTAATTCTGCTGAAAAGAGCGTCAGTCTGGGTTAGTTCCATTCAAATCATGCAAGTTAGGGTCCATAACAAGGGCAAAAGTGTTTGGAGAAGTAGATACGTTGGAGACGTATCAGTATTTCCTGGGTGAATCGAATATTGCGAATCATGGGCCTCTTGTAGAATCAACTTCCTGATCTCCTGATCATTTGGCACATATACGCGGTCCTCAAACCATAAGGTATCATGCTCATCCTCACGAAATCCTTTAGCCTTTCCTTTGCTCATTCTTTCCTTTATTTCGGCAATCTCCTTGTCCGTCTTTTGAGCTTCTTTGATCTTATCCATCAAAGTAGACTGAATCTCCAAAGCTGCTACATAACCTCTCGGAACTATCTCCAAACATAGCTTGCGAAGGTCATCTGCCAACTCCTTGGGTAATTCTCCGGTCATGATTGTATTGACATGACTTTTGCGGCTTAACGCATCGGCTACTATGTTAGCCTTTCCGGGATGATAATGCAATCTCATACCATAATTCTTAATGAGCTCCAACCATCTCCTCTACCTGATATTCAACTCCTTTTGCATGAAGATATACTTCAAACTCTTGTGATCTGTGTATACCTCACAATGGTTTCCTATGAGAAAATGTCTCCAAGTCTTCAAAGCATGCACTACGGCTGCTAACTCCAAATCATGCGTAGCATAATTTAACTCATGGGGTTTAAGCTTTCGTGAGGCATATGAAACAACTCTTCCCTCCTGCATAAGTACGGCTCCAAGTCCTCGACGAGAAGCGTCGCAATACACTTCATAATCCTTGTGTTGATCTGGCAGAATCAACACTGGTGATGTAACCAAGCGTCTCTTCAACTCCTGAAAACTGGCCTCACATTCCTCAGTCCATTTGAACTTAGTGTCCTTCTTTAACAACTCCGTCATAGGCTTTGCAATCTTTGAGAAATTCTCAATGAACCTCCGATAGTATCCTGCGAGTCCAAGAAAACTCTGGATCTCTCCAACTGACGTGGGTGACTCCCAATTTGTCACAGTGACAACCTTGGTGGGGTCTACCGCTATTCCTTCTCCGGATATAACATGTCCAAGAAATCCAACTTCCTTCAACCAAAACTCACACTTGCTGAACTTGGCGTATAGCTGATGTTCTCTGAGTTTCTGAAGTACTAAATGCAAAATGCTCTTTATGTTCTTCTTCATTCTTCGAGTAGACCAGAATATCATCAATGAACACCACGACGGACTTATCCAAAAACTCCATAAACACCTTGTTCATCATGTTCATAAAATAGGCAGGTGTGTTAGTCAGGACAAATGACATAACGGTATACTCATATAGCCCGTACCTCGTGGTAAAAGCTGTCTTAGGTATATCCTGCTCTCGAATCTTCAGCTGGTGATACCCTGATCGCAGATCGATCTTGGAAAACACCTTAGCTCCTTGTAGCTGGTCAAACAAATTATTGATCATCGGCAGTGGGTACTTGTTCTTGATCGTCACTTCATTCAATCCTTGATAATCGACAACCATCCTTAACGATCCATTCTTCTTCTCCACTAGAAGTACTGGGGATCCCCAAGGTGACGAACTTGGGCGGATATAACCTTTATCCAGTAAATCCTTAATCTACTTCTTAATTTCCTCCAAATCCTTTGCGGGCATTCTGTACGATCTCTTAGATATGGGCCCTGTTCCTGGCAAAAGCTCAATTAAAAACTCAATGTCTCTATCCGGTAGCATGCCTGGCAACTCTTCTGGATATACATCTGGAAAATCCTTCACCACTGGTACTTCCTCCTATACAACTCCTGATAAGGAATTTACTTGAGTCCTATTCGGCACATGTCAGGATACATACATGATCCTTCTTCCTTCTGGGGTGGTGAGCAAAATTGACTTACTGGCGCAGTCAATGTTCCCTCCATACTTCGATAACCAATCCATGCCTAATATCACATCCAATCCTTATGACTCCAATACTATTAGGTCTGAGGGGAATAGGTAGTTACCAATCCTTAATGGTAACCGATCACACCATAGGCTAGCCATATACTCTGCTCCTGGCGAGGTTACTAACATGGGTGACCTAAGGGCTTGGGTTAGCATTTTAAACTTATCCACGAATCCCCTTGATATGTATGAATGCGATGCACCAGTATCAAAAAGTACGACTACAGTAAATGATTTAACTAAAAACTTACCTATTACTGCATCTGGCTGGGCTTCAACCTCCTCCATGTTAACGTGGTTTACTTGTCCCCTAGTGAAAGGGTTGGGCTTCTTCCCAGAGTTTCCATTGTCGTTTCCATTCTTAGCTTCAGGACACTCATTGGCATAGTGTCCGGTCTTCTGGCACTTGTAGCAAGTAACGTGGCTTAGATCTTTCTTTGCGGGTGTTACTGGGTTGGAACGGTTCTGTCCGTTGCTTCCTCCATTACCATTCCCATTCTTGGATCCACTATGGTTGTGCGAACTTCCTCCATTATGAGTGTGGCCTCCATGGTTATGGACAAGTCCTCTCGAGTTCGGGGTAAAACGAGGTCTCTGCTGAGCTCCAGAATTATACTTGCCTTGTCCATACTTCCTCTTGCGGTTATCAATCTGCTGCTGCCTCCCTTCAATCATGAGGGCTCTATCTACCAACTCCTGGTAGTTATTGAAATTTGCCACCATCAACTGCATGCTCAGCTCATCATTCAGTCCTTCTAGAAACGTCTCCTGCTTAGCTGCATCTGTAGCGACGTCAATCGGTGCATAACGTGCTAGCTTACTAAAGTCATCAACATACTGGCCAACTGTGCGTCCTCCTTGGCGTAAGTTGTGAAACTCACGCTTCTTCATGGCCATAGCTCATGTTGATACATGGGTAGTGTGAAAGACCTGCTGGAACTGGTCCCATGTAACAGTGTCTATAGGATAGGTGACAGTGTAATTCTCCCACCATGAGGCTGCTGGTCCATCCAATTGGTGTGCGGCAAAACGCACCTTCTCAGCATCTGTGCATCCTGCAGTGGTTAACTCCCTTCCAATACTGCGGAGCCAATCATCTGCAACTATTGGCTCGATGCTACTGGAAAAACACCAGCGGCCGCAACCTCAGAAAACGGGCTAAGTTGTCAACTGGGGATGGTGGTGGTGGGTTGTTGTTGTTGCCTTGGTTCTGAACTAAAAACTGCATCAAGGTATTCTGCTGCTGGATCGACTGAGTGAGCTCCGGTGGAGAGGTAAATCCGAGGTCACGTCTCAGAGGCATCTGAGGGTTTAGAGGGAAGAGAATAGAATAGAATGAGGTCTAGTGAGAAAACAATACCCATATGCACAGGAGATAAACACAATCACATCACTCAATAAATCAAGCAAGGCATACAATCGGTCTAGAACTATCGTTACAAAAGTGCTCGGACTATACTATATACATGGTGGAATACTACTACTATTTTGGTGGTCGACTAGAAAAATTGATCGTTCGAAGACTCCATGATATCTGCTCCAGCTTCATCAACATAGTCATCATCGCTATCGTCGGGGTCCGAGCCAGTGTCGTCGATGATGATGTAGTCTTCGGGACGAATCTCCTTGGGTTCATCGTCTTCTCCTCCTGGCACGGGGTCTCCCATGAATACTCCCAGCTTCCTTGTCAGGTCGTCATTCTTCTCTACTAGTACGAAAATTTCCTCCCCATAATCTTCGCGAGTAGCATTGAGTTCTTCCTCCAGCTCCGTGATCCTTGTCATTGCCTTCTTCAGGTCTATCATGCCTGCGCACATCTGATTCTCCTAGCAGCGAATATGCTGGTTTAACTCCTGGATGAAAGCTGCAATCAACCTATCCTTCCTGGTGCTGATCATCTCCCATTGCTCATCTCGGCGCCCACAAATCTGGTAGATAGTATCCTTGAGATCCTTGTGGTAAACCTCTCCAATGCGTCCCATGGTGATGTGGGCTGCCATACTCCTTCCTAGACTCCAGGTTGGTGCATCAAAGGAAAACTCTATGGGCTTAGTGAATGGCGTAAATATCCTTCTTGGAACTTGAACTTGAATCATCCAGCGCTCCTCTTATGGTAAAGTGTATTGTAAGTCCCGGTGAAGCTTGGTATTCCAATGTTCAGGTACTTAGTGACTTCCTTCAAGTATCGTCCAAAAGGTGCTTCTTCATCCGGTTGTGCAAACTTGTTCCTTGCGTCCGCCATCCTAAAGAGTAGAAAATGGAGAGGAGTCAGAAATGAGGAGAGAGGAGTCAGAAATGAGGAGAGAGTAGTGATTTAGGGCTTTAGCTTAGTGGTCGTGTCCTACAGTCAGTGTGTGCTCTGATACCATCTTGTAGCGACCAGACCTCAAACAGTCTGATCTCTGTGCATCAGTGTCATCCCTGGATCTGTAATGCTGACACGCACAGTACTTGAAGGATTTATAACAGAGTAGAAATCACACACTTATTACAACGAATGTCTCAAAAGATAAGTTATTACAATAAATATGGCTTAAGGCCATCTAATACGATAACAGCGGAAGGCTTGAAAGATAAAGTGAGTCCATCAACTCCAATGGCACCACTGAGTGAAAGACCACGACCTAAGGCTCCTTACTCGTCGTCTGAAAAGTCTGTAACATGATACGTTGTAGCCCGAAAACGGGTCAGCACATGGAATATGCTGGCAATGTAACACAAGAGAGTAATGAACAGAATAATGCTATCACTACATGCATATATGGCTGGTGGAGGCTGTATGGTTAATAAGTTTTGCGAAAATCCAATTTTTTCCTACAACAAAGGAATGCATTTTATTTAACTATCATGGTGGTTGTTAAACATTGAGAATGGTAAACCCATCTCAATCCCAATTGAAAGTAATTAATAACCTAAACAAATTTTATAATTAAAAGTGATGAGATCCACATGATAATCCAAACACCAGATACTCAAGATGTCCATAACCGGGGACACGACTAACCATGATTAGTTTGTACACTCTGCAGATGTTTGCGCACTTTTCCCCACAAGACTCAATCTCCTCCATTGGATTTCTCGCACTACATGGTGTTTGAGAAACGGATGACCAAGACACAGTCTTTCAGAAGCATTAGCACCTTACGATGGGTACACAGTACCACCTACATCCCCTACATCTGCTAGTCTACCACTCTAAGAGTTCACACTACTTAATCAACTATGCTAGAGCCCATAATAGCTTGTGGTTGCACACGGAAGTTTCTAGCATGAATAATCTCATGATCCCTTTGAGCCTGGGTGGCTGTCCATAGGAGAATCGCACGGTACCCCGGGATTTCCAAAAATACAGGCAATCACTGGATTTCCCCAGGTGCCTCAATCCACCCAGATGTGTATTTAAGTTGCCACCTTAAGTTAACCCTTAATTAAGAACTAGATGATGCCCCGCACGTTGTTGCGGGAATGTTTGCAATATTTCAATGAGATTTTGATTATATGGAACATGAATTCTTGAAACAATAGTTTCTAAAAGTATATAAGAATTAAATGTAAATAGCATAATAAAATGGAATTTTATATGCATGCATGTTGTAGTGGATTTTTAATATGCATAGTTGCATATTGAGGTGGGCCTTTTCTTATGCATGTTGAATGATGAGGTGGCATGCTTGCATGTTAAGAGAAATATCTTAGTGGGGGCTAGCTATTTAGATATAGAAGATACTCACATCTATCATGAATACACACAAACCCAATCCACTACGAGCATAGCATAGCAAAATAAGCAACGTAGAAGTAACTCCCAGGGTTTGATAATAATCAGGTGAATAGGTACTACCTCATCTACTTCCCAAACCCACAATTTAAATCAGATCCTAACCTTGCAATTGTGTGAGGATTGATCTAATGCAATAAAACTAGGTAGTAAAGAGGTATGATCAAAGTATTACTTGCCTTGCTGATGATCCGCGAAACCTAGAGACTCGTAGTAGAACGCTTCGCACTCCGGGTACTCTATCGCAAACAAACAAGCATACAATAAGCAATCAAGCAAGGGCATGGGTAAAACTCAAATAAGAGATCTAACCAGAAAGTTCAACTTAAGAACTCCGGTTTTGCAAAAAGCATCAAATCAAATGAAGCAACAAAACTCAAACGGCGAAAGAAACAAGCTTCATTTACTAATCTAGACTAAAGTCAAATTTTACAATAGCCAAAACTTGTTTAAGTTGGTTAAATAGAAAGAGGGCTTCGAGACGAAACTCTAGGCGCTTGAATCGCCTGATTCCGATAAACGAGCGAAAAGATAAACTAAAACGAAAATCGGATCAGAAATGCGATCGAAAATAATCACGGAAAAAACTGAGAAAAAGAAAAACTGACGAATAGGCTAAGGAATGAACGTTCGTTGTCTACGACTAAACGGTGAAAACCGTTTGTTAAAACGAACATACGAACGGGCGTTCGCTAACTAACTAAACTGGAAAAAAACGATCTAATAAAAAACGGGATCTAGGGTTTCGAAAAAACCGTTCGGTTTTCTCGCGAAAACCGGGGCGGCGGCGGCTACCTCCGGCGACGACTAGGTGATGGCACAGCGGCGAGTTGGCGGCAGGGCGGCGGTGAGGCGGGTCGGCGGTGCGGTGCGGTGCAGCGGCTGCATCGGCGGCGTACGGCGCGGTGCAGCGGCGGCGTGCGGCGCGGCGGCGGCGGGGTGAGTCTAAGGTTACGGTTTGGGCATCGGGCGCGGGTGGGCTGGCGGCGGCTGGGCCTTGGGGCGGCTCGGGGCGGCGGGTTATAAAGCCCTCCGGGCGGAGTCCCGCTCGGGTACGGCCCGGAGTCGGTTTCTCTTTTTTTAAAATAATTCTGACGTGTAGAAAAAGAAAGAAAAGAAGTACTAAATGGACTCCAAAAATCCCGAAATAAATTTTCCCCGTCCTCTAAAAATAGGCCGGACAAGGTGAACATTTATTTGGGACTCTAATGCAATTTTGAAAATGCATATTTTTCCTAATTCAAATAAAGTAGTGATAAAACTCCGAATAAAAAATCTTATTTGATTTTAACATTAAATCTCCGATATTTCTTTATTTTAGGAAGCCATTTTATCCTCTCTCTTTTATTTTTATAAAAGAAATACTCATGGAGAAAAATAATTAAAATCAAGCGATCCTCTTTTCAAAATTCGAGAAAAACTCGAATATGAAAATAATGAAATCCCCAACTCTCTCCATGGGTCCTTGAGTTGCGTAGAATTTCTAGGATCAAACCAAAATGCAAATAAAATATGATACGCAATGATGATGTAATGTATAACATTCCAAATTGAAAATTTGGGATGTTACAAAATATTTAACTTTGTTCAAATTAAAGAAGAGAGTCTCCCACAAGCTTGGGGGAGGCTTTGCCATTTACTTAATGCTTTTCCTGATCATCCTCTTAAGAAAAATGAAATACTTGATATCTTCTATAATGGACTAACTGCTGCTTCTAGAGACTTCCTAAATAGTTGTGCTGGTTGTGTTTTCAGGGAACGAACTGTTGGACAAGCTGAGGAAAATTATTGAATAACATATTGAAAAATTATGATGATTCAACTATTCCTGAACCACCGCCTAAACCCACTCCGAAGAAGAGGGTTATATTATATCTCAGTCCTGAAGATATGCAAGAGTCAAAGAAATCTATGAAGGAAAAGGTATTAAAGCTGAGGATGTTAAAATTTTACCTCCTATTGAGGAAATACATGGGCTTAATGCACCACCATTGCCTAAGGTGGTAGAGGTAAATTCTCTTATGAAGTTCAATGATAATGACAATCCTCACCATATGCATCCTAGCCAATGCCTTTATGAGTTTGAAAATTATATTAGAAAACAAGATAACTTCAATGCAAATGTTATAAAACAATTGAAATACAATTCTGATATGATTGCTCGTTTCAGTGACTTGTTATTTAGAAAATCAAATGATGTTAAAGGTGTTGGAAAGCATGCTTCTATGGTTCAAACTCAGTTAGAACAAGTTGCTAAATCTCAAAGAGAATTGCTTGATGAAATGAATAATAATATGCATGACTTTGCTGTTAGAGTTACAGCTAGAGGAGGTAGAATGACTCAGGAACCACTTTATCCTGAGGGACACCCAAAAATAATTGAACAAGATTCACAAAGAGCTAACACTAGTGCACCTAGTCCTTCTAGAAAGAAAAAGAAAAATGATAGGACTTTGCATGCTCCTAGTGAACCTGAAATAGAGAAACCTCCTGATAATGTTAATGAAGTTTCTACCTCTAATGTTGAAACCCGGTCTGGTAATGAACATTCACCTAGTGATAATGAAAAACATAATGTTGATGTTCATGAAGACTCTCAAACAAATAATAAAGAGCCAGAAAATGATGTTGAGAAAGAACAATCGGTTGATCTTGATAACCCACAACCTAAGAATAAAAGGTATGATAAAAGAGACTTCATTGCTAGAAAACACGGTAAAGAAAGAGAACCGTGGGACCAAAAACCTATGCATTTTCCACCTAAGTCAACTAAAAAGAATGATGATGAAGAATTTGAACGCTTTGCTGAAATGCTGAGGCGAGTTGATACGTCTCCAGCGTATCTATAATTTTTGATTGCTCCATGCTATATTATCTACTGTTTTGGACATTATGGGCTTTATTATCCACTTTTATATTATTTTTGGGACTAACTATTAACCGGAGGCCCAGCCCAGAATTGATGTTTTTGCCTGTTTTAGGGTTTCGAAGAAAAGGAATATCAAACGGAGTCCAAATGGAATGAAACCTTCGGGAACATGATTTTCTCATCGAATATAACTCAGGAGACTTCGACCCTACGTCAAGCCATGTAACAGGAGGCCACGAGGTAGGGGGCGCGCCTACCCCCCCTCCCCCCAGGCGCGCCCTCCACCCTCATGGGCCCCCTGTTGCTCCACCGACGTACTTCCTCCTCCTATATATACCCACGTACCCCCAAACAATCAGAACAGGAGCCAAAACCCTAATTCCACCACCGTAACTTTCTGTATCCATGAGATCCCATCTTGGGGCCTATTCCGGAGCTCCACCGGAGGGGGCATCGATCACGGAGGGCTTCTACATCAACACCATAGCCCCTCCGATGAAGTGTGAGTAGTTTACCTCAGACCTATGGGTCCATAGTTAGTAGCTAGATGGCTTCTTCTCTCTTTTTGGATCTCAATACAATGTTCTCCCCCTCTCTTGTGGAGATCTATTCGATGTGATCTTCTTTTTGCTGTGTGTTTGTTGAGACCGATGAATTGTTGGTTTATGATCAAGTCTATCTATGAATAATATTTGAATCTTCTCTGAATTCTTTTATGTATGATTGGTTATCTTTGCAAGTCTCTTTCAACTATCAGTTTGGTTTGTCCTACTAGATTGATCTTTCTTGCAATGGGAGAAGTGCTTAGCTTTGGGTTCAATCTTGCGGTGTCCTTTCCCGGTGACAGTAAGGGCAGCAAGGCACGTATTGTATTGTTGCCATCGAGGATAACAAGATGGGGTTTTCTTCATATTGCATGAGTTTATCCCTCTACATCATGTCATCTTGCTTAAGGCGTTACTTTGTTTTTAACTTAATACTCTAGATGCATGCTGGATAGCGGTCGATGAGTGGAGTAATAGTAGTAGATGCAGGCAGGAGTCGGTCTACTTGTCTCGGACGTGATGCCTATATACATGATCATACCTAGATATTCTCATAACTATGCTCAATTCTGTCAATTGCTCAATAGTAATTTGTTCACCCACCGTAGAATACTTATGCTCTCGAGAGAAGCCACTAGTGAAACTTATGGCCCCCGGGTCTATCTTTATCAATCTCCTGCTACTTAGTTATTTACTCTGCTATTTTACTTTGCCTTTATTTTACTTTGCATCTTTATCATAAAAATACCAAAAATATTATCTTATCATATCTATCAAATCTCAAACTCGTAAGTGGCCCTATAGGTATTGACAACCCCTATTTGCGTTGCTTGCGAGGATTTATTTGTTTTGTGCAGGTACGAGGGACTCACGCGTAGCCTCCTACTTGATTGATACCTTGGTTCTCAAAAACTGAGGGAAATACTTACGGTACTTTGCTGCATCATCCCTTCCTCTTCGGGGAAAACCAACGCAGTGCTAAAAGAGGTAGCAAGAAGGATTTCTGGTGCCGTTACCGGGGATGTCTACACAAAAGTCAACATACCAAGTACCCATCACATACCCTTATCTCCCGCATTACATTATTTGACATTTGCCTCTCGTTTTCCTCTCCCCCACTTCACCCTTGCCGTTTTATTCGCCCTCTCTCTCTCTCTATCCTCCCTCTATTTGCCTCTTTTTGCCTGCTTGCTTTTTGTTTTCTTGTGTGTTAGTTTGCCTGCTTGTCGTTATGGCTAGTCCCTTATCTTCTCCGTTGTCTCCCGAGAATGAAATTCTAAATTTTAAGCAAAGGGAGGGTGAAAATCTAAAAGATGCTTGGTATAGAATTTGCAATGCTCAAAATAAATCTACTAGGAAGCAATCTACTACCATTCTCCTTCGCAATTTTTATGTAGGCATTACTCCTTGGCACCGTTATGTTCTTGATACTATTACCGGAGGGAACTTTTTGGGTAGCCATACTTTTGATTCTTATAATGCTACGTTAGATTTATTTGGCTCACCCCCTCTCTTGGTTAATGGAACTATATTAACTTTGGAGCACGTAATGCAAAGGCTTGAGATTAATTAAAATAAGGTTGCTACCGTAGAGTTAATTGAAAATTTGGATAAAAAGATCCACAGCCGAATCTCCCAATATGGATCTAAAGTAGGGTTACTTTGAAAGATATTAAAGAAAAGGAACCCATAGTTAATGAGAAAATAAATCACGATTCCGTTAGGATCGATAAACTTGGGAATATTATTAACAACTTGGGAACCGCTTTTTCTTCCATAAAGAATACTTCGAGTCCTTCCACTAAAGTTTCCAAACTTATCTACATTCCTAAAAATAAGGATGAATCATCTAGTAAGGAAAATGCGGATCTCAAATCTATAAGTGTTCATCCCAATCTTTTTGCTATCATTAAGGAATCATTTGTTACAAATGAATTTTTCGATCTTGTGCCTAAAAATTTGATAATTAATAAAAAGAAAGAAATTCCTAAAGATGGTAGATGCCTCATTGAAGAATTGCCTACCAAAGATGGCAATACCTAGATCTATTCTTGCTTGTTATGCCTAGCTAGGGGCGTTAAACAATAGCGCTTGTTGGGAGGCAACCCAATTTTATTTTTATTCCTTTCTTTTTGCTCCTGTTTAGTAATAAATAAATTATCTAGCCTCTGTTTTGGTTGAGTTTTTTGTGTTTAATTAGTGTTTGTGCCAAGTAGAACCGTTGGAAAGACTTGGGGAAAGTCTTGTTGAACTTGCTGTAAAAAACAGAAACTTTAGCGCTCACGAGAACTGCTGTCATTTTTATTTGGAAAGTGCTATTTAGTTAATTATTTTTGCAGATTATTAATAGATAAATTCCTCACGTCCAGTAATTTATTTTAGAATTTTTGGGTTTCCAGATCTTGCACTAGCTACAGATTACTACAGACTGTTCTGTTTTCGACAGATTCTGTTTTCCGTGTGTTGTTTGCTTATTTTGATGAATCTATGGCTAGTAAAATAGTTTATAAACCATAGAGAAGTTGGAATACAGTAGGTATAACACCCATATAAATAAATAATGAGTTCATTACAGTAACTTGAAGTGGTCTTTTGTTTTCTTTCGCTAACGGTGCTCACGAGTTTTTCTACTTTAAGTTTTGTGTTGTGAAGTTTTCAAGTTTTGGGTAAAGATTTGATGGATTATGGAACAAAGAGTGGCAAGAGCCTAAGCTTGGGGATGCCCATGGCACCCCCAAGATAATCTAAGGACGCCTAAAAGCCAAAGCTTGTGGATGCCCCGGAAGGCATCCCCTCTTTCGTCTACTTCTATCGGTAACTTTACTTGGAGCTATATTTTTATTCGCCACATGATATGTGTTTTGCTTGGAGAGTCTTGTATTATTTGAGTCTTTGCTTGTTAGTTTACCACAATCATACTTGCTGTACACACCTTTTGAGAGAGCCATACAAGATTTGGAATTTGTTAGAATACTCTATGTGCTTCGCTTATGTCTTTTGAGTTATATAATTTTGCTCTAGTGCCTCACTTATATCTTTTAGAGCACGGTGGTGGATTTGTTTTATAGAAACTATTGATCTCTCATTCTTCACTTAGATTATTTTGAGAGTCTTAATAGCATGGTAATTTCCTTAAAATCCTAATATGCTTGGTATACAAGATTAATAATAAAACTTTCTTATGAGTGTGTTGAATACTAAGAGAAGTTTGATGCTTGACGATTGTTTTGAGACATGGAGGTAATAATATCAAAGTCGTGCTAGTTGAGTAGTTGTGAAATTGAGAAATACTTGTGTTGAGGTTTGCAAGTCCCGTAGCATGCACGTATGGTAAACGTTATGCAACAAATTTGAAACATGAGGTGTTATTTGATTGTCCTCCTTATGAGTGGCGGTCGGGGACGAGCGATGGTCTTTTCCTACCAATCTATCCCCCTAGGAGCATGCGCATAGTACCGAGGTTTTTCATGACTTGTAGATATTTGCAATAAGTATGTGAGTTCTTTATGACTAATGTTGAGTCCATGGATTATACGCACTCTCACCCTTCCATCCTTGCTAGCCTCTTCGGTACCGTGCATTGCCCTTTCTCACATTGAGAGTTGGCGCAAACTTCGTCGGTGCATCCAAACCCCGTGATATGATACGCTCTTTCACACATAAACCTCCTTATATTTTCCTCAAAACCGCCACCATACCTACCTATTATGGCATTTCCATAGCCATTCCGAGATATATTGCCATGCAACTTTCCATCATTCCATTCATCATGACACAATCATCATTATCATATTGCTTAGCATGGTCATGTAGTTGACATAGTATTTGTGGCAAAGCCACCGTTCATAATTCTTTCATACATATCACTCTTGGTCCATTGCATATCCCGGTACACCGCCGGAGGCATTCATATAGAGTCATCTTTGTTCTAGTATCGAGTTGTAATCATTGAGTTGTAAATAAATAGAAGTGTGATGATCATCATTTTCTAGAGCATTGTCCCAAGTGAGGAATAAATAAATAAATAAAAAGAGAAAGGCCATAATAAAAAGAGAAGGCCCAAAAAAATAAAAAAATAAAAAAATGAGAGAAAAAGAGAGAAGGGACAATGTTACTATCCTTTGCCACACTTGTGCTTCAAAGTAGCACCATGATCTTCATAGTAGAGAGCCTCTCATGTTATCACTTTCATATACTAGTGGGAAATTTTCATTATAGAACTTGGCTTGTATATTCCAACAATGGGCCTCCTCAAGTGCCCTAGGTCTTCGTGAGCAAGCAAGTTGGATGCACACCCACTAGTTTCTTTTGTTGAGCTTGCATACATTTATAGCTCTAGTGCATCCGTTGCATGGCAATCCCTACTCCATGCATTAACATCAATCGGTGGGCATCTCCATAGCCCATTGATTAGCCTCGTTGATGTGAGACTTCCTCCTTTTTTTCTTCTCCACATAACCCCCCTCATTATATTCTATTCCACCTATAGTGCTATGTCCATGGCTCGCGCTCATATATATTGCGTGAAAGTTTATAGATTACTAAAGTATGAAACAATTGCTTGGCTTGTTATCGGGGTTGTCCATGATGATAGCATTCTTGTGTGACGAAAATGAAACATGACTAAACCATATGATTTTGTAGGATGAACTTTCTTTAGCCATGTTATTTTGAGAAGACATAATTGCTTAGTTAGTATGCTTGAAGTATTATCATTTTTATTTTAATATGAACTTTTGTCTTGAATCTTTCGGATCTGAATATTCATACCACAATTAAGAAGAATTACATTAAAATTATGCCAAGTAGCACTCCGCATCAAAAATTCTGTTTTTATCATTTACCTACTCGAGGACGAGCAGGAATTAAGCTTGGGGATGCTTGATACGTCTCCAACGTATCTATAATTTTTGATTGCTCCATGCAATATTATCTACTGTTTTGGACATTATTGGGCTTTATTATCCACTTTTATATTATTTTTGGGACTAACCTATTAACCGAAGGCCCAGCCCAGGATTGTTGTTTTTTGCCTATTTTAGGGTTTCGAAGAAAAGGAATATCAAATGGACTCCAAACGGAATGAAACCTTCGCGGACGTGATTTTCTCATCGAATATAACTCAGGAGACTTGGACCCTACGTTAAGCCACGTAATAGGAGGCCACGAGGTAGGGGGCGCGCCTACCCCCCCCCCCCCCCAGGCGCGCCCTCCACCCTCGTGAGCCCCCTGTTGCTCCACCGACGTACTTCTTCCTCCTATATATACCCACGTAACCCCAAACGATCAGAACAAGAGCCAAAACCCTAATTACACCGCCGTAACTTTCTGTATCCACGAGATCCCATCTTGGGGCCTGTTCCGGAGCTCCGCCGGAGGGGGCATCAATCATGGAGGGCTTCTACATCAACACCATAGCCCCTCCGATGAAGTGTGAGTAGTTTACCTCAAACCTACGGGTCCATAGTTAGTAGCTAGATGGCTTCTTCTCTCTTTTTGTATCTCAATACAATGTTCTCCCCCTCTCTTCTGGAGATCTATTTGATGTAATCTTCTTTTTGCGGTGTGTTTGTTGAGACCGATGAATTGTGGGTTTATGATCAAGTCTATCTATGAATAATATTTGAATCTTCTCTAAATTCTTTTATGTATGATTGGTTATCTTTGCAAGTCTCTTCGAACTATCAGTTTGGTTTGGCCTACTAGATTGATCTTTCTTGCAATGGGAGAAGTGCTTAGCTTTGGGTTCAATCTTGCGGTGTCCTTTCCCGGTGACAGTAAGGGCAGCAAGGCACGTATTGTATTGTTTCCATCGAGGATAACAAGATGGGTTTTTCTTCATATTGCATGAGTTTATCCCTCTACATCATGTCATCTTGCTTAAGGCATTACTCCGTTTTTAACTTAATACTCTAGATACATGTTGGATAGCGGTCGATGAGTGGAGTAATAGTAGTAGATGCAGGCAGGAGTCGGTCTACTTGTCTCGGACATGATGCCTATATACATGATCATACCTAGATATTCTCATAACTATGCTCAATTCTGTCAATTGCTCAACAGTAATTTGTTCACCCACCGTAGAATACTTATGCTCTCGAGACAAGCCACTAGTGAAACCTATGGCCCCTGGGTCTATCTTTATCAATCTCCTACTACTTAGTTATTTACTCTACTATTTTACTTTGCCTTTATTTTACTTTGCATCTTTATCATAAAAATACCAAAAATATTATCTTATCATATCTATCAAATCTCAAACTCGTAAGTGGCCCTATAGGGATTGACAACCCCTATTTGCGTTGGTTGCGAGGATTTATTTGTTTTGTGCAGGTACGAGGTACTCGCGCGTAGCCTCCTACTGGATTGATACCTTGGTTCTCAAAAACTGAGGGAAATACTTACACTGCTTTGCTGCATCATCCCTTCCTCTTCGTGGAAAACAAATGAAATGCTAAAAGAGGTAGCACCAGTCTTTTTGCGTACTTGCTTGACTGATATCTTGAAAATGCCTCCTTATGCAAAGTATATGAAAGACATCATCAGTAATAAAGAAAAATACCAGAAGATGAAATATCCACTATGCTTGCTAATTATACTTTTAAAGATGGAGTACCTAAAAAACTTGGAGATCCGGGAATACCAACTATACCTTGCTCTATCAAAAAGAATTATGTGAAAACTGCTTTGTGTGATTTAGGAGCTGTTGTTAGTGTTATGTCTTTCTCTTTGTATAAAAGACTTGATTTGAATAAATGCACACCTACTGAAATATCTTTGCAAATGGCTGACAAATCAACTGCCATACCTACTAGTATCTGTGAGGATGTGCCCGTTGTTGTTTCTAATGTTACTATTTTGACTGACTTTGTTATACTTGAGATGCCCGAGGATGACAACATGTCGATTATCCTTGGTAGACCCTTCTTGAATACTGCACTGGTTGTTATTGAGTGCAATAAAAGCAAGGTCACTTTTCATATCAATGGTAATGAGCATACAGTGCTATTTCCGAAGAAACAATTCCAAGTGAATGTTATTGAAAAATCTCTGACAATCACTATTGGAAGTTTTCAAATACCTCTACCTACTGTCCAAAAGAAATATGAAGTGCTTCTTGTTGGGGACATTCATATCCCCATTGAGGTAACTTAGTGATTTACGAAAGTTCTTCGGTTTCAAGCTAATCGAAAGTGGTTGTTAATAAGACTTGATCAACCTTATTAATGAATCATTTTTGAACAGTATGAAGTTGATGAATTTAGTAAGCACTACATTCTATCCCTACTTTTCATTCTCTGTTTTTATTAATTAAATAAAGTAAAATGCCATGTTTTGTCTGTTTTCTAAATTTCCCGTGCAATAAATAATGAACCAAAAATAAAAGTTCTCAGGATGCCCTGAAAATTTAATACGATTTTTTTGGAATATTTCTGATTTTTTGGTGCAATGAACATCAGAGGGAGGTGTACCAGGTGGGCACAACCCACCTGGGCATGCTAGGCCTGGTGGGTTGTGGTCCCCATGTGGGCCCCCTCACTTATATCTTCATAACACATCATCACCTACCTCCAGAAAAAATCTCCATTGCTCTCTCTCTCCCGTGTTCTTGCTCCCAAACCCGCGGATTTCGATCTCTTTGCTCGAAGCTCCATTTCCAAAATTGTTTTGGGGTATTGTTTCTTGGTATGTGACTCCACTGTTTGTCCAATTATTTTTTGTTTTATTGATTTATATTTCAAATAATTAGCTACTCTCGGTGCTGCTGTAGATGTGATTGCATGTTGAATTTTTAGTGTTCTAAGTATTTTGAATGCTTGCTATGGCCTCTATGTATCCCTATGAGTAGTTTCTATCAATCTTATAAAGTTTTGTTAACAAATTTTTGTCACCCAAAATTTTTCAGAAGATTGTACGCGGACATAATGAACTTGTTTGGAAGGAGTTCCTCGAGGAGGCGATTCTCGGGGGCATTATCCTCTAGTGACAGCTCCGCTCGCTGGTCATATGTTGAACCAAGTGAAAGTTCTACTCGAGATGCCGCCACCAATACATGCTTATGGCCTTGCGATGAGTATATGATGTGTGTGGGCATTAAAGAGGAATTTGAGCAATATGTGCATAATGCCAGTCTCGATTCCTATGCTTCAGATAAGTGTGAACAACACCACCTTCTCACTGAATCATTTGTCAAAGGATTTAAATTCTTTCCCTGTGAGTCTAGGGTGTCGTTTATGCTTTATGATAACCAATTTACCATATCACTAGAGAAGTTTGCTTGCCACTGCAAACTCCCATATTGGGGTTCGCTTAACGAACCACCAAGGGCTGAGTATCAAACATTCTTGTCTAGTCTTTGTTACGGTGAGACGAGGGGAGTGACACAACGTAGAATAAGGAGCATTCATTTTCCAGCAATTTGGTACTTTGCATTATTTAACGGGAAATGTATAGTAGGCAAGCAAGACCGTAGTACACTCTGTGCTCCAGACTTGAGCCTCATCCACACCGGTCTCACCGATGAAAGGAATTATAACCTTGGAGCGATTGTTGCACGCAGACATCAGCACAACGCTAACAATGGCTATTTCTATGGTGGGATGTATGCCACGCATTTAGCACGAGGGATGGGTGTTGCACCTTTGCCCTTTGATCCTATTCTACCCACGTGGTATTTAGATTTTGACACTTTAAAAGAACATAAGATTCTCAAGGGAAAGGTTGACAACTTCACTTATAATCTATTGTCTAACAAAAAATCGGTTGTGCACACATATTTGCCTGTGCCTGCTCTTTTTGATTATCACGGCAAAGGAAGATATTTTGTTCTTGAGAGCGAGGCCCGAGCTCACAACACAGCAGTGGAGGCAGCACGGCAGGCCGAGGCATCCGCACCGAGAGCCTCCGTGAGCTACCATGCCAACTACTATCCAGATTATTGATCGACCACCAAGTTAGGCGAAAAACCTAAGCTTGGGGGAGTACATGTTTCTCACCGACATTACATTCATGCCCACTTATTCATCTTGTCGATGTTCACACTTTTTCATTGTATCATCCATGCTTAGATTTATTTTTCTCGCTTTCTTCTTGTGTGTTTGAAAATTTTTAGAAAAAAAATTAGTTGTAGTTAGTTTACTTTCTATGCATGCTTAGTTCTAATACTAAAAAGAAAACCAAAAAGATTTCCTTGTTCTTCTTTTGCTTGTTCGGAGCCTTCCCGTGTAAATAGTTTTTCTTGTTTTTGCTTTTCCCTTTTCTTTGCTTGTTCAAGAAAACCAAAAAATCCAAAAATACTTCAGTGTGTTTCTCTGAATTTCTTTTCATTTTATTCGAGTTGTATCGAGGAGAAGACCACGATGAAAATGTTGAGTGGCTATCATATGAATAATTGTTGAACTAATAAAGAGCCCATTTTACCTTGTCTTCACCTGTTGAATTAAATGTTTTGCAGATTCCAGCTTAGTCCATGGCACTCTTGCACTATTGTTCTTTTCACATCGTTCGTTCATGCAAGTGAAAGGCAATAATGACAATATTCGATGAACTGGCCGTGGCAGAGAGAAACTGGTATGAACTCGACTTGTTATATTTGTGTAAATATGTTTAACCCAGTATCCATGATTCAGCCCATTATGATTAAACATGTTTGCAATGACAATTAGATATTATAGTTTCTCATGCCATGCATAAGTAGCTAGGAGTGGATAATGATTTGTCTTGGATATCAACATTGTGTTAAAATGATTGTGATGTTGTATGATGATATGGTATCCTCCTCTGAATGTTCGAGTGGCTTGACTTGGCACATGTTCATGCATGTAGTTGAATCAAAACCAACATAGCCTCTATTTTATTTATGATCATGGTGATCATATCCTACTCATGCTAGTGTCCAATGTTACTTATGCATAATGCATGCTCATGATCGTTGTTGCTCTCTAGCTGGCCGCTTCTCAATCTAATTGCTAGCCTTCGCCTATACTAAGTGCGGATTCTGCTTGTACATCAAAAACCCTGAACCCAAAGTTATTCCAGATGAGTCCACCATATCTACCTATATGCGGTATTACCCTGCTGTCCTAAATAAATTTGGATGTGCCACCTCTTAAAACTTCTAAAAAAATATCCGTTTGGTGTGCCTGGATCGTTCATGGAACGACAGGAGGTGGTCGGTATCTTCCGTGCTAAGCGGGTTATTCTCAGGTCGAGTGTTTATTCCCTCGCCATCACACAAGAAAAGGGTGGTAATAGGGATGCCCGGTCCCAAACTTCAAAATACAAAAAGAGTTAATCGCTCGAATAATCAAACAAAAACTCCTAATGGAGTCAAAACCTTTACTTTTATCGCTTGGGAACCGCCACTGTCCTGTTTAGCATGGGAGAAATTGATAACTGATGGTCATGAAGTAAATGAGAAGGGTGCATGTCTCAAAATACCATTTATCTCTGTTTTAAAAACTTGAGCTCTGGCATCTCTGCAAATCACTGCTTCTCTCTGCGAAGGGACTATCTATTTACTTTTATGTCGTGTCATCACCTTCTAAAAACAAGCGCTAGAAACTAAGAGAGCACAGCTGTCATGACTTATGCATTGCGTGTAGCTAATGTTGGGTGCATCATGATTGGATCTTTTCTACCATGAATTACAATGTTTAGTCGTTGCTTGGACTTTGCAGGTGCTCTGCATTTATGCTTTGCGGTCTCCGAAAGGGCCAGCGAGATACCACTATTGTCATATTATATCATGGTTGTTTTGAGAACGTGTTGCCGTTTGAGATGTCTTATTATTGCTCGCTAGCTGATTGTGTCATTGATATGAGTTAATATAATCTTCAAGAGTTATTGTTGGCATGGTTAGTTATAATGTTGGTTGAAAACCTGGGTGCTGTTTAAGCTTATTTATGCAAATAAGAGCAAAAGAGTTCATAAAAGTTTTTATTTTTCACTTTCAGTTTATCAACTGAATTGCTTGAGGACAAGCAAAGGTTTAAGCTTGGGGGAGTTGATACGTCTCCAACGTATCTACTTTTCCTAATGCTTTTCCTCTTATTTTGGACTCTAATTCGCATGATTTGAATGAAACTAACCCCGAACTGACACTGTTTTCAGCAGAACAACCATGGTGTTGTTTTTATATAATATATAAGAATTTCTAGAGCGAAGACCTACCGAAGGGGGCACCTGGGTGGGCACAACCCATCAGGGTGCGCCCCCCTCACCAGGCGAGCCCAGGTGGGTTGTCCCCACCTGGTGGCCCCGCAGACCCTGAAACCAACACTATAAAATCCTATTATTGCGATCCACGAGATGGAGCCGCCACCAAGCCATGTTCTTCCTCAGGAGGGCAGATCTGCAGTCTGTTTGGGGCTCCGGAGAGGGGGATCTTCGTTCTTCGTCATCACCAACCCTTCTCCATCACCAATTCCATGATGCTCCCCACCGGGAGTGAGTAATTCCTTCGTAGGCTCGTTGGTGGGTGAGGAGTTGGATGAGATTCGTCATGTAATCGAGTTAGTTTTGTTAGGGCTTGATCCCTAGTATCCACTATGTTCTTAGATTGATGTTGCTATGACTTTCCCATGCTTGATGCTTGTCACTTTGGGCCCGGGTGTCGTGATTTCAGATATGAACCATTTATGTTATCACCATTATATCCATGCTCTAGATTCGATCTTGCAAGTTATAGTCGCCTACTACATGTTATGATCCGGTAACCCCGGAGTGACAATAACCGGGACTTCTTCCGGTGATTACCGTAGTTTGAGGAGTTCATGTATTCACTATTTTTTAATGCTTTGTTCCGGTTCTCTATTAAAAGGAGGCCTTAATATCCCTTAGTTTCCAATATGGAGCCCGCTGCCACGGGAGGATAGAACAAAATATGTCATGCAAGTTCTTTTAATAAAGCATGTATGACTATTTACGAAATACATGCCTACATTATATCGATGAACTGGAGCTATTGCCACATCGCCCTAGGTTATAACTGTCTCATGATGAATCTCATCCAACAAGTCACCGATCCAATGCCTACGAATTTATCCTATATTGTTTCTGCTAAGTTACTACTGCTATCATCACTGTTACACTTGCTACAAAACTATTTCTATCACTGTTACCATTACCATTACTACTGCTGCTACTATTAAAACTATCATGCTACTGTGCTACTGATCACCTTGATGCAGATAATTAATCTCGAGGTGTGGTTGAATTGAGAACTCAGCTTCTAATACCTTCAAATATTCTTTGGCTCCCCTTGTGTCGAATCTATAAATTTGGGTTGAATACTCTACCCTCGAAAATTGTTGCGATCCCCTATACTTGTGGGTTATCAATAGTGCCCAGTGCCAGTTGCTATTTTTTGCTTGTTTTTTACTTTGCAGAAAATCAATACCAAACGGAGTCCAAACGCAGCGAAACTTTTTGGAGAATTTTTTTGGACCAGAAGACACATGATGGGCCAAGGAAGTAATAGAGAGGGACTCCGAGGCGAGCACAACCCACCCGGGCATGCATGGGGACCCAGGCGTGCCCTGGTGGGTTGTGCCCACCTCGGCCGCCTCCCGCACCGCCTCTTTGCTCTATACGTACCCCAAAAATCCAAAAACCCTAGGGGAGTCGACGAAACACAATTCCAGCCGCCGCAAGTTCCAGAAACCACATATCCAATCTAGACACCATCACGGACGGGTTCATCATCCTCATTGGTGCTTCTCCGATGATGCGTGAGTAGTTCATTGTAGACCTACAGGTTCGTAGTTAGTAGCTAGATGGCTTCCTCTCTCTCTCTATCTCTATCTCTCTCTCTCTTTCTCTCTCTCTTGATTCTCAATACAGTGGTCTCTTCAATATCTATTTGATGTAACTCTTTTTGCAGTGTGTTTGTTGGGATCCGATGAACTTTGAGTTTATGATCAGATCTATTTTATCCATGAAAGTTATTTGAGTTTTGATCTCTTATATGCATGATTGCTTATAGCCTCGTATTTCTTCTTTGAATCTTTGTTTAGTTAGGCCGACTAGATCGATTTTTCTTGCCATGGGAAGAGGTGCTTTGTGATGGGTTCGGTCTTACGGTGCTCAATCCCAGTGACAGAAGGGGAAATGAAACATATGTATCGTTGCTATTAAGGATAACAAGATGTGGTCTATTCCTATATGAATAGATCTTGTCTACATTATGTCATCGGTCTTATTGCATTACTTCGTTTCTCCATGAACTTAATACACTAGATGCATGCTGGATAGCGGTCGATGTGTGGAGTAATTGTAGTAGATGCAGGTAGGAGTCGGTCTGCTAATCTTGGACGTGATGCATATAATGATCATTGACTGGATATCGTCATAATTATTTGAAGTTCTATAAATTGCCCAACAGTAATTTGTTTACCCATCGTATGCTATTTTTCTCGAGAGAATCCACTAGTGAAATCTACGGCCCCCGGGTCTCTTCTTTATCATATTTGCCTTCGAGATATATTTTTATTTGCTTTTATTTTCTGATATATTAATCCAAAAAACCAAAAATACCTTGCTGCAATTTTTTGTTATTTATTTTATCTCGCATTCCCGCGAGATCTATTTATCCAATCTACTACAATTTTATCTATCTTTTTGCCCAGCAGGGATTGACAACCCCTCTTACACTTCAGGTTGCAAATATTTGTTCTTTGTGTGCAGGTACGTTTTACATAGTGTTGCGTGGTTCTCCAACTGGTTCGATAACCTCCATCTCATCACTGAGGGAAATACCTACCGTAGTTGTGCTGCATCATCCCTTCCTCTTTGGGGAAATACTGACGTAGTTCAAGCCGCATCAGTCCTCGATCACATATTAGGTGGTTTTGACTACACATGGCACAGTCTACTAGCTCATGGAAGGTCTGGAGGAATACTTCTTGGTATACTGACCTCAGTCATGGACTTGCTTGCCTTTTAGATCGGTGAATTTCATATAAAATTTCACCTAAGAAACAGGGTTGATAATTTCACATGGACTCTCGGCACTGTCTATGGGGCTGCCCAAGATGAACATAAAGCGGCTTTTCTTCGGGAATTGGTGAACTTGGCTAAGGATAACCCATACCTAATGGTTATTGGAGGGGGCTTTAATATCCTTAGGTACCAGGAAGAGAAAAATAATGACTGCTTCGACACCCATTGGCCTTTTCTATTCCATGGTGTGATAGACAGTTTGGATCTTCAAGAGGCCATTATTTCGGGGTGACAGTTCAACTGGGCTAATAATCGATTTGTGCCGGCATACGAAAAGCTTCATAGGGTACTCATGGACACTGAATGGGAACTAAATTTCCTTTTGTAATCGTGCATTCCCTAGAGCGTATCGAGGCGTTATCGGATCATGCACCCATCATTCCGGATTCCAACTCTACAAATCAATCCGCTCGTCACCCCTTCAAAATTTAAATTGGGATGGCTGCATCAGGAAGGATTTGTGGGCATAGTTAAGAATTTTTGGGAGCGGCCTGCCATTGGTCGTATACCGATTAAGAGATGGAACTTTAAATAAGGGTCATGAGGCAACACCTCACTAGATGGGCGAAACACACCTGCGGAATATATAAAGAAAGAAAACCAATGGCTCTCCACCATTATTGGCGACCTCGACAAGATTGCAGAGACGCGCACCTTATCTCAATAAGAGATTGAATTGAAAAATCAAGCTAATGAGAAGGTGGCTAGGATTTTGCTAGAAGAGGAAATCAAATAATACCAGAGATCCAAAGATGACTTCATTTTGATGGCTGATAATAATAAAAGATACTTCCAATTGATTGCCCATGGGCGACATAGGAAGAAATGCATTTACAGTCTCCAACAAGATGAGGGGCGGATCGAAGGTTAGGAAGAGCTCAAAAACTATATCACAAAATACTACAAATCTCTTCTTGGGGCGATGGCTGAAGGGAACATCACCCTTGACGAGACTCAAAAAAATTATATTCCACAAGTCACCATAGAAGAAATCCATATCCTTACAACACAATTCTTAGAAAAGGAGGTGAGAGTGGTGGTGTTCCAAATGGAGCACAACAAAGCTCCAGCACCTGATGGCTCCCCAGTTGAATTCTATTAGAATTTCTCGGATATCATCAAGACTGACCTTTTGGAATTTTTCAATTGTCTTCATGCCGACAGACTTGATCTATTCATACTTAACTTTGGCGAGATTGTCTTGTTGCTGGAGGTTGAGGAGGCCGAGCGATCCAATAGTTCAGAGGAATATGCCTCCTTAATGTCAACTTTAATATTTTCACCAAAGTGGCTACGAATAGGTTAAACTTGATGGCCGAACATGTGGTCCGATTGTCTCAAACAACGTTCATGCAAGGAAGGAATATACTCAATGGGGTTGTAATCTTGCATGAGACTATTCATAAAATGCACCCAAAAAACATGAGTGAAGTAGTATTCAAAATTGAATTTGAAAAAGCATATGACAAGGTCAAATGGTGTTTCCTCCAACAGGCCCTATGGATGAAAGGTTTCTCCGATAAATGGTGCCAGTGGATCCAAAACTTTGTAACTGGAGGTATGCTACTTGTTGAACTTGCGTTGATTTTTCCCTTGAAGAGGAAAGGGTGATGCAGCAAAGTAGAGATAAGTATTTCCCTCAGTTAAGAACCAAGGTATCAATCCAATAGGAGGCACAAGCCAGTCTCCAATATATGCACCAGCACAAACTAACAAACACTTGCACACAACGCAAAAAAGGGGTTGTCAATCCCTTCACAGTCATGAACAAGAGTGATATCTAATAGAGATAGGTATAAAAGATAAATAAAAGAGCAAAAAAAGTAAATATAAATAAATTGCAGCAAGGTATTTTTGGGTTTTGGTTTATAGATCTGAAAATATATGATGGAAAATAGACCCGGGGGCCATAGGTTTCACTACAGGCTTCTCTCTTGAAAGAAAAAATACGGTGGGTAAACAAATTACTATTGAGCAATTGATAGAAAAGTGCATAGTTATGATGATATCTAAGGAAATGATCATGAATATAGGCATCACGTCTGTGACAAGTAGAACGAAACGATTCTGCATCTACTACTATTACTCCACACATCGACCAACTTCTACCTGCATCTAGAGTACTAAGTTCATCAGAACAGAGCGACGCTTTAAGTAAGATTACATGATGTAGAGGGATAAACTCAAGAAATATGATATAAACCCCATCTTTTTATCCTTGATGGCAACAATACAATATGTGCCTTGCTACCCCTACTGTCACTTGGTGAGGACACCGCAAGATTGAACCCAAAACTAAGCACCTCTCCCATTGCAAGGAAAACCAATCTAGTAGGCCAAACCAAACCGATAATTCGAAGAGAAATACAAAGATATCTTAATCATGCATAAAAGAGTTCAGAGAAGACTCAAATAATATTCATAGATAATCTGATCATAAACCCACAATTCATCGGATCTCAACAAATGCACTGCAAAAGAAGATTACGTCAGATAGAACTCCAAGAACACCAAGGAGAACATTGTATTGAAGATAAAAGAGAGAGAAGATGCCATCTAGCTACTAGCTATGGACCCTTAGGTCTGTGGTAAACTACTCACGCTTCATCGGAACAGTAGCAAGATCAAATCCCCCATCCGGCAGAGTGCCGGAAAAGGCCCCAAGATGGGATCTCACGGGAACAGAGGCTTGCAGCGGTGGAAAAGTATTTTGGTGGACGCTTCTGATGTTTGGGGAATATTTGAGAATATATAGAGACGGAATTATGGTTAGGGGACTCCCGAGGGACCCACAAATAAGCCCCCCGGGTGCGCCCTGAGGGCTTGTGGCCTCCTTGGCACTCTTCTGGCCCTCTCTCCAAGTCTTCTGGGTGTCTTCTGGTCCAAGAAAAATCATCGTAATTTTTTATTCCGTTTGGACTCCCTTTGATATTCCTTTTCTATATAAGTCTAAAACAAGGAGAAGCTGGTACTGGGCTCTAGCTGAATAGGTTAGTCCCAAAAATAATATAAAATAGCATATTAATGCATATAAAACATCCAAAACAGATAATATAATAGCATGGAACAACCAAAAATTATAGATACATTGGAGACGTATCAAGCATCCCCAAGCTTAATTCCTGCTCGTCCTCGAGTAGGTAAATGATAAAAATAGAATTTTTGATTTGAAATGTGACACATCTCCGTCGTATCTATAATTTTTTATTGTTCCATGCCAATATTATACAACTTTCATATACTTTTGGCAACTTTTTATACTATTTTGGGGACAAACATATTGATCCAATGCCCAGTGCTAGTTCCTGTTTGTTGCATGTTTTTTGTTTCACTGAAAATCCATATGAAACGGAGTCCAAACGGGATAAAAACTTACGGAGATTTTTTTTGGAATATATGTGATTTTTGGGAAGAAGAATCAACGCGAGATGATGCCGGAGGGGGCCATGAGGCAGGGGGCGCGCCTGTGACCCTTGTGGCCACCTCGTAAGGCGGTTGGTGCCCTTCTTTCACCGCAAGAAAGCCAATATCCAGATAGAAATCGTGTTAAAATTTCAGCCCAATCGGAGTTACGGATCTCCCGGAATATAAGAAGTGATGAAAGGCCAGAATCTGAAACGCAGAAGCAGAGAGGGACAGAGAGACAGATCCAATCTCGGAGGGGCTCTTGCCCCTCCGCCGCCATGGAAGCCATGGACCCGGGGTAAACCCTTCTCCCATCTAGGGGGAAGGTCAAGGAAGAAGAATAAGGATGGGGGCTCTATCCCCCTCTCTCCCGGTGGCGCTGGAACGCCGTCGGGGCCATCATCGTGTGACGGTGATTGTCGGTGTCAAAACCGGCGGATCTCGGGTAGGGGGTCCCGAACTGTGCGTCTAAGGCGGATAGTAATAGGAGGTAGGGGACACAATGTTTTACCAAGGTTCGGGCCCTCTTGATGGAGGTAAAACCCTACGTCCTGCCTGATTAATATTGATGATATGGGTAGTACAAGAGTAGATCTACCACGAGATCGGAGAGGCTAAACCCTAGAAGCTAGCCTATGGTATGATTGTATGTTGTCCTACGGACTAAAACCCTCCGATTTATATAGACACCGGAAAGGGCTAGGGTTACACAAGGTTGGTTACAAAGGAGGAGATATACATATCCGTATTGCCTAGCTTGCCTTCCACGCCAAGTAGAGTCCCATCCGGACACGAGACGAAGTCTTCAATCTTGTATCTTCATAGTCCAACAGTCCGGCCAAAGGATATAGTTCGGCTGTCCGGAGACCCCCTAATCCAGGACTCCCTCAGTAGCCCCCGAACTAGGCTTCAATGATGATGAGTCCGGCGCGCAGTGTTGTCTTCGGCATTGCAAGGCGGTTCTTCTCCAACTTTCAAGCATTCATAAGCAGTGTCCGGCTCCATAAATGTTGAACCTCTTGGCTTCTGTGCCCAATAAGGGCTATCTCCCATGCGTCGAATGAATATGAGGCGCCAGGGCGTTTTTACATTCGCCCCCCTAGCCAGATAAATAAATTGTCTATTAAAGGGATGGGGATTCTTAGATCCAATCCATATCATCCTCCCCCAGCGAGAATTCATTAGAGCATGCTCTGGAAAGATCCATTCCAGCATGGCCGACCTCCGTAGCTCCTCCTCCCGCCCCCGTAGCCCTAAGCCTGGTGATTGGGAGAGGTGTTCAGTCCCGCACAGTCGATTAGTCGAGCTGCAGACTAAGGGATTTCTCCCTCTGGCGTACATGGTGCTTGTTCGAGCTGGGCTCGCCACCTACAATGGCGGGGGGCAAGCAGAGAACTTTCCCTGTCCCTCCATGGGGGAATGGGTTTGCCTTGTTCCTTACTTACTAAGGGGACTCGGATTTCAAATTCATCCGTTCCTCCGCGGGCTCCTGGAGTTCTACGGCCTCCAACTACACAATCTCACCCCTGCCTCCATCCTACACATCGCTGGCTATGTTGCTCTCTGCGAGTTGTTCCTGGGCTACGAGGCTCATTTCGAGCTGTGGAAAAGGCTATTTTGCCTTGTCCCTCCCACACAGAGGGAATCACTTTACCAAGTGGGCGGAGCCAAAGTATGGCGCATCGCTGATACCGGATATTTGTCTGGTACCCCGAAGAAGTCGTCCAAAGACTAGCCTTCAGAATGGTTTTATATGGAGGACGTCCCCCTTCCGGACCCTGTTCGGCAGGGTCTACCCGAGTTAAAAATGCTCCTCTGAAGAAGCGCCGAAGTTGGCGCCCACAGAGCCCCCAAGCGGAAGATAACGGAGAAGTCCTTTATCTGATGAACCGGATCAAAGCACTAGCTCGATCCGGATTGACAATAATCGAAGTTATGTTGATTTGCATAATGCGGGGAGTGCAGCCACTCCAATATCGTGGGCACCCCTTGTGGTGTTATAACGGGGCGGATGACGCCACCCGCTGCGGGCGTAAGGGTCTGGACAATGCTGCTGCTCTAGCGAAGATTCTGTCCGAACTATTCAAGGGTGAGGAAGAGGAGTTCACCCGCATCAAGCCACGGGATGGATTCTCTATGTACAATCCTCCAAGCTGGGTAAGTTATATTTCCCTGCTCCCATTTTTCCCGCATTCTTAGTCGTAAGTATTCACCTTGCCACCTTGCGGCAGGAACTGCGAAAAGCCATAAAGGAGGTCAGCAGCCCTTCTCCACAACCAGAGGACCCTGACCGGGCCATCGATTCCAGACTCGAAGAAGATCCGGTTATCTCCGTGGAACTGATAGATCGGCAGTTCTATCAGTTAAGCTGTGACGATGCCCCGGTGGCCATTACGGCCGACTATCCCGGACTGCTCCCTGCGTCGCAAGTAAGAAAAATCAAAAAGTCCCAACTCCAAAACTAGGATCCCCTTTTAGGCACTTCACCCACCATATACACATGGCATCTTTTACAGGAAGGCATTTTGGACGCCCTGTCGAACCCGCGGCAACTCCCAACAAGAGGTGCCGAGGTCGGGTAGGCCAAAAAGGAAGGCAGACACTAGTGCAGAACCAGGCAATAGCACTAGTTCGTAAGCCCCTTTAGTGCCGGTTCGGTAACCAGCACTAAATTGTAGGCACTAAAGCCCCCCCTCCCCCTTTAGTACCGGTTCAGCACGAACCGGTGCTAAAGGGCAACCACGTGGCATGAGCCAGCTCTGTGGGCACGTAGGACATTAGTACCGGTTGGTAACACCAACCGGTACTAAATGTTTGGGTGTGTTTTGGTTTTATTTTTTATTTTTACTTTAATTTTGTGTTTTCAATTTAATTTAGTGATTATTTTACATTATAATGAGTTGTTAAATCATTAGGTGATTAGTTTGACTAGATGCGTGGATCCTCGCTAAGTCATCAAGTATATGTCATATCCATATTATATATACTTGATCACCTACTTAAGTGATCGAGGCAATATGGATATGGCATATACTTGATCACTTAGCTAGAATCCATCCAGTTGAAACTAATATGCAATTTCTTTCATAAATGATATAATAACTCATCATCATCATATTAATTAATATAAAAACTCTTGCATCATATATATCATCACCAACGGTTTTCATAGCAAAGATATCATCGAGTTCAACATGGTAATGATATTATAAGCGTTCATAACACCACAAAAGCAAATTACCTTTTGAGATTAAGTTCGGGACGAAGAACACGGACATGAGAGGACAAGTACTAAGAGCATGAACTAGCTAATTAATCACTCCTGCTGCTCTCTCTCAGGTAAAATAGCATAGAACATGTATAGCTTTGCTGATTCATCATATTGGAGCATGCAGATGAACCTGTCTCCTAATCGTGGGTTGCGCTTCTGATTGCTGCCCCCTAGTACTTCTCTGTGATCGTTCACAATTTTGCTCCAGTCTTTTACTATTAAGCATTCCTCGCTATTAGAAATCCTGAATGCACTAAAGTGCATTGTAGGATATCTTGGCCGTAAGCTAACAATATTCATGGTACCTTTAGTCTCGATCCAATCAGGCACAACATTCATCGGGAGTCCCTGTTGAAGAACATCGTATAGTAACATACTTAGCAATGAAGTTTAGCTTAAAAAACAATGTATGCAAAAGATGCACTGAGGAGAAATAGTAGAAATCTTACCATCTTTCCTAAATATATGTGACCGTAGTTCAGTATGAACACTATTGGTCGCACGTTTTGAGTACTAACATTTCTAAGTGCAGGAAAGAAATTTGTCTTGACAGCATCAAGATCCTCAAGCCATGAAACATAATGACTTGTCTCCTCGCAGTTTACTTCAACCCCGGGATAGTGGACGGTCCTGTCTACCAAGCGCCGGACATGTTTGGTTGATTGGAAGTAAGCTATCAATATAAATTGAGATCTATTAATTATTCAACTGGTTCAAATAATCTCATATCGAAGACATAAATATGGTTGAGAAACTCACATAATGGTAGAACTGGAGGCGTCTGCACATCGACCCAGATGTCTCTATTACCTTCAATATCATCTTTCGGACGAATATCAAAGGTGATAACCATATCAGGCTCAAATGCATAAGCCTTGCATAGTGCTTGCCAAGTTTTGCATTCAAAATAGGTGTATGTGTCTGCATTGTATAATTTGACGTTGAAGGTATAACCATGCTCGGTCTTCAAGTAAACTCTTTTTACCTCCATAGTTTCGTTAGGACTGAAACCTATCTTATCCAAGACAAAAATTCTTGCATGGCAGGGGATATGCTAGTAGAATAGTGAAAATTAAAATTAAAAGTTGAAGCAAATGAAGCATAAGTCATGCTTAATTATGAAAAAATACTTGTCGTTGTGACTTACTGTATCCACTTCGAAGTTCTCATCCAGCTTGATGCTAAAGCGTCTATCATCAACTAGAAAATTTCTGCCGCACAGGCCGCGCTGGTCTTCGCAGTATTCGCACATAATGAAATCGTGTTCGTCGTCAGACGACATTCCTATGTTCATAGGTGAAACATTAAACACTTATTAGTTCTATTAATTCAACTAATTCTGTTAATTCAACTAGTTCAACTAATTAATTGAACTAATTCAACTAAGCACTTACGAAGAATATACCTAATTAATTGAACTAATTCAACTAACTAGTTCAACTAATTAATTCAACTAAACTAGTTCAATTAATTTTCTTACTAAAAATAAGGTAGCTAGTTCTATATAATAAAATGTTAATTAGATAATGAAATCTCATATAACTAAATTAAATATATATCTAACATATAATTTATATCTAATTCATCTAACATTTGACATTAATGTCTAACATATGTTCATATATAGGTGAAACATTAAACACTTACTAGTTCTATTAATTCAACATTCTAACATTATTATCTACGTAATTTATCTAACATTAATCTAAACAACAGAAAATATAAAATAAGTAAAAACAATGTGTGTGTGTGTATGTGTGTGTGTGTGGTGTGTGGTGTGGTGTGTGTGTGTGTATGTGTGTGTGTACGAGCGGGGGCGGCGGCGTACGGGCGGCGGCGGGCGACGACGGGGACGGGCGCGGCGGGCGAGAGGCAGCGGCGAGAGGCGCGGCGCGCGGGGGCGATGGCGGTGACGGCGACGACGGGTGGCGGGGGCGACGGCGTGGTGACGGCGACGACAGGTGGCGTGGGCGACGGCGGTGACGGCGACGACGGGCGGTGGGGGCGGCGAGGGCGGCGCGCGATGGGCGACGGGCGCAGCGAAGAAGTTGGGTCGAGAAGAAGTACTGGTGGTCGATGAAACTGATTTTTTCGTAAGTGCCATATATATAGGAGGGGTCTTTAGTACCGGTTGGAGCCACCAACCGGTACTAAAGGCCAATTTTCGCCAGGCCAAGGGGCGGGAAACGACCCCTTTAGTACCGGTTCATTCCACGAACCGGTACTAAAGACCCCCCCCTTTAGTACCGGTTGGAGCCACCAACCGGTACTAATGGTTGTGCGCTGCCACCAGCGGTGCACAATGTTTAGTCCCACCTCGCCGAGCGAAGGGCAGCCGCACTGGTTTATAGACCCAGCCGCGGCTGCTCCTTCGAGCTTCTCTATATAGCAGGCTTCTGGGCCTAACTAGGGCACGCTGCCCTGTGAGTCTGCTGGCCCTTCTGGGCCTGCATTTGCACACCCTAGGTCTGGCAGGCCCACTGGGCAACGCACCAACAAATTTTTTATATAGTTTTTTCTTTTCTGCATTATTTATTTTCTTCTATTTATTTTTGAGTAATTTTTTATATAGTTTTTTCTTTTCAGCATTATTTATTTTCTTCTATTTATTTTTGAGTAATTTTTTTGTATAGTTTTTTTCTTTTCTGCATTATTTCTTTTCTTCTATTTCTTTTCTTCTATTTCCAGTTTGTACACGAAGTCCGTCCAGTTTTTGCCGTGACCCTCTCTACTCTTTCGCACATGCTATGCGGGTGAAATGATGATACCATGCCAAGTTTCAACATTTTCAGAATTCATTTTGTAGTGATTTTCAATTTCACGGTCATTTAGCTCTCTAAACAATTAGGTAAATGACCGAAAAACAACAAATGATGTCAGAACATGTTGGAAATTGATGACGTCGCTTTGAATGCTGCATACTGAACACAAAAGAAGTCCGGAGTTCAAATAAGTTTAAAAAACATTGAAGTGCCCATGTAACAGATGAGTTCTCGTCCGAAACCCTGATACTCCGAAAGAGTTTGTCCAGTTTGTACACGAAGTGCATCTAGTTTTTGCCGTGATCCTCTCTACTCTTTCGCACATGCTATGCGGGTGAAATGATGATACCATGCCAAGTTTCAACATTTTCAGAATTCATTTTGTAGTGATTTTCAATTTCACGGTCATTTAGCTCTCTAAACAATCCCCGCTCCGTGGTTGTCGTCTTTCTCAAATGTAATGACGCCCGCGTTTCTTTAACAGAAAGAACGCTCACCAGAATATGTCCGGCGATGCTGCCAATCAAGCTTCCACCAGTCGGCGCCAGGACCGGACATAGAGGCGGAAGGCGATATGGGGGCAGGCACCGGATAATCCCCCGACAGAGGATGCGGATAGATTGTCCGCTACAAACTCAGAAGTGGAAAGCGCCATGAATCATAGGCGCCACCGGGCCATACTCCGCGACGCTTGTTTCTCACCAGAGGCATTCGACGCCTTCAATTCTGGAGAGGCGTACCTCTATGCTGCTCAAGATGGTTTAACCAGAGCCACGGATCATTATGTAAAGGATGTACGGGTGAGTAAATTTGATGATTTATATGTATCAGTAGCCCTGAGACTTGAAACAGTTAGCAGAACTGATTTAAGGATCATCTATAATGTGCAGGTTCTTATAGAGAAGAATACTAGGCTGTCCCAGGAGCTGGAGGAATGCAAGACCCAATTGGGGGCCGCTTTTGCCGCATTGCAGGAACAGAAAAAGCCTCCCGCTGGTAACATTTACTTTAAAGAATGGTGGTTACCATATAGTGTGCGGCATGCCTGCAGATCTAACAATTGATTTTGCAGATGAGTCCAGAGAAAGTCCGAGGGACCAGCATGTTATGCGACAGCTAGAAGCTGGCAAACGCGTGCTGAGTAAGGTTATGCTGGAGAAAAACAGTCTCCAAGATGCCAATGTTAAGCTGAGCGTTGAACTAAAAGACTTTCGGGGCCAGCTTGCGGACTCCGAGAAGGAGAATAAGCGGCTTCGGCACGGCATTTTTAGTAAGTGCTTGAACGAATCCTGCTAAAGGAGTTCGGCGAAGAAGTCGACTAACAGCGTTATGTCTGTAGGTATGCTGACGGGTCGTCCCGCGGAGGAAATGCCCGGGTCTGCGGGTGATCTTCTATTCGAGCTATCACATCTACACGAACAAGTTCGGCATGTGATGTAGGGCGTTGCCCAGGCCTTGTGGCCGTCCGTCTCCCTGCCAGAAGGCATTGCAGAGCTTGCGGAGAAGCTGAAGGGAGCACGGCAGTGCTTCCGTTTATGGAAGATATCAGCCTACCGACAGGGTGCCAGAGAAGCCTGGGCCATGGTGAAGACATGGTATACCAAGGCAGACCCGAATCACATGGCCGAGGTCGGACCTGTGGGGCCCGACGGAAAAGAGATCCCCGTTAGCTTAGTTTATGGGCAAGTAGAATTAGCCGCAAAGTATTCTCAACAGGATTGTAAGATGGACCGCCTGTTGGATGGTATAGAGGAGGAATTTAGTCAGTCTGCATGACTATGTAATTAAAGTGACATGTATAATGCCTTCTAGCCGGATTGTAGATCATTTGTCATTGCAGACCTTTTCGCTTCAACCTCCGGGCCCGATAGTCCGGAGTGAATCCGAATACCCGCTCAGTTATATAAAACCGGGGTATGTGTGGAGACCAGGCGTAGGGGTCATTAGTGCTTTATCAGACAAGTGCCCAACTAGTTATGTTATATTACATGGGTAGTAAGAAACATCTTCCAGGGAGAATAAATCCGTTAAGGGTTCCTTTCCCTGGGTAAGCATGCCCTAAAGTGCATGTCCGGACTGCGATAAGAAACGCAAGAAAAGCATCTAGGTGCAGATATGGACTAAATAAAAATCATCTTTTGTTCACCGACCGAATATTCCCTTAAGAACGCTAGCTTTCGGCTTCACCCAGTCTGAGGTACACATCCGGCTGATCCGGCAGTAACAATCGTAGAGGCGCTCCCCTTATGCCCTAGCCGAATTAACGGGAACATAGGGCATAAATAAAATAGCCAGGCAACCCAGCTTGGCCAAAACTTAAGTCATATCGATGCATATAATGGTGAAAAAAGGTACATGCGGAAGTAGAACACATGTGTTGGGCATGAAGCCCGGATAAATAATTTAAGCTTCTGTGAAAGAAGCCCCCAGGTATGAAGAGTGCGGCTAGCGCATCTGTAATGTGCAAACAGGCCACAAGGTGACCCTTGAAGGCCTAGAGAAATAAGAAAATAAAGAAAGGAAAACAAGACAGATAATGTATTTGTGAAAAAATGGACAAAGGGAGGGGACTAACATAGAGTCCGGTGCTAGGCGTAGAATCTTCGGAGCCTCGCCTCGTTCCATGGGTTCGGCTCGAGTCAACTAGTCGATGCATCCCGCAGTCGGTATGCTCCACCAGTTAGAACTTGGTCAATAATGAAGGGACCTTCCCATTTGGGCTCGAGCTTGTTCTTTTTTCTTATCCGGCAGGCGTAGAACTAGTTCGCCAACGTTATAAGTTTTGGCTCATACTTCTCTGCTTTGGTATCTGCGAGCCTGTTGCTGGTAAAATGCGAAACGGACTTTGGCTATGTCGCGCTCCTCCTCCAAGGTGTCCAGACTGTCCTGCCGATCGAGCTCGGCTTCTCTTTCTTCGTACATGCGCACTCTAGGTGAGTCATGAATTATGTCGCAAGGCAAGACTGCCTCTTCGCCGTACACCATAAAGAAGGGTGTCTATCCGGTACTACGATTCAGCGTGGTCCGCAGCCCCCAGAGTATGGAGTCGAGCTCCTCTACCTAGTGCGTGTTAGACTCCGTTAAGGAACGCACTAATCTAGGTTTAATGCCGCTCATTATAAGACCGTTTGCTCGCTCGACTTGACCGTTGGTTTGTGGGTGATAGACTGAGGCATAATCCACAGCTTGATGCCCATTTTGCTGCACCAGAGTTTTACCTCATCGGTCGTGAAGTTCGTGCCATTATCAGTGATGATGCTGTGGGGGACGCCATAACGGTGTACAACCCCGGATATGAAATCTATCACCGGTCCGGATTCGACTGTTTTAACTGGTTTGGCCTCTATCCATTTGGTGAATTTATCCACCATGACCGATAAGTATTTTTTCTTATGGGTTCCCCCTTTAAGGGGTCCAACCATGTCAAGCCCCCAGACCGCAAAGGGCCATGTAATGGGGATTGTTTGGAGGGCGGTGGGTGGCATGTGGCTTTGATTTGCAAAGAGCTGGCAACCGGCACAATGTTGGACCAAGTCCTGTGCGTCTGCTCGGGCCGTTGGCCAATAGAATCATGTACGGAAGGCCTTGCTTACAAGAGCCCGGGCTGCGGCGTGATGACCGCCTAGTCTGGCGTGAATTTCTGCAAAAAGATTCCGCCCATCCTCTTTAGAGATGCACCTTTGAAGGACTCCGGTAGTGCTTTTCTTGTACAATTCTCCCTCATGGACCCTGTAGGCCTTGGATCACTGCACTATGCAGCGTGCCTCATTTTGGTCCTCCGGAAGTTCCTGTCTAGTTAGGTAGGCCAGGAATGGTTCTGTCCATGGGGCAATAATGGCCATTATTTCGTGGGCTGACGGTGTTATTTCGATGGCGGAGCCTCCGATTGTGTCAGAGAGTTCGGTATCGGGTATTTTGGTCGGGTCCGGACTGTTGTTACCGGTGTCCCCTTCCCATACTACGGAAGGCTTAAAAAGCCGTTCCAAAAGAATGTTGGGGGGGACCGCGTTGCGTTTTGCGCCGATGCGGGCGAGGATATCCGCCGCCTGGTTGTTTTCCCGAGCCACATGGTGAAATTCGAGTCCCTCGAACCGAGCTAGCATTTTTAGGACGGCGTTTCGATAGGCCGCCATTTTCGGATCCTTGGCGTCAAAATCTCTGTTTATTTGGGATATTGCGAGGTTTGAATCCGCACGCACCTCTAGGCGTTGAATGCCAATGGAGACTGCCATCCGAAGGCCATGCAACAAAGCTTCATATTCGGTTGCATTGTTGGAGTCTGTATACAATATTTGCAGTATGTACCGAACGGTATCTCCGGTTGGGGACGTCAGGACGACGCCAGCCCCTAGACCGGCCAGCATTTTAGAACCGTCTAAGTGCATGATCCAATTGGAGTATGCGCCGTACTCTTTAGGGAGTTCGGCCTCCGTCCATTCGGCGATGAAGTCGGCCAGTACTTGCGATTTAATGGCTCGGCGAGGTTTGTATGTTATGTCAAATGGGAGGAGCTCAATGGCCCATTTGGCAATCCGGCCCGTAGCGTCGCGGTTGTTGATAATATCATTAAGTGGCACTTCAGAGGCTACTGTAATCGAACACTCTTGAAAGTAGTGTCGCAGTTTCCGCGATGCCATGAATACCGCACATGCTATTTTTTGGTAATGCGGGTACCATGATTTTCATGGAGTGAGGACAGTGGATACATAGTATAGCGGCCTTTGAAGAGGGAATTTGTGTCCGTCCACTTCCCGTTCGACAACGAGCACCGCGCTTACAACTTGATGAGTTGCCGCAATGTACAACATCATTGGTTTGCCGATGTTTGGTGCGGACAGGATCGGGTTGGTTGCCAGAATGGCCTTTATTTCTTCCAATCCGGCTGTGGTCGCGTCCGTCCACTCGAAGTGTTCGGTGCACCGAAGGAGGCGATAAAGGGGTAAAGCCTTTTCTCCCAAGCGGGAAATAAAGCGGCTTAGAGCCGCCATGCACCCAGTTAGCTTCTGGATTTGTTTGAGGTTTGTTGGGGTAGCCAACTGTGACAACGCTCGGATTTGGGCCGGATTAGCTTCAATACCTTGACTGGAGACAATGAATCCCAGGAGCTTTCCGGCTGGTATGCCGAAAACGCATTTTTCCGGATTGAGCTTGATGTCATATGTTCGGAGGTTATCGAATGTGAGCCTCAAGTCGTCTATCAAAGAGTCGACGTGTTTGGTTTTGACGACCACATCGTCTACGTATGCCTCTACTATTTTGCCGATTTGTTTCTCCAGACATGTCTGAATCATGCGCTGATATGTTGCGCCGGCGTTTTTGAGCCCAAAAGGCATTGTGTTAAAACAGAAGGGACCGTATGGTGTGATGAATGCCGTTGCGGCTTGGTCGGACTCCGCCATCTTGATTTGGTGGTAACCGGAGTATGCATCGAGGAAACACAATGACTCGTGTCCTGCAGTAGCATTAATGATTTGATCGATGCGTGGGAGGGGGAAGGGATCCTTTGGGCAAGCTTTATGGAGGTCTTTGAAGTCGACACAAAGGCGCCAGGATTTGTCCTTCTTTGGTACCATCACCAGGTTTGCTAGCCAGTCCGGGTGTTTTATTTCTTTGATGAATCCGGCCTCCAATAACTTGGCTAGTTCCTCTCCCATGGCCTGTCTCTTGGGTTCAGAGAAACGCCGAAGAGCTTGCTTGACCGGCTTGAATCCCTTTAGGATATTGAGGCTATGCTCGGCCAGCCTGCATGGGATTCCTGGCATGTCTGAGGGATGCCAGGCGAATATGTCCCAGTTCTCGCACAGGAACTCTCATAGCGCGGCGTCCACAGCGGGTCTTAGCTGTGCCCCGATGGAGGCTGTTTTTGTAGGGTCCATTGGGTGGACTTGGAATTTGACTATCTCATCCGCTGGTTTAAAAGAGGTGGACTTGGATCTCTTGTCGAGTATCACATCATCCCTGTCCACTATGGAGCGTAGCGTGGTTAATTCCTCGGCCGAGAGGGCTTCGGATAATGCCTCGAGGGCCACTGCGGCTGTTTTGTTTTCGGCGTGGAGTGCTGTGTCCGGATCACTGGCGAGAGTGATTATTCCGTTGGGCCCGGGCATTTTAAGCTTCATGTACCCGTAATGGGGTACGGCTTGGAAGATTGTGAACGCCTCCCGTCCTAAAAGAGCGTGATAGCCACTGCTGAACGGGGCCACTTGGAATGTAATTTCTTCGGACCTATAATTGTCCGGGGTGCCGAATACCACATCTAGTGTGATTTTCCCAGCACAGCGTGCTTCCCGACTGGGGATAATTCCTCTGAAGGTTGTGCTACTTTGCTCGATGCGGTTCCAGTCTATTTCCATCTTTTGGAGAGTTTCCTCGTAGATGAGGTTTACTCTGCTACCGCCGTCCATGAGTACCGTGGTGAGTCGAAAGCCGTCCACGATTGGACTGAGGACCAGTGCGGCTGGTGCTCAGGCTGTTCGGAACTTAGGTTCATCACTGGCATTGAAGGTAATAGCCGTGTCACTCCATGGATTTGTTGTTGCTACGTGGCAGATTTCGGCCATGTTGCGGAGTGTTTTCTTGCGCCTATTATTTGACGCAAAGGTTTCGAACACTGTTAACACCGTATCGTTGTCCACTGGGTGGTGCTCTGTGGTATGTGGGATAAGAAGATCCTCGCCACTTTTGGCCACCTGCCGGAGTATCCGACATGCTCTAAGGCTGTGCGTTGGTATTATATCGGCCGTGCTATGAATTTTGCAGGGTCCGTTGAGCCATCCCTCCAGTACGGTTCCTTGCCTTGTAGAGGGTTTTTGCTTTTTGGTAGTTAACCCGGGTGTATTATGATGATGCACCCTTTTATTTCAGACTGGTTTTGTGTTTAGGGCCGGATTATCCCAAAAGTTTGTTTCGGTTTTCCAGGCACTTTCCATCGCACAGTACTTTCGTACTATGGACGCCAAGTTAGCAAAGCATGTTATCTCACGGCGATTTATGGCATTAAGGGTTCCCTTGTCCGTGCAACTATTGCAGAAAAATAAGATTGCGTCTTCCTCGCGACAGTCCTTAACCTTGTTCATCGCAAGGAGGAATCTGGCCCAGTAATGATGTACTGTTTCCTGGGGCTCTTGCCTGATGTGGGAAAGATCGCTTGTGTTTGGGTGGGTGGGTGGTATTGAATCCGAACCCCTACCCGATCTGGGATCCAGGGGCCGAGGAGTTTCCAATTTTGGAAGTTCCGGCTCCGGGGTGTTACCCGCTAATCCTGGTCCCCTGTCTGACTCTAAGTTCAGGGATTGGATGTTGTCCTCCCATGAATGGGCGTCCAGCTCGGAGAGCTCGGAAATCCGGACATAGCTGGTCCTCAGGATAGAGGAGAGGTCACCACATTGTTCCTCCACCACTGCAATATGATGGGTGACCGGTGGAGAATTAATCTCCCTTTGATCGGGTTTGAGCCCAATCCGATCATAGTCCGTAGCGACTCCCAAGGCGGCGATGCGATCCAAGAGCTCATTTAAGGAGGAGAGCTCCATTGGATCCATCTTTTCGGCGAGTGCCGATTTGACGTGGAGGCTGTTTTCGATGACCCGAGAATTCATCGTCGGCGCGGCGGCCGAACAGGCGGTCATGATGAACCCGCCTAGCCAGAGAGTTTGGCCGACAGCCAAAGCTCCCCCAACAGTAGTAGCGTCTTTAAAGACGAGACGAGACATCCTTCCTTCTGGCGACGGCACAGAGGAACTCTCAATGAAAGCACCAATGTCGGTGTCAAAACCAGTGGATCTCGGGTAGGAGGTCCCGAATTGTCCGTCTAAGGCGGATGGTAACAGGAGGCAGGGGACACAATGTTTTATCCCAGGTTCTGGCCCTCCTGATGGAGGCAAAACCCTATGTCCTGCTTGATTAATATTGATGATATGGGTAGTACAAGAGTAGATCTACCACGAGATCGGAGAGGCTAAACCCTAGAAGCTAGCCTATGGTATGATTGTATGTTGTCCTACGGACTAAAACCCTCCGGTTTATATAGACACCAGAGAGGGCTAGGGTTACACAAGGTCAGTTACAAAGGAGGAGATATACATATCCGTATTGCCTAGCTTGCCTTCCACGCCAAGTAGAGTCCCATCCGGACACGAGACGAAGTCTTCAATCTTGTATCTTCATAGTCCAATAGTCCGGCCAAAGGATATAGCCCGGCTGTCCGGAGACCCCCTAATCCAGGACTCCCTCAGCGATCTACACTAACACCTCCATCATCTTCACCAACATCTTCATCACCTTCCCCCATCTATCCACAGCGGTCCACTCTCCCGCAACCCTTTGTACCCTCTACTTGAACATGGTGCTTTATATTCTTGCAAACCTATCCCGTTACACCTACAAAGTACTTCTAGTTTTATACTTGTTCTAGGTAAAGCGAACATCAAGCGTGTGCAGAGTTGTATCGGTTGTCGATAAAACTTGAGGGAATATTTGTTCTACCTTTAGCTCCTCGTTGGGTTTGACTCTCTTACTTATCGAAACAAGCTACAATTGATCCCCTATACTTGTGGGTTATCAAGACCTTTTTCTGGCGCCGTTGCCGGGGAGTTATAGCGTGGGGTGAATATTCTCATGTGTGCTTGTTTGCTTTATCACTAAGTAGTTTTTATTTTGTGCTCTTGTTTTCTATCTTTAGTTATGGGGAGGAAACGCAAAATACCAAAAAAATAGTGGTACCTACTGAACCAGTGGTTGAAGAACCACTCAAAATCTATCACACTACTGAAGCTTTTTACTTGGATCATCTTCGATCCCTATGTTCTCGGCTGAAACCCCAACTAGCTTAGTTGAGGGCAAATCTTTAGATTAGCATGCTTGTTATGTTCGACGCCGCATATCTGAAAAAGGGAAACTTTTACTGGATCAAATTCATCGTTTGCAATGCTATGCTTGGAATTTATGAGAAATATACGATTTTACTTATTGTTCTGAAGACCCTAAGAAACACCTTTCATACCAATGTGAGTTTAGTGATAATGGAACGTATCTTCATACGCTAAGTGTGTTTATAATTACTATGATGTTCAACAAATTGAAGAATTTGTTGCTTTTAAGGGTGCTTACGAAATTGCTTCTTTGATTGGAAAGTATGATGCTACTCTTTACAAATCTGAAAACTTTGCCATACTTAAACATTGTTACGATAATTATGCTTCTAATGCCTATGTTAAACCATATATTGAGGACTCCTCCGCTATCCAAGAAGAGATTAATATTTTGCAGGAGTCTATGGAAGAAGGAATTGATGAAAATGTGGGCTCATTGCATGAAAAAGATGATGAGGAGAGCGAAGAACAAAAGGGGGAAGAACGGATTAGCTACCCGTGCCCACCTTCTAATGAGAGTAACTCTTCAACTCATACATTGTTTAATTTCCCTTTGAATTTACCGAAGGATGAATGCTATGATGATTGTTATGATCCCATTGACTCTTTTGAAATATCCCTTTTTGATTATGCTTGTTATGCTTGTGGCCAAGATGCCAATATGAATTTTGCTTATGGAGATGAACTTGCTATAGTTCCTTATGTTAAACATGAAATTGTTTCTATTGCACCCACGCATGATAGTCCTATTATCTTTTTGAATTCTCCCGACTAAACTATATCGGAGAAGTTTGCCTTTATTAAGGATTATATTGATGGGTAGCATTTTGCCGTTGCACATGATAATTTTGATGAATATAATATGCATGTGATTGCTGCTCCTACTTGCAATTATTATGAGAGAGGAACTACATCTCCACCTCTCCATGTTTCCAATATGATAAAATTGCAAGAAACTGTTTATACTATGCATTGGCCTTTACTATGTGTGCATGAATTGTTCTTTTATGACATGTGGATGCATAGGAAGAGAGTTAGACTTCGTTGTTGCATGATATATGTTACTTTCTGCTCACTACTAAATCACAAATCATTGTTAATTAAAATTGGCTTTGATATACCTTGGGATCCGGGTGGATCCATTACTTGAGCATTATATGCCTAGCTTAATGGATTTAAAGAAAGCGCTGCCAGGGAGACAACCCAGAAGTTTTAGAGAGTCATTTATTTCTGTTGTGTGCTTTTATAAACTTTAAAAATAATAATAATGTGCCAAGATTTGCCTTTAGGATGTTTACATTGCTTGTTGGTTTGTGCGGTGCAAAACAGAAACTTTGGCTGTAGTGTGTGATTTTACATTTTTTACTGGAACGTCAAATGGTTCGGAAACTTTTTGCACTGTCTTTATATATTTTTTTTCCTAATTTTTTCAGAATTTTTGGAGTACCAGAAGTATGGTGAATGTTCTGATTACTACAGACTGTCCTATTTAAGACAGATTCTGTTTTTGATGCATAGTTTGCTTGTTTTGATGAAACTATCGATTTCTATCACTAGATTAAGCCATGGAAAAGTTATATTACAGTAGATACAGTGCAAAAACACAATATGAATTGGTTTGCAACAGTAAGTATAGTAGTGATTTGCTTTATTATACTAACGGATCTTACCAAGCTTTCTGTTGAGTTTTGTGTGGATGATGTGATCAAAGATCAAGGAGATCTCGACATGAGGAGAAGGAGGAGAGGAAAGAGCTCAAGCTTGGGGGTTCCCAAGGCACCCCAAGTAAATATTCAAGGAGAATCAAGCATCTAAGCTTGGGGATGCCCCGGAAGGCATCCCATCTTGCTTCAACAAGTATCGGTATGTTTTCGGTTTCGTTTCGTTCATGTGATATGTGCAAATCTTAGAGCATCTTTTGCATTTAGTTTTCACTTTTCTTTGATGCACCATGCTGGTATGAGATAGTCCATGGTTGATTTGTAGAATGCTCTTTGCACTTCACTTATATCTTTTGAGTATGGCTTTATAGAATGCTTCATGTGCTTCGCTTATATCATTTGAAGTTTGGATTGCCTATTTCCTTACACATATAAAACCACCATTTGTAGAATGCTATTTTGTTTCACTTATATTTGTTAGAGCATGGGCATATATTTTGTAGAAAGAATTAAACTCTCATGCTTCACTTATATCAATTTAGAGAGTTGACAGGAATTGGTCATTCACATGGTTAGTCATTAAATCCTACATAAAACTTGTAGATCACTGGATATGATATGTTTGATTCCTTGCAATAGTTTTGTGAAATAAAGATGGTGATATTAGAGTCATCCTAGTGGGTAGTTGTGGATTGTAGAAATACTTGTGTTGAAGTTTGTGATTCCTGTAGCATGCACGTATGGTGAACCGTTATGTAAGGAAGTTGGAGCATGAGGTATTTATTGATTGTCTTCCTTATGAGTGGCGGTCGGGGATGAGCGATGGTCTTTTCCTACCAATCTATCCCCCTAGGAGCATGCGTGTAGTACTTTGTTTCGATGACTAATAGATTTTTGCAATAAGTTAGCGAGTTCTTTATGACTAATGTTGAGCACATGGATTATACGCACTCTCACCCTTCCATCATTGCTAGCCTCTTCGGTACCGTGCATTGCCCTTTCTCACCTTGAGAGTCGGTGGAAACTTCGCCGGTGCATCCAAACCCCGTGATATGATACTCTCTATCACACATAAGCCTCCTTATATCTTCCTCAAAACAGCCACCATACCTACCTATCATGGCATTTCCATAGCCATTCCGAGATATATTGCCATGCAACTTCCATTATCTTCATATACATGACTTGAGCGTCATTGTCATATTGCTTTGCATGATCGTAAGATAGCTAGCATGATGTTTTCATGGCTTCTCTGTTTTTTGATGTCATTGATACGCTAGATCATTGCACATCCCAGTACACCGCCGGAGGCATTCCTATAGAGTCATATCTTTGTTCTAGTATCGAGTTGTAATATTGAGTTGTAAGTAAATAAAAGTGTGATGATCATGATTATTAGAACATTGTCCCATGTGAGGTTATCAAAATAAAAGTGGCCAGAGAAGCCCCAAAAAGAGAGAGAGAGAGGCCAAAGAAGCCTACAAAAAAAGAGAAAAAAATAAAAATAAAAAAATGAGAGAAAAGAGAGAAGGGACAATGTTACTATCCTTTTACCACACTTGTGCTTCAGAGTAGCACCATGTTCTTCATATAGAGAGTCTCTTGAGTTATCACTTTCATATACTAGTGGGAATTTTCATTATAGAACTTGGCTTGTATATTCCAACGATGGGCTTCCTCAAGTGCCCTAGGTCTTCATGAGCAAGGGAGTTGGATGCACACCCACTTAGTTTCAGTTTGAGCTTTCATACACTTATAGCTCTAGTGCATCTGTTGCATGGCAATCCCTACTCCTCGCATTGACATCAATTGATGGGCATCTCCATAGCCCATTGACTAGCCGCATTGATGTGAGACTTTCTCCCTTTTTGTCTTCTCCACACAACCTCCACCATCATATTCTATTCCACCTATAGTGTTATATCCATTGCTCACGCTCATGTATTGTGTGAAAGTTGAAAAGGTTTGTGAACATCAAAAGTATGAAACAATTGCTTGGCTTGTCATCAGGGTAGTGCATGATTTGAATACTTTGTGTGGTGAAGATGGAGCATAGCCAGACCATATGATTTTGCATGGATAACTTTCTTTGGCCATGTTATTTTGAAAAGACATGATTGCTTTATTAGTATGCTTGAAGTATTATTGTCTTAATGTCAAATGATAGACTATTTCTTTGAATCACTTGTGTGTTAATATTCATGCCATAATTAGATTCCATGATCAAGTTTATGCTAGGTACGTAGCATTCCACATCAAAAATTATCTTTTTTATCATTTACCTACTCGAGGACGAGCAGGAATTAAGCTTGGGGATGCTGATACGTCTCCGTCGTATCTATAATTTTTGATTGTTCCATGCCAATATTATACAACTTTCATATACTTTTGGCAACTTTTTATACTATTTTGGGGACTAACATATTGATCCAGTGCCCAGTGTCAGCTCCTGTTTGTTGCATGTTTTTTGTTTCGCAGAAAATCCATATGAAACGATGTCCAAATGGGATAAAAGTTACAGCGATTTTTTGGAATATATGTGATTTTTGGGAAGAAGAATCAACGCGAGAGGATGCCCGAGGGGGCCACGAGGCAGGGGGCGCGCCCCTAACCCTCGTGGCCAACCCGTAAGGCAGTTGGTGCCCTTCTTTCGCCGCAAGAAAGCCAATATCCGGATAAAAATCATGTTAAAATTTCAGCCCAATCGAAGTTACAGATATCCGGGAATATAAGAAACGATGAAAGGCCAGAATCTGAAATGCAGAAACCGAGAGAGACAGAGAGACATATCCAATCTCGGAGGGGCTCTCGCCCCTCCGCCGCCATGGAAGCAATGGACCAGTGGGTAAACCCTTCTCCCATCTAGGGGGAAGGTCAAGGAAGAAGAAGAAGTAGGGGGGCTCTCTCCCCCCTCTCTCCTGGTGGCGCTAGAACGCCGCCGGGGCCATCATCGTGTGACAGCGATCTACACCAACACCTCCGTCATCTTCACCAACATCTTCATCACCTTGCCCCATCTATCTATAGTGGTCCACTCTCCCGCAACCTGATGTACCCTCTACTTGAACATGGTGCTTTATGTTTCATATTATTATCCAATGATGTGTTGCCATCCTATGATGTTTGAGTAGATTTTCATTATCCTATGGGTAATTGGTGAATTGCTATGATTGGTTTAATTTGCTTGTGGTTATGTTGCTGTCCTTTGGTGCCCATCATATGAGCGCGCGTGTGGATCACACCATAGGGTTAATTGTATGTTGATAGGACTATGTATTGGAGGGCAAGAGCGACAGAAGCTTCAACCTTGCATACAAATTGATGCATACGGGATTGAAGGGGGGCCAGTATATCTTAATGCTATGGTTGGGTTTTACCTTAATGAATGTTAGTAGTTGCGGATGCTTGCTAATAGTTCCAATCATAAGTGCATGGAATTCCAAGTCAGGGATGACATGCTAGTAGTGGCCTCTCCCACATAAAACTTGCTATTGGTCTAGTAAACTAGTCAATTGCTTAGGGACAATTTCGCAACTGCTACCACCACCTTTCCACACTCACTATACTAACTTTATTGCTTCTTTACCTAAAACAGCCCCTAGTTTTTTATTTACGTGCTCTTTATATTCTTGCAAACCTATCCCGTTACACCGACAAAGTAGTTCTAGTTTTATACTTGTTCTAGGTAAAGCGAACGTCAAGCATGCGTAGAGTTGTATCGACGGTCGATAAAACGTGAGGGAATATTTGTTCTACCTTTAGCTCCTCGTTGGGTTCGACACTCTTACTTATCGAAAGAGGCTACAATTGATCCCCTATACTTGTGGGTTATCAAAATGCTAACTAGCATATTTATCAATGCAATCTTCTTTATTGTGGCAAGAATAGTCAGATCCATAAAATTCAAAGCAATAGTTTAATATTCTCATAAAAATAATAATACTTCGAGCATACTAATAAAGAAATCATGTCTTCTCAAAATAACATGGCCAAAGAAAGTTATCCCTACAAAATCATATAGTCTATCTATTCTCCATCTTCATCACACAAAAGTATTTCATCATGCACAACCCCGATGACAAGACAAGCAATTGTTTCATACTTTTGGTGTTCTCAAACTTTTTCAACTTTCACGCAATACCTGAGCATGAGCCATGGATATAGCACTATAGGTGGAATAGAATATGGTGGTTGTGGAGAAGACAAAAAGGAAGGAGAAAGTATCTTCTCAACAAGGCAAATTAATGGGCTATGGAGATGCCCATCAATTGATATCAATGCAAGTGAGTAGGGATTGCCATGCAACAGATGCACTAGAGCTATAAGTGTACAAAATCTCAAAAAGAAACTATGTGGGTGTGCATCCAACTTGCTTGCTCATGAATACCTAGGGAAATTTGAGGAAGTCCATCATTGGAATATACAAGCCAAGTTCTATAATGAAAACTTCCCATTAGTATATGAAAGTGAAAAAATAGGAGACTCTCTATCACGAAGAGCATGGTGCTATTTCGAAGCACAAGTGTGGAAAAGGGTAGTAACATTGTCTCTTCTCTCTTTTTCTCTCATTATTTTTTGTTTTGGGATCTTTGTCCTATTTTTTGGGGTCTCTTTAGCCTCTTTTTTATTTTGGGATCTTTGGCCTCTTTTATTTTATAAACCTCACATGGGACAATTCTATAATAATGATGACCGTCACACTTTTATTTACGTACAACTCAAGAATTACAACTCTGGAACAAGGATATGACTCTATACGAATGGCTCATGCATATGAGGACAATATGACAATGATGGTATGTGTTATAATAAAACGGAACGGTGGATGTAGCATGGCAATATATCTCGGAATGGCTATGGAGATGCCATAATAGGTAGGTATGGTGGTTGTTTGGAGGGAGGGTAAATGGTGGCTTTAATGCACCGACAAAAGTTGCGCGGTACTAGAGAGGCTAGCAATGGTGGAAGGGTGAGAGTGTGTATAATCCATGGACTCAACATTAGTCATAAAGAACTCACATACTTATTGCAAAAGTTTATTAGCCATCGAACCAAAGTACTAATATGCGTGCTCCCAGGGGAGAGGTTGGTAAGAGTTAACCATCACGTGCTCCCGACCTCCACAAAAAGGATGACAATCAAGAAAATAAATCATGCTTCGACTTCATCACATAACGGATCACCATACGTGCATGCTACGGGAATCACAAACTTTAACGCATGTATTTCTACCAATCCACAATTACTCACTAGCATGACTCCAATATCACCATCTTTATATATCAAAACAAATGCACAGAATCAAACTTCTCATATATTCAACGCTCTTATATGAAAGTTTTTATTATATCCCTCTTCATATTAGGACTAAATTCATAACCTAAGCAAATTACCATGTTGTTTAAAGACTCTCAAAATAATATAAGTGAAGCATCAGAGTTTCACAATTTATATAAAATAAAGCCACTGTCGTGCTCTAAAAAGATATAAGTGAAGCACTAGAGCAAACTGCCTAGCTCAAAAGATATAAGTGAAGCACATATAGTATTCTAATAAATTCATGATTAAAGCATGTCCCTCTCAAAAAGTGTGTACAACAAGGATGATTGTGGAAAACTAAAAAGCAAAGACTCATATCATACAAGATGCTCCAAGCAAAACACATATCATGAGGTGAATAAAAATATAACCTCAAGTAAATTTACCAATAGATTGAAAACGAAAGAGGGGATGACATCCGGGGCATCCCCAAGCTTAGATGCTTAGTTGTCCTTGAATATTACCTTGGGGTTCCTTGGCATCCCCAAGCTTAGGCTCTTGCCACTCCTTACTCCATAGTCCATCAAATCTTTAGCCAAAACTTGAAAACTTCACAACACAAAACTCAACAGAAAACTCATAAGATCTATTAGTATAACAAAATAAATCATGACTTTAGTTACTGTTGTGTACTCATTCTAAACTTATATTGGTGTTATATCTATTGTATTCCAACTTCTCCATGGTTCAAACCCCCCGATAGTACCCATAGATTCATCAAAACAATCAAACAACACAAGGAAAATAAAATCTGTCAAAAATAGATCAGCCTGTAGTAATCAAGACACTTCGTATATGTTTGTAACTCAAACTCTGAAAAATTAGGAAAACATGGGGAATTTGTATATGAATCTTGTGTAAAAAATTCAGAAATTTATCACTCTCTGGTGATTTTTAGGATTTTTTGTACTAGGCGCAAAAGTTTCCGTTTTTTAGCAAAATCAAATCAACAATCTCCCAAATCATCCCAAAGGTCTTACTAGGCACAAACACTAATTTTAAAACATGAAAACACCTCTAACCAGAGTCTAGACGATATATTTATTTAAAAACAGAACAGAAAAATATTGGGTTATCTCCCAATAAGCGCTTTTCTTTAAAGAATTTCAATGATAGGCATTGAGATTTCAATGATCCTCACATGAAAAGAGAGAATCATAAAACACGCAACAAACACATCTAAGTCTAACATACTGCCTATGCATAGGCATTTTATAAGCAAACAAACTAATAAGACAAGCAAAAACTAGCATATGCAAGGAACAAGAATAAAATTGTGACAATTTAAGCATCAAGAGAGGTAATTTAATAACATGAAGATTTCTACAACCATATTTTCCTCTATCATAATAATTACATGTGGGATCATATTCAAATTCAACAATATAGCTATCACATAACATATTTTCTACATGATCCACATGCATGCAAAGTTGACACTCTTCCAAAATAGTGGGGTTATCATCAAATAAAGTCATGACCTTTCCAAACCCAGTTTTATCAAAAACTTCATAAGATTGAACATTATCCAAATATGTGGGATCTAAATTTGACACTCTTCCAAATCCACTTTCAGTATTATTACAAATATTATTATCAAGATCATATTCATCATGAGGCTTAAATTAATTTTCAAGATCGTAAGAAACATTATCACCCCAATCAGGATCATTATAATAAGTAGTGGACATAGCAACATTAGCATCCCCAAGCTTAGGGTTTTGCATATTATTAGCACAATTGACATTAATAGGATTTATAATAACACCATGGCAATCATGCTTTTCATTCAAGGAGCTACCATGAATCACATCATAAATTTCTTCTTTTAGCACTTCATCACAATTTTCAGATTCATGAATTTCAAGCAAAACTTCATAAAGATAACCTAGTGCACTCAAGTCACTAGAAATTGGCACATCATAGTTGAATCTTTTAAAAAGATTAGCAAGTGGATGAGGATCCATAAAATTGTTTTTTCATTGCTTCTGAATTGCAATAAACACAATTATGCCAAGCAAACGAGCAAACAAACCAAGTAAGACACAGGCAAGCGGAAAGAAGGCAAATAAAAAGGCAAATATTTTTGTGCTTTTCTGAGAACATTTTAAAAGTGGGTGAGGTGAAAACGATAGGAAATTGGCAAATAATGTAAGTGCAAGCGATGAGAGTTTATGATAAGTACTTGGTAGGCTTGATGTAGAACCTCGCTGGCAACAGTGCCAGAAATTCTTCCTTCTACTTCTTGAGCTTGTGTTGATTTTTCCCTTGAAGAGGAAAGGGTGATGCTGCAAAGTAGAGATAACTATTTCCCTCAGTTAAGAACAAAGGTATCAATCAAGTAGGAGGAACACATAAGACTCCAATGATAGCACCTGCACAAACAAACAAATACTTGCACCCAACGCGATAAAGGGGTTGTCAATCCCTTCACGGTTACTTGCAAGGACGATATCTGATATTTATGATGATATCTAAGGCAATGATCATGAATATAGGCATCACGTCCGTGAAAAATAGACCGAAACGATTCTGCATCTACTATTATTACTCCACAAATCGACCAACTCCTGCCCGCATCTAGAGTATTAAGTTCATGAGAATAGAGCAACGCTTTAAGTAAGATGACGTGATGTAGAGGGATAAACTCAACCAATATGATATAAGATCCATCTTTTTGTTCTTGATGGCAACAATACAATACGTGCCTCGCTACCCCTACTGTCACTGGGTGAGGACACCGCAAGATTGAACCCAAAAGTAAGTGCCTCTCCCATTGCAAGAAAAACCAATATAGTTGGACAAACCAAACCGATAGTTCGAAGAGAAATACAAAGATATCTTAATCATGCATAAAAGAGTTCTGATAAGACTCAAATAATATTCATAGATTATCTGATCATAAACCCACAATTCATCATATCTCAACAAACGCACCGCAAAAGAAGATTACATCGGATAGAACTCCAAGAACATCGAGGATAACATTGAATTGAAGATCAAAGAGAGAGAAGAAACCATCTAGCTACTAGATATGGACCCTTAGGTTTGTGGTAAACTATTCATGCTTCATTGGTAGGGCAATAAGGTTGATGTAGAGGCCCTCTGTGATTGAATCCCCCTCCGGCAGAGTGCCGGAAAAGGCCCCAGGATGGGATCTCACGGGAATGGAGGCGTGTGGCGGCAGAAAAAGTATTTTGGTGGACGCTTTTGATATTTGGGGAATATTTGAGAATATATAGAGCTGGAATTAGGGTTAGGGGACTCATGAGGGGCCCACAAGCTAGGGGCATGCCCCCCTGGGGCGCGCCATGAGGGCTTGTGGCCTCCTTGGTACTCTTCTATCCCTCTCTCCAAGTCTTCTCGGTGTCTTCTGGTCCAAGAAAACTCATCATAAAGTTTATTCCGTTTTGACCCCGTTTGGACTCTGTTTGATATTCCTTTTCTGTAAAAGTAAAAAACAACGAAAAAACAAAAACCGCCAGTGGGCTCTAGGTTAATAGGTTAGTCCCAAAAGTAATATAAAATAGTATATTAATGCATATAAAACATCCAAGACAGATAATATAATAGCATGGAATAATAAAAAATTATAGATACTTTGGAGACTTATCAAGGTAGTGTGGCCATCAAAGTCAATGATGACGTAGGCCTTTAGTTTCAGACAAAAAAATGACTGCGGCAGGGTGACACCATGTCCCCAATGTTATTTAACATTGTTGCTGACATGTTGCCTATTCTGACTGAGTGCGCCAAGCAGGATGGACAGATTGCAAGAGTAGTGCCACACCTTGTAGATGGTGGCCTCTCTATTCTGCAATATACCGATGACACAATTCTTTTTATGGAACATGACCTGCAGAAAGCTAGAAACCTGAAACTATTGCTTTCGGCGTTTGAGCAAATGTTGGGTCTTAAAATTAACTTCAATAAAAGTGAATTGTTCTCCTTCAGACCAGCCGTTGAGTCGGCAGCCGAATATGCTGACCTGTTTTGTTGCACGCATGGCCAATTGCCTATTGGGTATTCGGGAATACTGGTTCACTATCGGCGTCTCACTATTACGAAGTGGAAGCATGTAGAGAAGCGTCTAGAGAAACGGTTGAGCAGTTGGAAAGGAAAGCTGCTCTCAGTTGGGGGACGACTGGTTTTTGATTAATTCTGTCCTCACAATATGGTTCTCTATATGCTTTCTTTCTTACAACTACCAAAAGGGGTCTTGCAAAAAATGGACTATTTTAGATCCAGATTTTTTTGGCAAGGAGAGAAGGAAAAGAAAAAATACAGACTGGCCATATGGAGTGTGGATTGTAGGCCCAAAGACCAAGCTGGCCATGGAATTCATGATCTAGAGGTCTAGAATGAGGCCTTACTTAGTAAATGGTTGTTCAAACTACTTTCCGAGGATGGTCTTTGGCAAACAATGCTGCGCAACAAGTATTTAGGCCAAAAGGCGGAGTCTCAGGCATATTGAAAACCAGGAGACTCTCATTTTTGGGTTGGTCTAATGGCGGCAAAGAAACATCTCTTTCTCTTTGGGTCTTTCGCGATAAAGGCTGGCTAGGCAATGCCAGTCTCCGAGAACAATATCCAGCCGAGTACCAACCGATGTTCAAGGCAGAGTGTACGCAATTGTAGCAGGTGACTACGAAGGGTTTTTCCCAACATGGGTGGCATCATAACCTCTAGATTGACCCACCACCACTTTCTACATAGGCATAGTGTCGGTCTATAGGACTCTGGTGTTGCCGTTTTGTCGGTTTTTTTGTTTTCTTTCTGTCAATTTTTTTTAAAATTAACTGTGTGCATTCTAGTTATTCAGAGCCCGGGTGTTACTCCTAATGCTCTGTATGGGCTTGATGCTACATTCTCGAGATAATAAAAGTTCGTTTTATCGAAAAGATGTTACTGTAGTCTGTAGCTCCGTCCCTCCCTGCAAGATTGAACCCAAAAGTAAGCGCCTCTCCCATTGCAAGAAAAACTAATATAGTTGGACAAACCAAACCGATAGTTCGAAGAGAAATACAAAGATATCTTAATCATGCATAAAAGAGTTCTGATAAGACTCCAATAATATTCATAGATAATCTGATCATAAACCCACAATTCATCAGATCTCAACAAATGCACCGCAAAAGAAGATTACATCGGATAGAACTCCAAGAACATCGAGGATAACATTGAATTGAAGATCAAAGAGAGAGAAGAAACCATCTAGCTACTAGATATGGAACCTTAGGTCTGTGGTAAACTATTCATGCTTCATTGGTAGGGCAGCAAGGTTGATGTAGAGGCCCTCTGTGATTGAATCCCCCTCTGGCAGAGTGCCGGAAAAGGCCCCAGGATGGGATCTCACGGGAATGGAGGCATGTGACGGCAGAAAAGTATTTTGGTGGACGCTTCTGATATTTGGGGAATATTTGAGACTATATAGAGCTGGAATTAGGGTTAGGGGACTCATGAGAGGCCCACAAGCTAGGGGCATGCCCCCCTGGGGCGCGCCATGAGGGCTTGTGGCCTCCTTGGTACTCTTCTATCCCTCTCTCCAAGTCTTCTCGGTGTCTTCTGGTCCAAGAAAACTCATCGTAAAGTTTATTCCGTTTGGACTCTATTTGATATTCCTTTTCTGTAAAAGTCAAAAACAACGAAAAATCAGAAACCGCCAGTGGGCTCTAGGTTAATAGGTAAGTCCCAAAAATAATAGAAAATAGTATATTAATGCATATAAAACATCCAAGACAGATAATATAATAGCATGCAATAATAAAAAATTATAGATACGTTTGAGACTTATCAAGGTAGTGTGGCCATCAAAGTCAATGATGACGTAGGCCTTTAGTTTCAGACAAAAAAAGGACTGCGGCAGGGTGACACCATGTCCCCAATGTTATTTAACATTGTTGCTGACATGTTGCCTATTCTGACTGAGTGCCCCAAGCAGGATGGACAGATTGCAAGAGTAGTGCCACACCTTGTAGATGATGGCCTCTATTCTGCAATATACCGATAACACAATTCTTTTTATGGAACATGACCTGGAGAAAGCTAGAAACCTGAAACTATTGCTTTCGGCGTTTGAGCAAATGTTGGGTCTTAAAATTAACTTCAATAAAAGTGAATTGTTCTCCTTCAGACCAGCAGTTGAGTCGGCAGCCGAATATGCTGACCTGTTTTGTTGCACGCATGGCCAATTGCCTATTAGGTATTTGGGAATACTGGTTCACTATCGGCGTCTCAGTTGGGAATACAGACTGGCCATATGGAGTGTGGATTGTAGGCCCAAAGACCAAGCTGGCCTTGGAATTCATGACCTAGAGGTCAAGAATGAGGCCTTACTTAGTAAATGGTTGTTCAAACTACTTTCCGAGGATGGTCTTTGGCAAACAATGATGCGCAACAAGTATTTAGGCCAAAAGGCAGAGTCTCAGGCATAATGAAAACCTGGAGACTCTCATTTTTGGGTTGGCCTAATGGCGGCAAAGAAACATCTCTTTCTCTTTGGGTCTTTCGCGATAAAGGCTGGCTAGGCAATGCCAGTATCCGAGAACAATATCCAGCCGAGTACCAACCGATGTTCAAGGCGGAGTGAACGCAATTGGAGCAGGTGACTACGAAGGGTTTTTCCCAACATGGATGGCATCATAACCTCTGGATTGACCCACCACCACTTTCGACATAGGCATAGTGTCGGTCTATAGGACTCTGCTGTTGCCGTTTTGTCGGTTTTGTATTGTTTTCTTTCCGTCAAGTTTTTTAAAATTAACTGTGTGCATTCTAGTTATTCAGAGCCTGGGTATTACTCCTAATGCTTTGTATGGACTTGATGCTACATTCTTGAAATAATAAAAATTCGTTTTATCGAAAAGATGTTACTGTAGGCATAGTGTGGGTCTATATGACACACACCCACAATCTCTCGCCGACGAAAAATCCTGGAGATCACACCTGGCCCAATCACCCCTCCCCGTTCCGCCCCCTATCCTCCTGCCCGCACTCCCCGCCTTGGCCCTTATCCTCTTCCTCGCCACTAAACCGCCAAATCCGTCTCAGTTCACCACGCTCACCCACTCCAACTCTACCACAGCTGCTCTCACCTCACTCACTGGCGAGGGTTCGGCCATGGAAGAACTCCTACTGCGCCACGGCCGCCTCTCGAGGCCGGTGGCAACCCGCCGCCTCCGCATCGTCGCCGTCGCGCTAAGGTCCAGACAGAGCAGCAGGCTCGCCGTCCCGGGGTTTCCGCCCGCGACGGCGCCGGCCCCGGCGCCTGCCCAGGAGCACGTGCTACCGTCGCCTCATGTGGCCGCAGACGCCGCAGCTGTCTTGCTCGAGACGGGCGTGCGCCCGGAGGATATCCGGCGCGCGGCGGGGATGTGCCCCGAGCTAATGTCCGTGCCCGTCGAGACCATCACGGCCGCGCTGCGGTTCCTGACCGACGAGGCCGGAGTGCCCGCAGAAGAGCTGCCGCGCGTGCTGAGGCGACGCCCACGCCTGCTCGTGTCCTCCGCCGCGGCGCGGCTCCGGCCGACGCTCTACTTCCTCCGGGCGCTTGGCGTGCCCGACCTCCACCGCCGTGCCGACCTGCTCTCCTTCTCCGTGGAGGACAAGCTGCTCCCGCGGATCGAGTTCCTCGAGTCGCTAGGCCTCCCCTCCCGCGCCGCGCGCTCCATGGCACGCCGCTTCCCGGCGCTATTCTACTACGGCATTGATGGCAACATGCGGCCCAAGGCTGAGTATCTTCTGGGAGTCATGGGCCGCGACGCCGACGAGCTCTTCGACTTCCCGGAGTACTTCTCCTACGCGCTCGACACACGCATCGCGACGCGCCACGAGGCCTGCGCCGCGCGCGGCGTGAGGATGCCGCTGCCCGCCATGCTCCGGCCTGGGGAGCCCAAGTTCGAGGACTGCCTCGCGGGCTGTGTCGGCTCCACGCCGCCGCGGCGGCGGTCGCCCCTTTGGCACGCCTATTGGGTGGATGGCGACGGCGCCGGCGTCGGCGCGGTGGTAGAGAAGGCAAGACGTGACGATGCGATCGCGGCATCATACCGCCATGTGCATTATTAGTAATACAATAGTGGGCGATCTTGGATGTTGTAAGCTGTGCATAACTACATGTGATCTGTAAGTATGATACCATCTGGTTGGACTCTCTTAATCAATCAATTATCAAGGGATGGTCTTAGGGTATGTTTTGGTTGTAGAACCAAGTAGACTGGAACGGAATGGTTGCGTGGTCTTAGTGTTCAGTAGAGCTAATGAGATGGAACAGAATGTTTCGTCTCAGCGTTTGGTTAGAGTATGATATGACACATGCCACGAATAATTATTATCTGCAACTACTAGTATGGTGATGAACATCATTTAGCAATTATTAATTCGTATCAACTAGTACTGGGACTGAGCATTTACAGCGGCGCATCAACTTGTAATAATTGGTATCAAGCAGGGTGGGAGAGAAATAGATTTCTTCCGCCGCCGGAAAGGTGAGGATTGCTGCTCTCGCCGTCAAATTCAGAAGTATCAAGTAGCATGAAGGTTGCCGCTCACGGAAATCAATTCGTATGTATCAACTAGCATCAGGCTAGTCATACTGAGGAATAACTTAGACTAGTAACATACATTAGTCTATGTTACCACCTTTATAGTAAAAAGTGTTAGGCTGATCATAGTGGAGAGTAACTTAAACTAGTAACATACATATTTTATTAGTCTAAGTTACTATCTTCATAATGCGTAGTAACAGATACTCCATCCTTCCATCTACATAGGGTCTAATGCGTTTTTCAAGACGGCCTTTGACTATTGACAAGATTAATAGTACATGACATGCATAATGTGAAAATCATATCATTGAAATCTCCTTTCATATACGAATTTGACGACATGCTTTGTGTAGGTTGCATGTCATATATTGTTGCTCTAACATTTGGTCAAAGTTAGCCTCGAAAAACGCATTAGGCCCTATATAGATGAAAGGAGGGAGTAAATGGTAACATGCAAGTCTTCATTAATTGAGATATAGACTCATTTTATCTCGGGATGTGTTATGTTACAGTAACATATTATGTTTACACAAGTATCTCTTTCCTTATTAAATCCATGCCACATAAGCAATTTTTTCTTGAGATGTGTTATATTACTACCTAAGTTACTCCCACTATAGCTAGGTGTAGTAACATACATGTCTACATTTATTGCTTTGTAGACTCATTTTGTATTGGAAAGCGCTATGTAATGGTAACATATTGTGTTAGTCTATTTGTCTCTCTCTTCTTTAATTACATGACGCATCATCTTTTTTGTTTATGTGGCATTTATGTTACTACTTATGTTAGTCCCACTATGACTAGCCTCAAGGTAGGCGCTCCTGGAAATCAATCTAAAGTCAGGCAAATCGCTCCAACCAAGCGGTGCCAGGTCCCAATAGCGGCGAGTCGTTGTCGTCCTGCTTGTGCTCTGCTTCGCTCGTCGTGGCGACAAGCACCAATAGCAGCGACGACAGGAACAAGGCGCGGGAAAAGAAGACCCACCAGTCCATCGGGACGACGCGACTGAAGGAGTCCTGGATTAAGGGGTCCTCGGGCATCCGGGCTATGTGATGTGGGCCTGACTAATGGGTCGTGAGGATACAAGACAGAAGACTTCCTTCCGTCTCCGGATGGGACTCTCCTTTGCGTGGAGGGCAAGCTTGGCATTCGGATGTGAAGATTCCTTTCTCTGTAAACCGACTCTGTATAACCCTAGGTCACTCTGGTGTCTATATAAACCGAAGGGTTTAGCTCGTAGGAGAGGTCATAATCATAATCATACAGGCTAGACAATTAGGGTTTAGCCATTACGATCTTATGGTAGATCAACTGTTGTAACCCCTATACTCATCAAAGTCAATCAAGCAGTGTCGGCGTTCTGGGAACGGGGGTCCCCAGACTTTCCTGCCTGCGGCCCGCAGCGAGGCTGGGCTGGCAGGTCAATACAGCCCATCTTCATCGACAAGGCATTCAAGACCCTCGCGAGGGGCCAAGCCTCGCGAGGCGGACGACGCAAGACCTCCTCAGGAGCAGCCTCGCCAGACAGGCTCATGAGGGGAGGAGAGATCAAGGCAAGGCAAACTCGCGAGGCCCTTGTGACGTGAACCATGACGATCGAGACCAGGCGGGCGTCAGCGTGCGCAGTGTCCTTGCTTCCTCTTTGGTGCCAAGGGGGCAAGCGCAGGCGCGGAGTACCGAGGCATCAAGCAAAGGTTTCCATATTGGTGAAACGAGACCAAGACCAGAAGGACGGCAAGACGGAGGTCACCATGGAGCCCAGGACGGCGTCGCCGCCAGAGCCTTTGGCAGGCGAAGACCGCTTTTGTCAGGATAAGCTGTACTAGTTGTCCCCTTTCAAATTGGCCGTTGTTGACTCCCTTCCCGCTCAGTATTTGGGGAGAGGACCATGGCCTATATAAGTAGAACTAGCCACCACAGTAGAGAGGACGATCGAATCGACCTCATCACAAATCGAGAACAGATCCAAGATCATCTCACCCACGCAAGTTCACCAAGCACAAGAACACCTCGACCTCAGGAGGCTGTTCTTCCCCTTGTACTATTCATCATCAGCCAAAGAGGCAATCCACCACCACCACACTGGAGTAGGGTGTTACACCACAACGGTGGCCCGAACCAGTGTAAATCTTGTGTCTTTCTGTGTTGTGAGTTCGTCGAGTTTGTCCGCGAGATCTTAGAGGCCTAGGGCGTGCATCGATAGGGAGAACACCTTCGCGCGCACCCTAGTGTTCGAGCCTCGAGGGTTTGCTGGAACCCGTGATCCGACATTTGGTGTGTCAGGTAGGGGTGCGCCGTAGCTTCTCCTCCGTCGATCTGCGCTCCGTCACCATCGTGCTTCGCCCACATGGCAGGCGCCCTGCCGCCTACTCCGACGACCAGCGTTGACGATGGGGCCAGGGGGCTCCAAGCCCTGGCCCCCACCCTGCCGCGGGTGCAGTGGCCATGCAAGTTCAAGCCAGAGATGCCACCGCGCTACAATGGCGCGGTGGACCCGTAAGCTTTCCTGCTGGCGTACGAGGAGGCCGTCCTCGAGGCCGGGGGTGATGACAAGGTCATGGACAACTGGCTTCCCATGGCCCTCGCTGGCGATCCGCGCGCCTGGCTACTCAACCTTCCCGGATCCACGGTGGCGTCTTGGAGGAGCTCTGTGACCTCTTCGCTGCGCGCTACGCGGCACCAGCGCACCACGCGGTCGCGGCCTTGCTAGGCGGCTCACAGGCACCGCCTTCAGAGCACCACACGCTTCTCCACCAGATTGGTGCCGCTTCCACACGCTCGGGGGCTCCACCGGGCTGGGCCGCGCCGGAGGCCGACCTCATTTTCAGCTCAGAAGACCACCCCGTCACCACCACCGGCTCGGGCATGCTCCCGATGCTCTTCACGCCCACCATCTACAATGTGGCCGTCACCAAGACCCTCATTGACGGTGGCGCTAGCCTCAACTTGCTCTCCATGGAGGCCTTCAGCCTTCTTCACGTGCCGCTTGAGCGACTCAGCCTCAGCAAGCCTTTCTCAGGAGTTGGTGGCGGCGCTTCCCGTCCTTGGGGCAGATCCGCCTCCCCGTCACCTTCGGCACGCGCAACAACTACCGCACCGAGCTGGTCGACTTCGACATCGCCCGCATCGGCCTCCCGTACAACGCCATCCTCAGGTACCCAGCTCTGGCCCAGTTCATGGCGGCGACTCATCCAGCCTACAACCTCATGAAGATGCCTGGAAGCAAAGGTGTCCTCACCATCAAGGGGGACACCAAGGAGGCCGTGACAGCGCTCAAACTTGCCTTCAGGACCGCTGCGGCGGTGCAGCCCGCCGGCACCGGTGCCCCTGAGGACATGGAGGCCGCGCCAACCAAGAAGCAGTTGTTCACCCAAGACAAGGCAGAGACAAAGAAGGTGTGCCAGTCGACGAGGACATCACCTCAGGAGCCACCTTCACCATAGGTGCCGGCCTCAACCCCAGCCAGGAGGAAGCATTGGTGAAGTTCTTGCGTGCGAACAAGGACATATTCGCATGGGAGCCCAATCAGCTAGTGGGGGTCCCGAGAGAGGTGATTCAGCACCACTTAAGGGTGTGCCCCAATCTGCAACCTGTGAAGCAGCGAGCAAGGCGGCAGTCCACGGAGAAGAAGGCCTTCATTGTCCAAGAGACCCGCAAGTTGGAGGCGGAGGGTGCCGTTCGTGAGGTTAGGTACCTCGAATGGCTGGCGAACCCAGTCGTGGTGCCAAAGAAAGGCGGGAAGGAGCGAATGTGTGTCGACTTCACCAACCTCAACAAGGCGTGCCCTCAAGATCCATTCCCTCTCCTGCGAATCGACCAGATCGTCGAATCCACCGCTGAGTGCGACCTACTGTGCTTCCTGGATGCGTTCTCAGGGTATCACCAAATCAAGATGGCGGTGGAAGATGTAGAGAAGACAGCCTTCCTGACCCCGTGTGGGGTGTACTGCTACACCTACATGCCCTTCGGACTGCGCAACGCGGGTGCGACCTTTCAGCGGATGATGCACATCGCTTTAGGGCGGCAGCTCGGGAGGAACACAGAGGCCTACGTCGACGACATTATGGTGAAGTCTCGGGAGGCGAGAACCTTGATCCAAGACCTGGAGGAGACCTTCGAAAGCCTGCGCCGGGTGAACTTGCGGCTTAACTCGGAATAGTGTGTTCAGTGTCCCTTTCGGCAAGCTGCTGGGATTCCTCGTGTCACACAGAGGGATCGAGGCGAACCCAGAGAAGATCAAGGACATTGAGGGCATGAGCCCGCCGCAGACCCTCAAGGAAATGCAGAAGCTGGCTGGTCGGGTGGCTGCATTGGGGTGCTTCATCTCCAAGCCGGGAGAGCGCGCCTTACCCTTTTTCAAACTAATGAAGGAGAAGTGCCCGTTCGAGTGGACTCCGGAGGCCGACCGAGCCTTCCAAGACCTCAAGAGATACCTGACCAGCCCACCGGTGTTGGTGGCGCCACGGCCTCTCGAGCCTCTAGTACTTTATCTTGCCGCCACCCCATACTCCGCCAGCGCTGCACTAGTGGCGGTTCGGGCGGAGCACCAGGGCAAGAGTGCGTCGCGCCAAGCTACGTCGCCAGCTGAGATGACACAAGATCAGGAAGGCGCAGCAAGAGCCACATCGGCAGCAATAGAAGACCAAGCTCGGTAGGATGACACCGTAGAGATTCCCGCAAGCTACCAGGCGCCAGGGGTCCCACCACCTCAGGAGGCACCCCAGCTTGCACAGGACGCGAGCCTCACCAACACGTCGGTCCTCGTCGAGCACCCGGTGTACTTCGTCTGCACGGTGTTGCGGGACGCGAGGGCACGCTATCCCATGCCTTAGAAGCTCCTGCTCGCACTCCTGGTGGCCTTGTGCAAGTTGCGGCACTACTTCCAGGGCCACCCCATCAAAGTTGTCTCGGCCTACCCGTTGGAGAGGGTGCTCAGGAGCCCCAAACTCTGCCGGAAGGGTCGCCGAGTGGAACATCGAGCTGCAGGAATTCCAGTTGGAGTTCAGCACCACCAGGGTAATCAAGGGAGCCGCACTCGCTGACTGGCTTAATGGACGGATGCCCCAGCGCTGGAAGCAGGCAAGGACCGGTTGAGGGAGTCCTGGATTAGGGGGTATCCGGACAGCCAGATTATATCCTTTGGCCGGACTGTTGGACTATGAAGATACAAGATTGAAGACTTTGTCCCGTGTCCGGATGGGACTCTCCTTGGCATGGAAGGCAAGCTTGGCAATACGGATATGAAGATCTCCTTCCTTGTAACCGACTCTGTGTAACCCTAGCCCCCTCCAGTGTCTATATAAACCGGAGGGTTTCGTCCGTAGGACCAACAACAGACAATCATACCATAGGCTCGCTTTTATGGTTTAGCCTCTCAGATCTCGTGGTAGATCAACTATTGTAACACTCATATTATCAAGAACAATCAAGCAGGAGGTAGGGTTTTACCTCCATCAAGAGGGACGAACCTGGGTAAACATCGTGTCCCCTGCCTCCTGTTACCATCCGCCTTAGACGCACAGTTCGGGACCCCCTACCCGAGATCCGCCGGTTTTGACACCGACATTGGTGCTTTCATTGAGAGTTCCTCTTTGTGGTCAGCGTTAGGCTGGATGGCTCCTTCAATCATCGATAGCGATGCTGTCCGGAGTGAGACTTTTCTCCTCGGACAAATCTTTGTATCCGGCGGCTCTGCACTATGGGCCAACTCGTTTGGCCATCTGGAGCAGATCAAGAGTTACGCCCCTGGCCACCAGGTCAGGTTTGGAAGCTTAAACTACACGTCCGACATCCGCGGAGACTTGATCTTCGACGGATTCGATCCCCTGCCGAGTGTGCCGCGCTGTCACGATGAGCATGATTTAGCTCTACCATCGGACAGTGTTTGGGAGACCGCACCGACAACCGCTCCGACCCTCAATTCGGAGCCAATTGCGCCATCCATGGACGGGTGGATAGACCCCACCACGGAGGCCGTATTCTCAGCGGCGATCGAGCCAAGTATTGACCTTACCCTTCACGAGAGCCGTGACGCCAAACTGCCGGATCCTTCCCCGGCCACGGACCCGAACCGCCTGCGCCCATGCTTATCGAATCCGACTGGGCGCCCATCATGGAGTTCACCTCCGCGGATATCTTTCAGCACTCGCCCTTCGGCGGCATGCTGAACTCATTAAGGTCTCTCTCCTTGTCAGGAGAGTCCTGGCCGAACTATGTCCGGCAGGATTGGGATCTGGATGACGAAGAAATTCGCCGCCCACCCACCACCCACTTAGTAGCCACTGTCGATGATTTGACCAACATGCTCGACTTCGACTCCGAAGACATCGATGGTATGGACGACGATGCAGGAGACGAACAGGAGCCACTGCCCACAGGGCACTGGACGCCCACTTCATCATATAATGTATACATGGTGGACACACTGAAAGAAAACGACGACGAGGAACAGAAGGATGCAGCGGAGGATCGTTCCCTCGAGAAGCAGTCAAAGCGGCGGCGTAACTGCCGCTCCAAATTCCGCCTCGGCAGAAACATCGATCATATAGACCCAGCGATAGAGCAGGGTGAGCCAGCGGACGACAAACACGGCATTGAACCATCGTCCGACCACGGCAACACGGAGAATCAAACCGAACAACCCGACTCCAGCGAAGATAACAGTCCGGATGACATCGCACCGGACAGGCACCCGGAGCAACAGAATACCCATCAAAGGCTTGTTGCCACTGCGAGGAGTCTGAAAAAGCAGAAGCAAAGGTTCAGGGCTGCATAAGACACACTCAGAATTAGATGGAGTAAAGTACTCAATAGTGCAGCAAAATACGGCGGTAGTCGCCACACAAAGAGTTGCCCGAAGCGAAAGTTGCTACCTGAATTCGATGAGGAGGCCTTAGATCCCCCGCAATCAAAAAACAAAACAGCCATCCGGTCGGATAGACGGCCTCGTCGCCAACTTAGAGTGGCAAACAACGCCGCACACAAGCCAGTACGCGATCCACGTGAGGGCTCGCATCAAAAGGACGACGCAACTAGATCCATCTACGGGCCAAGCAAGCGCACTCCAGCACGCAATGCAACACAACAAAACTCCGAACACCACAGCACACCCAAATACAGGGGTGTCGCACACCCCCTATGTTTCACCGATGAGGTACTGGGCCATGAATTTCCAGAGGGATTCAAACCCGTAAACATAGAGGCGTACGACGGAATGACAGACCCTGGGGTCTGGATTGAGGACTACATCCTCCATATCCACATGGCTCGAGGAGACGATCTCCATGCCATCAAGTACTTACCCCTCAAGCTCAAAGGGCCAGCTCGGCACTGGCTTAAAAGCCTCCCCGAAAACTCCATTGGAAGCTGGGAAGAGCTCGAAGACGCTTTTTGAGCAAATTTTCAAGGGACCTATGTCCGACCACCGGATGCAGATGATTTAAGTCATATAACTCAACAGCCCGAAGAGTTAGCCCGAAAGCTTTGGAACAGGTTTCTCACTAAAAAGAACCAAATAGTCGACTGTCCGGACGCCAAAGCCTTAGCAGCTTTCAAGCTCAGCATTCGAGACGAATGGCTTGCCACACACCTCCGCCAAGAAAAGCCGAGAACAATGGAAGCATTAACAAGCCTCATGACCCGCTTTTGCATGGGCGAGGATAGCTGGTTAGCTCGATGCAGCACCAGCGACCCAAGTACATCCGAAGTCAGGGACGGAAACGGGAAACCACGACGCAGCAAAAACAAGAGCCAGAATAAAGAAGACAGCCCGAAGAGCACAGCGGTAAATCCCGGATTCAGAAGCTCTCGGCCAGGTCAGCAAAAGCTGCCCTCCAAAGGCAATAGAGACGAACTGTCCAGGCTAAACAAGATTCTGGACAAAATATGCAAGATCCACAGCACCCCCGATAGACCTGCAAATCATACCCATAGAGAATGTTGGGTCTTCAAGCAGTCCGGCAAGCTCAACGCCGAACACAAGGGGCAGGATACACCAAGCGAAGACGAGGACGAGCCTCGCAAGCAAAGCACTGGGGAACAGAAGAAATTCCCACCAGAAATCAAAACAGCAAAAGTATTACACGTGATGAAGGGGAGAAACAAAGCGGCACTCCTAGAGACACATGCCCCAGGGCCTATAACCGCGGAGTTCTGCCACTGGTCGTCCCAACCGATCACCTTTGACCATCGGGATTACTCGGCAAGTACCCGGCATGCAGGATGGGCTGCCTTGGTGTTAGACCCGATAATTGACGGATACCACTTCACACGAGTCCTGATGGACGGTGGCAGTAGTTTAAACCTGATATATCAGGACACAGTCCGCAAAATGGGGATAGACCCAACAAAAATTAGCCATAGCAATACTACCTTTAAAGGAGTAACGCCAGGCCCAGAAGCCCATTGCACGGGCTCCCTGCTACTAGAGGTTATATTCGGCTTTCCCGATAACTTCCGCAGCGAAAATTTAACCTTCCACATCGCTCCGTTCCAAAGTGGCTATCAAGCACTACTCGGACGCGAAGCTTCCGCTCGCTTTAATGCAACACCACATTACGCTTCTCTCATGCTTAAGATTCCCAGTCCACGTGGCATCATTACAGTAAATGGAAATATTGAGCTCTCCTTGCGCGCGAAAGACTGTGCGGCCGCCTTGGCAGCCGCACACTAGACGGCCTCACCAACTAGAGCATCTGTCAGGTCGTTAAGACCACGGATACGGTTAGACGAGTCCGGTGCGGCTATATATAATTGATACAGGTTTGATGGCTATACCCCTATAACAGTACAAGGGGCTCAATGCGTGTAAACAAGTGACAACTAGGCTCAACTTTACTCAACTTGAACTGTACATGGTTTATTTAGTATAACCTACCTTTTTGCATGACAACTTTTCAACTAAGTTCCTCTCTTTTACAGATGACCATCGTGCTACACCCGTCCAGGATATGGCACAACGGAGACACAGGCGCAGACGTGCAGCAGGGACCCGTTTCAAGGATTCTTTTTAGATTAAGACCCTGAGTATACCTTTTTTACTGTCTCTTGTTGATACACATCCCCCGGATTCTCAGTACAATTGAGAAGGATGCTGACGTATTGGCATGTGGCCACGTCAGAATATTGCACGTACCTGGAAACCAGGGGCTTATTAAAAGGTCACTATTTAAGCCTGGTTTACATCATAAAGACCGAATACCTTAGGGAGTGTTCGGCGTCGCGAGTTTGGCCCTATATGCATCGGCTCTGAATCATGTCTTTGGTCAAATGTTGGGTTTGCCCGACTCCTGTGTTTTGCTGCCTTACGTTCCGCTCTATCGGCTAAGGCGGCACCAGGAGAACTACTGCGATTGTGCCCTGGTTCATCCGGACGAGCACCTCAGTAGAGAAAGCCGAAAACTGAGTGTCATGATATAGCATGAGACTGGTGAACCACTCGATGACCTAGCGGAATCTTTGGGATTCCTCCGCCTTAACGAAGGGCCGTTTCCCGGCCAGGCATGTATGCGCCCCGAATTCGGATGAGCGCGGAGCCACCAGGGGCTATATAGTAGCCCCACTGCCAAACTCCTCTGGCTAAGTGAAATTGTTAAAGCATTATAGTCCGATTGCCTAGTTCACTGCGCTATCACCTCCTTAAAGGACCAAGACGTTGGATCAAGTATGAACATGCGTCTTCTGCGAACACCCCCGCATTATATGCGTGGGGGCTGAAGCCGACGACTGCCATCTTTCAGGTTATATACATATATACATAAACGGCCGCACAGGAGGCATCATAGCACTTTCAGGCAAAAGTATAAATATAGCCTTGATAAACTCAATAAAACATTGTTTTTACAATGGGAATACATGTCACTCAAACACAATATTCTTCGAGCACTGAGCCTCTATCAAACGAGCGCCTTCAAGAACTTCTTCAAAGTGGTGCTCGGCAGCCACTCAGCCTATGGCCGAACCCTGTGCCGCAACAGTGCTGGCATCCATCTCCTCCCAGTATGTTTTGACACAGGCAAGGGCCATCCACGAGCCTTCTATGCACGCCGACCTCTTTACAGCATCAATGTGTGGCACAGCACCAAGAAATTGTTGCACTAAGCTAAAGTAGCTATTCGTCCTTGGCCCTCCTGGCCACAAATGATCCACAATGGACCTCATGGCAAGTACGGATAATCTATGGAGCTTGGCCCAACCGGTCAATCGCTCATTCAGCAACAGTGGACGGACTGGAGCATGAAACTGTGACCAGAACAGCTTCTCCACTCCAGGACCTTTCTGATCCTTGAAGTACTCAGCCGCATCAGCAGCACTTGTAGTCAAACCCATGTACTCATCCGCAGAACTCCATAGCCGGTCTAGAGGAGCATATTTCGGATCTTTGAACTTAGTCCGCAACAAGAAGGGCTTCCCAGAAATGATATCTGCAGCTTGATTCAGCTCCTCCTTCGTCGCTCTAATTTTGGAGCGGGCTTCCTTGGCAGCCACCCAGGCCTTCTCCAGGTCCGTCGCCTTCACCCGGTTTTCTCCTTCAAGAAGCCGGTAACGGTCAGCAGCATCTTTTAACTCTACAACTATCTTGGCTATTTTTTCTTTGCTCTCGCAATGCGCGGCCTGTTCGGCCCTTAACTCTTCGTCCGCCTTTAAAGCGGCCGCATTACTACTCCTTGCTTGCTCCTTGGCTTGGGCAAGCTCTGCCCGAAGGGTCTCCACGGTGGCAGCTCCATCTGCAGTCACAATATATTAAAGATACTGGCATCATGCTGCTCTTACTATGTGACAATCACCAGAAAAATCACCTACCCTGTGCCTCGTCAAGCCGCTTGTTAACAAGCATGATGTCGGCATCTGCCGCATCCAGTTGCCGCCTTAGTTCGGCAAACCCATGAGTCCGGCTAGCCACCGGAGCTTCAACCACCTGCACATAAAGGCGGTCTGGTTATTACCTGGGACTATGATCCTCTGTTTGCCGCCATTTTCGACAACAACCAGAGTCTCAGGGGCTACTATCTACACAGGGCACATCTAAAAATGTGCGGTACTGTCAAAAATGTACATCATTTCGTGTACCTCAAAACCCATCAGTAGACTCATAAAGGCTTCATGCAACCCGCTTTCGGCGGACGAAATCCTTTCAATCACCGTACCCATCAATGTGCGGTACTCTTCTGAGATAGCCACTTGCTCTAGTAGATCCCTCAGTACGTCCAACCGCACACCAGACGGTGCCGGATTCTTTTGATTGCTCTCTTCAAGAGCCGGATACTGAGGACTTCGGGTGGCCATAGGATTACCTTCTGGCCTTGCCGGATCAAGAGAAACCCTCCGCGACGACACCTCGGGGTCGCCTGCCTCATGAGGCGGTATGGTAGGGGGAGGCGTTTCACTCTCCATCATCTCTGGAAGAAGATCCCCTGAAGACGAGCTCTGCTGAGAAGGGCTAAGACCCGAACTGCAAGATAAATGCCTCGGTTATTTTCCTCAGAGGTAAAGCGAGATATTTTCATTTACCCTTTTACTTAGAGCTCGGTGGAGGGCTGATCCCCTTGAGGGCATAGTACGGCCAGGGTATCCCCCAGGGCAAGACCCTCCGGCGGAGATTTCTTCCCCCGTTTGGAGACCGTTGTCTCCGGATCCTCAGAGGCGGTTCTCTTCCGTCCCTGGGGAGAGGAAGTTTCAGTTCCTCCCCCCGGCTAACCTCCTTCGCGGAGGCGCCAGCCTCCTTGTTCCCCCCTTTATCTTCTCCTGAGGGCGCTTGATAAGGCGCGATCTCCAGCATCCTGATTAGCACGGGATTTGGTGAGGTCTCAGGGAGGGGGGCTGAACACCTGATCAACTTTGCCTTCGCTATCCAATCTTGGGTCAAAGAGCGGCTTTTTTAGGGCAATGTTGTGATAAATAAATGGGCAGTGTGTTTGGATGCGGGGCTACTTACTTGGGTATCCAGGCGATTGCAGCTCAGACCTGCATCCTCAGTGATGTCCGCACACATTATTTGTGGTCCGAAGAACAATTTGTACATCTCTTCGTGCGTCATGCCGAGGAAATGTTGAATAGCTCGCGGTCCTTATGGGTTTAATTCCCACATGCAAAGGGCCGGTGTTTGCAAGGCTGGACTTGATGAACTAGCATAACTTGCACTACCATAACCAGACTGAAATCTCTCTCAAAGAGATCTCAGATACGGCTTTGCAGTATTGGCACGTCCTTGGTTGGACCCCATCTCAGCCCCCTGCTGATCCATGACATCAGTTGTGGTAGGGGGCCTAAGCGAAAGATGGGGCAGCTATCCACTTGGCACTTCGGGGAGCTGTGATGTAGAACCACTCCCACTCCGGACACCTTTGGGAAGTAACCCTTAGGCCATGGAGCGTCAGCAATTTTGCTTATTGAAGCGCCTCCGCACGCTGCGTGCTGCCCCTCGATCATATTTGGCTTCACATCGAAGGTCTTAAGCCACATGCCGAAGTGAGGGGTAATGCGGAGGAAGGCCTCACATACGACAATAAATGTTGAGATGTGAAGAAGGGAATTCGGGGCCAGATCGTGAAAATCTAGCCCGTAATAGAACATAAGACCCCTAACCAAGGGATCCAGAGCGAGGCCTAGTCCTCGGAGGAAGTGGGAGATGAACACGACGCTCTCATTGGGTTCGGGAGTAGGGACGACTTGCCCTCGGGCAGGCAGCCAATGCGAAATTTCGGCGGTCAGATATCTGGCCTCTCTCAACTTCTTGATGTGCTCCTCCGTGACGGAGGAAGGCATCCATCGACCTTGAAGGTTGGATCTGGACATAGTTGAAGGTCCGAAGTGCCTAAACCTGAGCCTTGGGTGTTGGAACTCGAGGCGGGAGGCGGATTCGATTAAGATCGAGAGGATAGGGCCTTGTCCCCTTTATAAAGAGGGTGAATATCAAGCGTCCTCCTCGTGGCCGTTTGAGACTTGCCTAAGATCTAGGAGTCCTACCAATAGGCACGATTGGGTTACCCACATCCGTATTGATGAGAATCCCGTAATAAAGGGGACACGATCTCTGCTTCGACAACACATGCCAAGGAAACCGCCTCGCGAAACATGCTGAGATTGGTTATGAAAAACGATTCGAATAAAGACCTGGCTGTGGTGTGATGTCACACTACGGGGTACATCAGCAGATTAGATTTATGGAAATATTATTCTCTCTACGGTGGTATATGGAACTTGTTTTGCAGAGCCAGACACGATCCTCGTGTTCAAAATCTTCTATGAAGTATTCGGAGGAGGAACTCGCCTTGCAATGCTGAAGACAATCTGCGCACCGGACTCATCGTCATTGAAGCCTGGTTCAGGGGCTACCAAGGGAGTCCTAGATTAGGGGGTATCCAGACAGCCGGATTATATCCTTTGGCCGGACTGTTGGACTATGAAGATACAAGATTGAAGACTTTGTCCCGTGTCCGGATGGGACTCTCCTTGGCGTGGAAGACAAGCTTGGCAATACGGATATGAAGATCTCCTTCCTTGTAACCGACTCTGTGTAACCCTAGCCCCCTCCGGTGTTTATATAAACCGGAGGGTTTAGTCCGTAGGACCAACAACAGACAATCATACCATAGGCTCGCTTTTATGGTTTAGCCTCTCAGATCTCGTGGTAGATCAACTATTGTAAGACTCATATTATCAAGAACAATCAAGCAGGACGTAGGGTTTTACCTCCATCAAGAGGGCCCGAACCTGGGTAAACATCGTGTCCCCTGCCTCCTGTTACAATCCGCCTTAGATGCACAGTTCGGGACCCCCCTACCCGAGATCCGCCGGTTTTGACACCGACACCGGTCCACCTCGCCAGGAAGTGAGGCGCCAGACGGATGGGTCGTGTATTTCGATGGTGCCTTCGCGCACCAGGGCATGGGGGATGGAGCAGTACTCATCTCACCCACGCAGGACAAGCTCTACTACGCTGTGCAGCTCTTCTTTCAGCAGGGCGAGAAGGTCTCCAACAACATCACAGAATACGAAGGCCTCATAGCTGGCCTGAAGGCCTCGGGGGCTCTACGGGTGAAGCGCCTCATAGTTAGGGGCGACTCACATCTCCTCGTCAACTTCTCCAACAAAGTGTACGAGCCAATGTACGAACACATGGAGGCGTACCTCGTGGAAGTACGTAAGATGGAAAAGCAGTTCCTAGGCCTGGAGGTGCAGCATGTGCCCCGTGGCACCAACAAGGAAGCCGACGACATCGCCAGGAGGGCATCCAAGCGGCAGCCCCAAGAGCCTGGCGTCTTCAAGGAGCGGCTCTTCAAGCCGTCGGCGACGCCACCACTTTCTAGCACGGCGCGGCCTCGGGAGGAGCTCCCACAACTGCCTGCCACAAGAGCACCAGCTTGAGGCCCAACCTCAGGAGCTCGCTTGCTCTTGGTTCTCGAGCCTCAAGAGGGATGTTGGACCAGGGAATTCAAGGAATATCTGATGCAAGGGGCGCTACCGGAGAAGGAAGAGGACGCAGAGCATGTGGCCCGGCAAGCCACGGCATACTGCATCCAGGACGGTGAGTTGTACAGGAAGCGACCAAATGATGTTTCATTGCGTTGCATTTCAAGGGACCAGGGGAAGGAGTTGCTGATTGACATACACGGAGGGGACTATGGACACCACTCGTCATCACAGACTCTCGTCGGCAAGGTGTTTCGCAGTGGATTCTACTGGCCCATGGCGCTCAGCGACACAGCTGAGCTGGTGAAGTACTATGAAGCTTGCCAGTTCCACGCCAAGCAGATCCATCAGCCAGCTCAGGGCCTCCAGACTATACCGCTCACATGGCTATTCGCGGTCTGGGGGCTGGATATCTTGGGCCCATTCCCTCGAGCGCCAGGGGGCTACCGCTACCTCTACGTCGCCATTGAAAAGTTCACCAAGTGGGCGGAAGTGGAAGCCGTCCGCACCATCCCAGCTGGTTCCGGGGTTAAATTCATTAGGGGCCTCGTGAGCCGTTTCAGGGTCCCCAACCGCATCATCACCGACAATGGCTCGCAGTTCACCAGTAACCTCTTCAAAACATAATGTGCTAACCTTGGAACGCAGATCTACTACGCTTCGGTGGCGCACCCTAGGAGCAATGGCCAGGCTGAATGCGCCAACGCGGAGGTCCTGAGAGGCCTTAAGACCAGGACCTTCAAGAAAAAGCTCGAGGCCTGCAGCAGGGGCTGGCACGACGAGCACCAGTTCGTGATGTGGTCCATCCGCACCACCGCAACTAAGACGACGGGCGAGACCCCATTCTTCCTTGTCTACGGAGCTGAAGCGGTCCTCCCTCACGAGGTCAAGCATCGCTCTGCACACGTCCTGGCGTTTGATGAAACACAGCAGGACGCCACGCAGGGGATGGACCTCGTACTGGGGGAGGAATGATGTCGCGAAGCTGCACTGAGGGCGGCAAGGTACCAGCAGGCGCTGCGGCGGTACCACTGCCGCAACATCCGCTCCAGGACACTCGAGGCAGGCAACCTCGTCCTGAGGCGGGTCCTCTCCAGGGAAGGGTTGCACAAGCTCTCACCCATGTGGGAGGCCCCGTTCAGGGTCGTCCATATCTCCAGGCCTGGTGCCGCGCGCCTGGAGACGTAGGACGGGGTGCCCATCTAGAATGCCTGGAACATCCAGCACCTCCAGAAGTTCTACCCATGAAGCAAGGCCCAGTGCCTATGAAGCAAGGCCCGGTGTCTTTGAAGCAAGGCCCGGTGCCTGTGAAGCAAGGCCCGATGCCTATGAAGCAAGGCCCGGTGCCTATGAAGCAAGGCCCCATGCCTGTGAAGAAAGGCCCAGTGCCTGTGAAGAAGTGCCGGTGCCTGTGAAGAATCGCCGCCCGTGACACTCTCACGTAATAATGAGTGGGGCTGTACATGCCCCGGAGTCTCAGGAGCGCCGCCCTCGGGCCTCGAGGGCTCCCTCCCATGCCTAGTGGCAGCACTTAGCTCCGCGCTGGTGAGAAGACTTGAGGACTAGACTAGGTGTCGGACGTGGCTTTTCATTTGCTTTCCATAGTTGGCTTTCCTTCTCTTAATCGAAGTTTGCTTCTGGTGTTCCTTGCTGATTTGGTTCCATCGCCTTTTGATGCCTTTTCCGAATCCAGTTCGCTTGCGTTCTCTCTCTCTCTCGCATACCTCACGAGGGGGCTAGGCAGGCGCCTTCGCGAGGGTTTCTTCCTCCTGTGTTGGTCCTTCTCTCTGCCTTCGGTCTGCTTTCTTGAGGCACCCTTGTTCGAGCCCAAAAACCGGCACATCTCTCCTAATCCGTGCCACTCGGGTACCGTGATATGAAGCGCCGGGTCAAGGCTCGGGTGAACGATAAGTCTCCTAGCGAGCGCCTTCGCGAGGGTTTCTTCCTCCTGTGTTGGTCCTTCTCTCTACCTTCGGTCTGCTTTCTCGAGACACCCTCGTTCGAGCCCACAAACCGGCACATCTCTCCTAATCCGTGCCCCTCGGGTACCGCGATATGAAGCGCTGGGTCAAGGCTCGGGTGAACGATAAGTCTCCTAGCGAGCTTCCTAACAATTTTTTTGTAGTTCCTGAGCAACCACTAAGCCAAGATGGGCACGAGGAAACAAGTGCCTCGTGAACAAGAGGCTGCCCTGAACGCGCCAGGCTAAGTTATCTCCGCACAAAATAAACAACACAGCACAGAAATAACAAGCATAGCATAATTATTGAGGAATCACAGTTCGATACATGCCCCTCCGGGCCCATACTGGTTTCATTTTGATGCAGGAAAGAAAAGAGGAACAAAGCAAAAGCGGCGTTGCAGCGAACCATGGGGGCAGGCCTCCAGCAACGTCCCGAGCTTAGCCGGATCCCTCCTCGCGCTTCACAGAGGCGCGACGACGGGACGACCCCCTACCACCTTCGAAGCGGGCGCGGCGGCTGGTAATAGCCGCCGTTGCTGGAGCTTTCGCCAAGAGAAGGGCCACCGTAGTTGGACGAGGCGCGGCTGGCGGGCTTGCCCTCGTCGCGTCCATCACCGAGACCGAGCACCTCCTCGTTGTCGTTAGTCTCGGGGTAGCACCCGGAGCGGCGACCATCTTCCCCAAACACCCTCACATAGAGGGTCGCATCACCGTCATACTTGAAATGAAGGGTGCACCGCTTGCCCAGGCCGCGCGCGGGGATAAATGTCTGCCAACCGCGGGCCAGAGCTATGTTGCCCGTGGCGGAGACTTCAACCGCGATCCAAGAAGCCCTGCTGCAGCAGTCGTCCGCCTGCAGCAAGAGCCCACCTGGACCAGAGGCTAGCAGCTCGTCGACGAAGAAGCGCGGAAGCTGGAGCCAGTTGCCGGCCGGATCCTCCGACCAGACGACGAACTCCGGTAGCACCTCTGCCGAGTGGAAGCGTGGCTGGGGAGGCCGCGCAACCACGGCACGTCCCCCCTCATCGACGGGGCTTCCACGACTAGAGCGACCCCCGCCACGTGCAGCGGCGCCACCCTGAGAGCGGGAGTCGTGGTGTGCTTGCGGGGATGGTCGCGTCCCCGCTTAGGCGCCGGGGAGCCGGGCCCCTCGCGAGGGGCCTTTCCTTTCTCCGCGGTGGAGAACCTCTTCGATGGCGCCATATGAGTCGGTGGTGGAGCAGAGGAGGAAGAAGCAGGCAGAATGGGAAGAAGTGGGGGATGGGGGCTCTGCCCCCTTCCTCATTTATAGCAGGAGAAGGCCAACCAGCACCCCTCACGATCACAGGTAATGATGGTTTTCCTTGCATGTCGCAGGGACTTGTCAAGTCGGGCAGTTGCCGAGGCAGCATGGGGAAGAGGAGACGCCCACGTCCAATCAACCGCCACACGTCAACCGAGGCCGCATGCTTTTGGGGCCCACGGCGCTCCGCGCTTGACCTTTGGCTTCGCCTCGAAGCCAAGCCCGATCGCGCCTTGGGCCCCGGGGCTACTGTCGTCGTTCTGGGAACGGGGGTCCCCAGACTTGCCTGCCTGCGGCCCGCGGCGTGGCTGGGCTGGCAGGCCTGTACGGCCCATCTTCATCGGCAAGGCATTCAAGACCCTCGCGAGGGGCCAAGCCTCGCGAGGCGGACGACGCAAGACCTCCTCAGGAGTAGCCTCGCCAGGCAGGCTCACGAGGTGGGGGGGGGGGAGATCAAGGCAAGGCAAACCTCGCGAGGCCCTCATGACGTGAGCCATGACGATCGAGACCAGGCGGGCGCCAGCGCGCGCAGTGTCCTTGCTTCCTCTTTGGTGCCAAGGGGGCAAGCGCAGGCGCGGAGTACCGAGGCATCAAGCAAAGTTTCCATATTGGTGCAACGAGACCAAGACTAGAAGGACGGCAAGACGGAGGTCACCATGGAGCCCAGGACGGTGTCACCACCAGAGCCTTTGGCAGGCGAAGACCACTTTTATCAGGATAAGCTGTACTAGTTGTCCCCTTTCAAATTGGCCGTTGTTGGCTCCCTTCCAGCTTAGTATTTGGGGAGAGGACCAGGGCCTATATAAGTATAACTAGCCACCACAATAGAGAGGACGATCGGATTGACCTCATCACAAATCGAGAACAGATCCAAGATCATCTCACCCATGCAAGTTCACCAAGCACAAGAACACCTCGACCTCAGGAGGCTGTTCTTCCCCCTGTACTATTCATCATCAGCCCAAGGGCAATCCACCACCACCACACTGGAGTAGGGTATTACACCACAATGGTGGCCCGAATTAGTATAAATCTTGTGTCTTTCTGTGTTGTGAGTTTGTCGAGTTTGTCCGCGAGATATTAGAGAGCTAGGGCGTGGATCGATATGGAGAAAACCTTCGCGCGCACCCCAGTGTTCGAACCTCGAGGGTTTGCCGGAACCCGTGATCCAACAAGCAAGACGTAGGGTATTACCTCCATCAAGAGGGCCCGAACCTGGGTAAAACATCATGTCCCTTGTCTCCTATTACCATCAATCATTAGACGCACAGTTCAGGACCCCCTACCCGATCTGCCGGTTTTGACACCGACATTGGTGCTTTCATTGAGAGTTCCTCTGTTGCGTCGACAACAGGATTGATGGCTCGCCTTGTCATAAAGGACAATATCACCTCCGGAGAAGTCCTGGCCTCAGGCCAAACCCTCCGGCTGGGCATCTTTACCATGGCCGCCCGTTCGGCCTTTAAGCCGATGATGACTTCCCAAGTCATCGAGAATCGTCTCAGTGTCGACTCCGAATACTCCAAACAGATGGATCCAGCGGATTTTTCGTCCTTAAATGAACTCCTGGATCGCATCGCCGCCCTGGGGGTCGCTACAGACTATGATCGGATTGGGCTTAAACCCGATCAGAGAGAAATCAAATCTCCACCGGTCACTCATCAGACAGCGGCCGTAGAGGAGCAAAACAACAACAGCCCTTCCCCTATACTGAAAATAAGCTACGTTCGGATTTCCAAGCTTAGAGAGCCAGATACTCGTCTGCGGGGTGACACTCCTGGTCCTCCGAACTTAGAATCGGGCGTTGAGCCTAAGGAATTATTGGACATCCCGGATCCCGAACTAGCAAACCTGGAAGTTCTTCAAACTCCGGACTCCTCATTGGGTCAGGGTTCGGACTTAACGCCACCCACCCACCAAAAACAATATTCTCCAAGAAATTCCGGTCCCCCAGATATATGCGACATCATGTATGTACGACAGTAGCCTCAGGAAATAGTCCATCACTTCTGGGCCAGATTCCTCCTTGTCAAGGACAAGATTAGAGATTGCCGCGACGAAGACGCGATTTAATCATTCTGCAATAATTGCTCGGACAAAGGAATCCTCAACGCCATCAACCGCTGTCGCATACTACTCTTCGCTGACTTGGCAACCATAGTACAGAAGTACTGCGTAGTGGAAAGCGCTCGGAAAACTCAGACAACTTGCTGGGAGCCACTGGCCTTCACGCCACCTCCCTGGCGGGCAAATAGGATGCACCCTCGCGGGGCACTCGACCTCGTAGGAAAGAAAATCAAACCCATTATGGGACGTGGCACCGTTCTTGAAGCATGGCTTGATAGGCCATGCAAAATACACATGACACCGGATACCGAACCAACCCACAGCCTCAGAGCATGTTGGATACTCCAGCAAGTAGCCAAGAGTGGCGAGGATATCCTCACCAAAAATAAGTTAGAGCCACACTCTTCGGAAGAGGACGACTTCAGAGTATTGACGGTCTTCGAGACTTTCGCTTCAAACAATCGGCGCAAGAGAGCACTCCGTGACCTCGCCGAAGTCTGCCAAGTCGCAGCAATAAATCCCTGGAACGACACAGCAATAACTTTTAATGCCAGCGACGAACCAAAATTCCGTTCAGTCCGGGCACCAGCCGCCTTGGTCCTCAACCCAATTGTGGATGGCTTTCGACTCAATAAAGTGCTCATGGACGGCGGCAGCGGATTGAACCTCATCTACGAGGACACACTCAGTAAAATGCAAATAGACAGAAGCCGCATCGAGCAAAGTGATACGAACTTTTGAGGAATCATTCCTAGTCGGGAAGCAAGATGCGTAGGAAAAATTAAGCTCGACATGGTATTCGGCACGCCGGAGAACTATCGGTCCGAAAAGATAACCTTCCAAGTGGCTCCTTTCAACAATGGATATCACGCCCTGTTAGGGCGGGACACATTCACACGCTTTCAAGCCATACATCATTACGGGTATATGAAGCTCAAGATGCCCGGGCCCAATGGTATTATGACTCTCGCAAGTGATCCAGACATAGCACTCCGCGCTGAAAACAAAACTGCATCTCTGGCCCTCGAGGCACTATCCGAGGCCGTTGCGGCCAAAGAATTGACCGCACTATGCTCCACGGCAGACAGGGACGACGTAATCCTCGATAAGTGCCCCAAATCCACCTCCTTCAAACCAGCAGGCAAAATAGTCAAATTTCAAGTTCACCCGACGGACCCCAAGAAGACAGCTTCCATCGGGGCATAGCTGGACCCTACAATCGACGCCGCATTACGCGCATTCCTACGCGAGAACTGGGACATATTCTCCTGGCACCCTTCTGACATGCCAGGAATCCCATGCAGGTTGGCCGAACACAGCCTCAATATATTGAAGGGATACAAGCCGGTCAAGCAAACACTGCGGTGCTTTTTCGAACCCAAACTACAAGCTATGGGGGAGGAGCTAGCCAAGTTAATTGAGGTTGGGTTCATCGGAGAAATAAAACATCCAGACTGGCTAGCAAACCTGGTGATGGTACCAAAGAAGGATAAATCCTGGCACCTGTGTGTCAATTTCAAAGACCTCAACAAGGCCTGCCCTAAGGACCCCTTCCCCCTCCCCCGCATCGATTAGATCATTGACGCTACCGCAGGACACGACTCACTGTGTTTCCTCGACGCATACTCCGGATACCATCAAATCAAAATGAAGGAATCTGATCAAGCCGCAACAGCGTTCATTATCCCATATGGTCCTTTCTGCTTCAACACTATGCCCTTCGGACTGAAAAACGTCGGTGCCACCTACCAACGCATGATTCAAACATGCTTGGAGAAACAAATCGACAAGACGGTCGAAGCATATGTGGATGACGTCATCATCAAAACTATGCATGTCGAGTCACTCGTAGACGACCCGCGTCTAACATTTGACAACCTCCGTGCATATGACATCAGGCTCAATCCGGAAAAGTGCGTCTTCGGCATCCCCGCCGGAAAACTGTTGGGCTTCATCGTTTCCAATAGAGGAATTGAGGCAAACCAAGCCAAAATCCGAGCTTTGTCACAATTGGCTACACCAACAGACCTTAAACAGGTCCAAAAACTAGCCGGATGCGTGGCAGCTTTAAGCCGCTTTATCTCCAGATTAGGAGAAAAAGCATTGCCACTATACCGCCTACTCCGACGCACCGACAACTTCGAGTGGACGGACGCGGCAATGGCCGGATTGGAAGAAATAAAAGCTCTTTCAGCAGGCAACCCAACCCTGGCCGCGCCGAACATTGGCGAACCCATGTTATTATACATCTCTGCAACATACTAGGTGGTGAGTGCGGTGCTCGTCGTCGAACGAGAGGAGGACGGACATAAATTGCCACTTTAGAAACCGGTATCTATGTATCCACTATCCTCACACCATGCAAATCCCGGTACCGTCATTAAGAAAAGATAGCATATGCGGTTTTCATGGCATCCCGGAAGCTACGGCACTACTTTCAAGAGTGCTTGATCACAGTGGCTTCTGAAGTACCACTCAATGACATAATAAACAACCGCAACACTACTGGCCGGATTGCCAAGTGGGCCATTGAGCTCTTGCCATTTGATATCACATACAAACCACGCCGAGCCATTGAATCCCAAGTATTGGCCGACTTTGTTGCCGAATGGACAGAAGACGAACTCCCTAAAGAGTACGGTACATATTCCAGATGGGTCATGCACTTCAATGGCTCCAAAATGCTGGCCGGTTTAGGAGCGGGTGTTGTCTTAACATCGCCCACAGGAGACACACAGTCCAGTATGTACTCCAAATATTATACACAGACTCCAATAACGCGGCCGAATACGAGGCCTTATTGCACGGTCTTCGAATGGCTGTCTCTATGGGCATACAACGCCTGGAGGTGCGTGAGGATTCAAACCTCGCAATATCCCAAATAAACAGAGACTTTGATGCTAAAGATCCGAAGATGGCGGCCTATCATAACGTCGTACTCAAAATATCAGCTCGGTTCGAGGGACTCGAGTTTCATCATGTGGCTCAAGAAAGTAATCAAGTGGCGGATGTCCTTGCTCGCATGGGCGCCAAGCATGACCCCGTCCCGCCTAACATCTTTTTGGAAAGGCTCTTCAAGCCATCCATGGTCTGGTAGGATGAGAGCCGCAACACTAGTCCGGATCCGGTCATACCCCAAGATTCCAGACACAATACCGATATCATCGGGGGCTCAGCCACCGAAACAACACCATTGGCCCATCTAATAATGGCAGTAATTGCCCCATGGACTGAACCCTTCCCGGCCTACCTTAATAGGCGAGAGCCCCCCGAGGACCAGAATGAGGCTCGATGCATCGTTCGACGCTCGAAAGCCTACAAGGTTCATGAAGGAGAGCTCTACAAGAAGAGTGCTACCGAAATAGTTCAAAGATGTATCTTCGAAGAAGAAGGATGCCAGCTCCTGGCCGAAATCCATGATGGTCTTGGCAGTCACCACGCCGCAGCCCGAGCTCTGGTAAGCAAGGCCTTCCATACCGATTTCTTTTGGCTGACGGCCCGAGCAGATGCACATGACCTTGTCCAACATTGTGTGGGATGCCAGCTTTTCGCCAATCAAAGCCATATGCCGCCTACCTCCTTACAAACAATCCCCATTACTTGGCATTTCGCGGTCTGGGGGCTAGATATGGTCGGACCCCTTAAAGGGGGAAGCCATAAGAAAAAATATCTACTGGTCATGGTAGATAAATTCACTAAGTGGATAGAGGCCAAGCCAGTTAGAACGGCCGAAGCCAGACCGGTGATAGATTTTATATCCGGTGCCGTACACCATTATGGTGTCCCACACAACATCATCACCGATAACGGCTCCAATTTTATAGCCAACGGAGTGAAAACATGGTGTGATAACCTGGGCATCAAGCTCGATTACGCCTCCGTCTATCACCCCCAAACAAATGGTCAAGTCGAACGAGCTAATGGTCTTATCATGGGCGGCATTAAGTCTAGACTAGTACGATCTTTAAAAGAGTCAGACAAACACTATGTCGAGGAGCTCGACTCCGTACTCTGGGGGCTACGGACCACACCCAATCGCACTACTGGTTACACACCATTTTCCATGGTGTACGACGCGGAGGCTGTTTTGCCCTGCGACATTATTCATGACTCACCTCGAGTGCGCATGTCCGAAGAGAGAGAAGCCAAACTAGATCGGTAGGACAGTCTAGATGCCCTGGAGTAGGAGCGCGATGTTGCAAAAGCCTGTTCCGCATTCTATCAACAACAAGCTCGCAGATACCAAAGCAGAGAGGTGCGGGCCAGGACTTACAATGTTGGTGAACTCGTTCTACGCTTGCCAAAAAAGAAAAAGGATAAACTCAAGCCCATGTGGGAAGGTCCCTTCATTATAGATGAAGTTCTAGCTGGAGGTGCGTACCGTCTGCGTGACCCATCGGATAATCGCTTAAAGCCGAACCCGTGGAATGCCGCCAAACTCCGGAGATTCTACGCCTATAGCCGGACTCATTGTGCGTTTTCTTTTTTCTCCTGTTTTAATTTTCTCTCTCTTTAAATCTTTTTCTTTAGCTTTATAGCTCTTGTGTGGCTAGAACGCACACTTATGAGGTACACATCCTTAAATTTATACACCCATAACACCTGGGGGCTTGTTTTACAGAAGCTTATTATCATTTTCCGAGCATCAAGCTCGCCACATATATGTCCTTTTATCATATATACCTTTTCTTCGCCATGATATGCACCTTTATGACTTAAGTTTTTGCCAAGATGGGTTGCCTGGCTCCTGTGCTTATGCCCTATGTTCCGTTAGTTCGGCTAGGGCATAAAGGGAGCACCTCTGTGATTGTTACAGTCGGGTCATCCAGACTTGTACCTCAGACTGGGTGAAGCCGAAAGCTAGCTGATACGTCTCCAACGTATCTATAATTTTTTATTCTTCCATGCTATTATATTATCTGTTTTGGATGTTTAATGGGATTTATTATACCTTTTTATATTATTTTTGGGACTAACCTATTAACCCAAAGCCTAGTGCAAATTGTTGTTTTTTTGCCTATTTCAGTGTTTGGCAGAGAAGGAATATCAAACGGAATCCAAACGGAATGAAACCTTCGCGAGAATCATTTTTGGAATAAACACAATCCATGAGACTTGGAGTGGACGTTAAGGAAGCAGCCAGGAAGCCACGAGGGAGGAGGGCGCGCCCCCACCCTAGTGGCCCCCTCGCAGCTCCACCGACCTACTTCTTTCGCCTATATATACTCTTATACCTTGAAACCTTCATGGAGAGCCACGAAACACCTTTTCCACCGCCGCAACCTTCCGTACCCGTGAGATCCCATCTTGGGGCCTTTTCCGGCGATCTGCTGGAGGGGTATCAATCTTGAAGGGCTTCTACATCAACACCATAGCCTCTCCGATGATGTGTGAGTAGTTTACCATAGACCTTCGGGTCCATAGTTATTAGCTGGATGGCTTCTTCTCTCTCTCTTTGCATCTCAATAGAAAGTTCTCCTTGATCTTCTTGGAGATCTACTCGATGTAACTCTTTTTGCGGTGTGTTTGCCAAGATCCGATGAATTGTGGGTTTATCAATTTGATTATCTATGAATGTTATTTGATTCTTCTCTGAATTCTTATATGCATGATTTGATATCTTTGCAAGTCTCTTCGAATTATCGGTTTAGTTTGGCCTACTAGATTGATCTTTCTTGCAATGGGAAAAGTGCTTAGCTTTGGGTTCAATCTTGCGGTGCTCGATCCCAGTGACAGAAAGGGAAACGACACGTATTGTATTCTTGCCATCGAGGATAAAAAGATGGGGTTTATATCATATTGCTTGAGTTTACCCCTCTACATCATGTCATCTTGCCTAATGCGTTACTCCGTTCTTATGAACTTAATACTCTAGATGCATGCTCGATAGCGGTCGATGTGTGGAGTAATAGTAGTAGATGCAAAATCGTTTCGGTCTACTTGTCACGGACGTGATGCCTATATTCGTGATCATTGCCTTAGATATCATCATAACTATGCGCTTTTCTATCAATTGCTCGACAGTAATTTGTTCACCCACCGTAATACATGCTATCTTGAGAGAAGCCACTAGTGAAACCTATGGCCCCGGGGTCTACTTTACATCATATAAGTTTCCAATCTACAATTCTAGTTTTCTATTTATTTTGCAGTCTTTATTTTCCAATATATACCACAAAAATACCAAAAATATTTATCTTACTATCTTTATCAGATCTCACCTTTGCAAGTGGCCGTGAAGGGATTGACAACCCCTTTATCGCGTTGGTTGGAAGGTTCTTATTTGTTTGTGCAGGTACTAGGCGATTTGCGTGTAGTCTCCTACTGGATTGATACCTTGGTTCTAAAAAACTGAGGGAAATACTTACGCTACTTTGCTGCATCACCCTTTCCTCTTCAAGGGAAAACCAAAGCATGCTCAAGAGGTAGCAAGAAGGATTCTTGGCGCCATTGCCGGGGAGATCTACGCACAAGTCAAGACATACCAAGTACCCATCACAAACTCTTATCCCTTATATTAGATTATTTGCCATTTTCCTCTCATTTTCCTCTCCCCCCATTTCACCTTTGCCGTTTTATTTGCCCTTTTTTGTTCGTCTCTTTTCGCTTGCTTCTTGTGTGTCCATCTGTTAGATCGTTTATTTTGCTGTTATGGCTAGTCCTTCTATCACTGTTAGTACTCCTGATTTTGAAGTTCTCAACTTTAACAAAGACAAGGAGAAAACTTAAAAGATGCTTGGTATAGGATGGTAGAATCTTATCATAGTTGCACCATAGAGGGAGATTTCAAGATTTTACTTCGCAATTTCTATGTTGGGCTTACCATACCCCATAGACAACTCCTTGATTTTTCCGCCAAAGGGACCTTTATTGAAGTTGACCCTAGTATTGCTTATGAAATTATAGAGGGGATAGTAGGAGTACTTCCCGCACAAAAGGGACTTCACCTTACGCAAGAAGGAACCCAAATCTTAGAGAAATTATGCGAATTGAAAAAATTTATTGAACCTCTTAAAAATGTTGGTGGAAATCTTAACCGCATGAATATGTTGATTACACTCTACAATAAGCGGTTGGATGCTCTGGATCTAAATATCTCCGATCATGAAGGGAAACGTAAGGAACCTCCCAGATCCAAACATAACTCCATTAAAAAGATAAACACCAAAGATGGCAATACCTAGATCTCTTCTTGTTTTTATGCCTAGCTAGGGGCGTTAAACGATAGCGCTTGTTGGGAGGCAACCCAATTATATTTTTGTTCCTGTTTAGTAATAAATAAATCATCTATCCTCTATTATGATTGTGTTATTTATGCTTTAATTAGTGTTTGTGCCAAGTAAAGCCTTTAGGATTTTCTTGGATGATTGTTGTTTGATCTTGCTGAAAAAACAGAAAGTATGCGCTCACGAGAATAATTTTCATTTTTTTACCAGTGAGCGATAAAATACCAATTACAACTGCAGGATATTAATATAAAAATTACCCTGGTCGTCCTAATTTGGTAGAATTTTTGGAGTTACAGAAATATTCGAAACCTATAGATTGCTACAGATTGTTCTATTTTTGACAGATTCTGTTTTTCGTGTGTAGTTTGCTTATTTTGATGAATCTATGGCTAGTATCGGGGGGTATGAACCATAGAGAAGTTGGAATACAGTAGGTTTAACACCAATATAAATAAATAATGAGTTCATTATAGTACCTTAATGTGGTGGTTCGTTTTCTTATACTAACGGAGCTCATGAGATTTTCTGTTGAGTTTTGTGTTGTGAAGTTTTCAAGTTTTTGGGTAAAGATTTGATGGATTATGGAATAAGGAGTGGCAAGAGCCTAAGCTTGGGGATGCCCAAGGCACCCCAAGGTAAAATTCAAGGACAAACAAAATCCTAAGCTTGGGGATGCCCTGGAAGGCATCCCCTCTTTCGCCTTCGTCTATCGGTAACTTTACTTGAGGCTATATTTTTATTCACCACATGATATGTGCTTTCCTTGGAGTGTCTTGTATGATTTGAGTCTTTTCTTTTTAGTTTACCATAATCATCCTTGCTGTACATACCTTTTGGGAGAGACACACATGAATCAGAAGTTATTAGAATACTCTATGTGCTTCACTCATATCTTTTGAGCTAGATAATTTTGCTCTAGTGCTTCACTTATATTTTTTAGAGCACGGTGGTGGTTTTATTTTGTAGAAATAATTGATCTCTCATGCTTCACTTATATTATTTTGAGAGTATTTTAGAACAGCATGGTAATTTACTTTGGCTGTAAAATTAGTCCTAATATGATAGGCATTCAAGTTGGGTATGATAAAAACTTTCATATAGATTGCATTGAATACTATGATACTTGATAGATGTTTTGAGATATAAAGGTGGTAATGTTAGAGTCATGGTAGTTGGGAAATTGTGAAATTGAGAAATACTTGTGTTAAAGTTGGCAAGTCCCGTAGCATGCACGTATGGTAAACGTTGTGTGACAAATGTGAAGCATGGGGTGTTCTTTGAGTGCTTTCCTTATGAGTGGGGGTCGGGGACGAGCGATGGTCTTTTCCTGCCAATCTATCCCTCTAGGGGTATGCGTAGTAGTACTTTTCTTCGAGGGCTAATAAACTTTTGCAATAATTATATGAGTTCTTTATGACTAATGTGAGTCCATGGATCATACTCACTCTTACCTTTCCGCAATTTGCTAGCCTCTATGGTACCGTGCATTGCCCTTTCTCACCTCGAGAGTTGGTGCAAACTTCACCGGTGCATCCAAACCCCGTGATACGATACGCTCTATCACACATAAGACTCCTTATATCTTCCTCAAAACAGCCACCATACCTACCTATTATGGCATTTCCGTAGCCATTCCGAGATATATTGCCATGCAACTTTCCACCGTTCCGTTTATTATGACACGCTCCATCATTGTCATATTGCTTTGCATGATCATGTAGTTGACATCGTATTTGTGGCAAAGCCACTTTCATAATTCTTTCATACATGTTGCTCTTGATTCATTGCATATCCTGGTACACCACCGGAGGCATTCACATAGAGTCATATTTTTGTTCTAGTATCGAGTTGTAACATTGAGTTATGAAAAAATAAAAGTGTGATGATCATCATTATTAGAGCATTGTACCATGTGAGGTGAAATAAAAAAAGGCCAAAGAGGCCCAAATAAAAAAAGAGGCCAAAGAAGACCAAACAAAAAAATGAGAGAAAAAGAGAGAAGGGACAATGTTACTATCCTTTTTCCGCACTTGTGCTTCAAAATAGCACCATGGTCTACATGATAGAGAGTTTCCTATTTTGTCACTTTCATATACTAGTGGGAATTTTTCATTATAGAACTTGGCTTGTATATTCCAATGATGGGCTTCCTCAAAATGCCCTAGATCTTCGTGAGCAAGCAAGTTGGATGCACACCCACTTAGTTTATTTTGATGAGCTTTCATACACTTGTAGCTCTAGTGCATCCGTTGCATGGCAATCCCTACTCCTCGCATTGACATCAATTGATGGGCATCTCCATAGCCCATTGATTAGCCGGGTCAATGTGAGACTTTCTCCTTTTTTGTCTTCTCACATAACTCCCATCATCATATGCTATTCCATCGATAGTGCTATATCCATGGCTTGCGCTCATGTATTGCGTAATGGTTGAAAAGGCTAAAGCGCGTTAAAAAGTATGAACCAATTGCTTGGCTTGTCATCGGGGTTATGCATGATGGGAGCATTTTGTGTGACGAAAATGAAGCATGGCCAAACTATATGATTTTGTAGGGATAAGCTTTCTTTGGCTATGTTATTTTGATAAGACATAATTGCTTGGTTAGCATGCTTGAAGTATTACTATTTTTATGTCAATATTAAACTTTTATCTTGAATCTTTTGGATATAAACATTCATGCCACAATAAAGAGAATTACATTGAAAATTATGTTAGGTAGCATTCCACATCAAAAATTCTGTTTTTATCATTTACCTACTCGAGGACGAGCAGGAATTAAGCTTGGGGATGCTTGATATGTCTCCAACGTATCTATAATTTTTTATTGTCCCATGATATTAGATTATTTGTTTTGGATGTTTAATGGGCTTTAGTATACCTTTTTATATTATTTGTGGGACTAACCTATTAACCGAAAGCCCAGTGTAAATTGCTGTTTTCCCTATTCCAGTGTTTCACAGAAAAGGAATATCAAATGGAATCCAAACGGAATGAAACCTTCGCGAGGATCTTTTTGGAACAAATGCAATCCAGGAGACCTGGAGTGGACGTCAAGGAAGCAGCAAGGAAGCCATGAGGCAGGAGGGCGTGCCCTAGAGGGGTGGGCGCGCCCCCCACCCTCGTGGGCCCGTCGCAGCTCCACCGACCTACTTCTTTTGCCTATATATACTCTTATACCTTGAAACCTTCGGGGAGAGCCATCAAACACCTTTTCCACCGCCGCAACCTTATTTACCCGTGAGATCCCATCTTGGGGCCTTTTCTAGCGATCTGCCGGAGGGGGCTTTGATCACAGAGGGCTTCTACATCAACACCATAGGCTCTCCGATGATGTGTGAGTAGTTTACCACAGACCTTCTGGTCCATAGTTATTAGCTAGATGGCTTCTTATCTCTCTTTGGATCTCAATACAAAGTTCTCCTCGATCTTCTTGGAGATCTATTCGATGTAACTCTTTTTGTGGTGTGTTTGCCGAGATCCGATGAATTGTGGGTTTATCAATCTGATTATCTATGAATATTATTTGATTCTTCTCCGAATTATTATACGCATGATTTGATATCTTTGCAAGTCTCTTAAAATTATCAGTTTAGTTTGGCCTACTAGATTGATCTTTCTTGCAATGGGAGAAGTGCTTAGCTTTGGGTTCAATCTTGCGATGCTCGATCCTAGTGACAGGAAGGGAAACGACACGTATTGTATTGTATTGTATTGTTGCCATCAAGGATAAAAAGATGGGGTTTATATCATATTGCTTGAGTTTATCCCTCTACATCATGTCATCTTGTCTAACGCGTTACTCCGTTCTTATGAACTTAATACTCTAGGTGCATGCTGGATAGCGGTCGATGTGTGGAGTAATAGTAGTAGATGCAGAATCATTTCGGTCTACTTGTCACAGACGTGATGCCTATATTCATGATCATTGCCTTAGATATCATCATAACTATGTGCTTTTCTATCAATTGCTCGGCAGTAGTTTGTTCACCCACCATAATACATGCTATCTGGAGAGAAGCCACTAGTGAAACCTATGGCCCCCAGGTCTACTTTACATCATATAAGTTTCCAATCTACAATTCTAGTTTACTATTTATTTTGCAATCTTTATTTTCCAATCTATACTACAAAAATACCAAAAATATTTATCTTACTATCTTTATCAGATCTCACTTTTGCAAGTGGCCGTGAAGGGATTGACAACCCTTTTATCGCGTTGGTTGCAAGGTTCTTATTTGTTTCTGCAGGTACTAGGCGATTTGCGTGTAGTCTCCTACTGGATTGATACCTTGGTTCTCAAAAACTGAGGGAAATACTTACGCTACTTTGTTGCATCACCCTTTCTTCTTCAATGGAAAACCAACTCATGCTCAAGAGGTAGCACTAGCGTTCTTAAGGGAATAATCGGTCGGCAGACTAAAGACCTTTTACCCTTGTTGCACTATGAACCCCCAGATATTATGTATAACTAGATGACTCGTTGCACCAATGGTGCAAAGGGCGAGAGGGAGACAACTATTGTGAGAATATTCAGACACCCAAGTCTTTACTACTGGTACATAGGTGCTTAGTTACAATGTGGTACACAAAGGAAGTAGATAGGAAGGGATAGATTATTAGCTTATGAAAACCAAACGTGGCCAACATTGCCGCATCCTCTGCTTGGAAGCCATCTTTTCTCACCGAATCTAACATAGATACATGATCACAGAAGGAAGCAAGACCATCATATATAATGGTCTACTTACTCATTCAGGTTAGTGATTATGTGGCTGGAACCGCAAAGTATAATGGGGCTTGACGGACAATAAAAATAGGTGTTGCTCCTCGTCTCCTCCTCCTCCAGAGTCTGGATCAAGGCCTCGCTCCTCTCTTCTCCTGAATGACAGCTTGAAGGAAAGGACACACAAAAGTGCAGTCCTATACATTGACTAACCTGACAGAAAACAGAGACAAATGTAGATATGGGTATCTATTATGCCACTGATAAAAAAAGTAAAACACTAAACAGAGACAAATTGAAGAATAGTGAGGACTGGAGTAACCTCTACATGATAATTCAGATTGCATCACTGAACATATGAATGACAGAGAGCCCCAAAGAAATTGGCTTTATCAGGTATATGAATGACATTATAGAGAGAATTACCAAATTATCAGGTAAGTGACATGATAGAAAGAAGAAGGTGCTCCATGCTTGTTGCTTGAAACTCCATCAACTACCAGTGCATACACTACATAGGTTAATAATAAACTAATCCTTGAATTCCTCTCTCGTTATATTATCATTGGACACATACTTTTTTGTGTGGCTAGTGGATGCTGGAATTTTGCTACTGCGACGCTGTAAATCTTGTTTTGTTTTTACCGAAGGACCTTATTATGGTTTGAAATGTAGTAGTATAGTACTCCCTCCGTAAACTAATATAAGAGCGTTTAGATCACTAAAATAGTGATCTAAACACTCTTATATTAGTTTACAGAGGGAGTACTTCGCTAGTTAGCATCCTCTCCTCTCCTCTCAAGAGAAAAAAGAGAAGAAATGGGTAGGTGTCTCAACTGGACATCTAAAGAGGATTTGACCACCACGCTTAAATCAAACAGAGTGGAAGCAAAAACAAAACAAAAAACCTTAATTGGCCTAGAACCAGACAGAGTTAACACAGAGGTTAGAGTGGTGACCTTGAGGAGCACAAGAGCGGTTTCGGCTGTCAGCGGTGGGGAAGGAGCTTTCTTTGGCTGTCAGCATCGTCCTGGTGGCTGGCCGCTGTAGCACCAACCCAACCTTGACCCAACATATATGAGACGTGGTCAGGGAAGCAAAGAGAGGAAATCGAGAGAGGATTGGAGGGGGCAGACCATGATGATGCTGGTGCTTGTCATGGGACTGGAACAAGGAGCAGCGGATCTTGATGAGCACAAGAGTGGCGTCCATGGCGCCTACCTACAGAGACAAGACGAGACCAGTTATTGGTGACACCAAATAGTACATCATTTATATAATACACAACCTCCAGTTATCTAGCTTTCAATAATTTAAGAAAAAATCCATTTACATGTATACCAGCTATCTTTTGCTATCATATACCTCCAATTATATGTATACCAGAAAAAATCAACGTCAAACTGCAAGCACACTCAGTCAGTCTCTGGTCACCGAGTCAAAGCATTGCCATAGAGCAATTCTTTTGCTATCATATACCTCCTATGGCTGCCTCTCCTGTTTCACACCCGCTCTCACCGCCAGCCTGAAATATAAAGAGGTGAAGAATAGAAATAGATAGGAAAATATGTTTACCAATGGCACACAAGGTAGATGAAAATTTTGTGTTTTCAATATTAACAAATCTATGACATCTTCATCGACACAACTATATAATGAATTCCGAAGTACTTCATGGGCACCAATCAAAAGCTAATATATAGTTCAATATATCTACATGCTGCTCCCACTCACCAGAAGAGTAGAGGAGAGATCAAAACTGAGAGAGGGTTAGTGGGGGCTTAAGGGCCCTGGGAGCCACAAGACCTGCCGTCCATGTTGTCGGTATGCACATTTCACTTATTTTCTGCAAGAGCAAACCAAACCAAGATAGCATTAGCATGTTGTATCTTATGCAAGTAACCAGAAGATGAGAATGCTTGCCGGCAAAGGGGAGCAAGGAAATAATAACCTGAAAACATCCAAGGAAGTAGTAATCCACCTAGCAAGAAAAAAAAGGCCATGGAATATTTAGTCGGCATTCCGAGACCTGACTTGCCCTCTGGATACATATCTTGAGAGTCACAAGAGATGATCTATTTTACCTGTGCCTCTTGTCATGTCTTCCCAGCCAGCCGAGAACCCTGTATATCTATTAGAGCATCCGAAACAGAACACATACAATTAGCTTCAAATTATAGAAGTTGACAATTGCACAAAACATATGTAATAAACTGTCAAAATCGTAAAGTAGGTATTAAAGAAGATAGAATCATGAGTGTGAGTGTACTGTCCGAAAGTTCATTGATGCCTATTTTGTACAGTGACCTAGAGAAAACTCCAGTACATAAAAAGGAAGGCTAACACATTACATGCGATTAATGGATGACTTGTTAAGATGCAGGGACATACATTGATTACAATTTTTTTGCCAATTCAAGCTATAGAAAACAGATCATCTCATCATTAATCAGGTTATCCTTTTTTAGCCCATCGTTATACGTAGATATTAGAGGTACATTGTTATCCAAAAATATATAAATGGTTTAATCTATTTTCAAAAACTAAAATTTCTATTTTTTTATGTGATCCACATTATAGAATAGGTGATAACCTTTTGACGAGTCCTCTACAATATCAAGAAGCTAGATCCAACTAATGCGCTCGACTTGCTCTGCAAATATATACATGGTTCAGCCTTATTTTTAGAAATTAGGATTTCAGTCACAGTTGCAACTCCAACACCAAAAAGAATTGACTATTCATTTTCTGTAAGTTCAGACAGAAACAAAGAACAATGCTTACCTGATAGAAACCAATAGAGTTGAAATCTAGCCTCTGATTGAGAAGTCCAAGTAAGATGCCATCGAGCACTCGAAATCCCATGAAGGTCCTTGCGTCGAAAGGTTTGTGCTTAAAGGGCTTCATACATAATGCCACATGAAGTCAACAGAATAGAATAAAGAGATGCCAGCTTGTCAACATGGTTGCTGCACAATAAAGAATGAGGGTGTTCTTATTTGTAGGGATGACATTTTTTTTGAGAAAATTTGTAGGGATAACATTTCTGCCAAGTTATACATGACTTTCAAAGATCAGTAAACTGAATTCGAAATTTACACGTTGTAGAGGAAAAAAATGGCAGTCATAACATGAGACACAAAATGATACTACAAACAGGGGATATGCAAACGTCAATGATCTGAATAGAAGCTCTAAATAAATAAAGAAACACTAATTCATAAGAATTAAAACTCACTGCCTCCAGTTCCATAGACCAATACTCAGTTTTATGTGAGTATAGTTTTCTAACATGTGAGAATCCTTTGATCAAAATGTTGACTACATAAATAAAATTGAACAAGAGCAGCGAGTTTTCCATGAGTATTGCTAGCCTTTTCATTAGAATACTCCGCTATTATTTCAGTACAATATCAAATATGATCCTTGGCACATGGAAAAATGCTAGAAAAGAGAAATGCAGTCTAAGCAACTTCATTAATCATTGATCCCTTCTGACACAACCAACAAAACATTAGAGATGGATTCCAAAAAAACACCAAGCAGCAGAAATTCCTTGCATAATAACATAACATACTAATTAATTGCTGGAGATTGTCAAGGTAAAGCAAGATATAGCAGTTACGTTAAAGTGTAAGAACTAAAGTAAAGCATTTACTTGGACTCCCTTTTGCTCATGGCCAGTTTTGCTGCTAATGGATCACCACTAAGAACATGAACTATGGATGAACCATCCAGTCTCAACATATCAATTACGATGGATGGGTTGTACAGTGGTTGCAATACATTTGAAAATATCAGCAGCGAGATGTTTAGCTCAACCGTTCTATTATGCAATTGTAGAGAGCAAAATAAGCTAATTCTACATGAGCATCGAGGAGTATAACTGGTCCATGAGATATCCCGAAGTCGACATCTGCAGTACAATGCTTTGCCGCTTTGGTTTCCTCAGTTTGTGTAGCAAGCAGAGGTTGTGTAGTGATAACCCACAAGTATAGGGGACCGCAACAACTTTCGAGGGTAGAGTATTCAACCCAAATTTATTGATTCGACACAAGGGGAGCCAAAGAATATTCTCAAGTATTAGCAGATGAGTTGTCAATTCAACCACACCTGGAAACTTAGTATCTGCAGCAAAGTGTTTAGTAGCAAAGTAATATGATAGTGGTGGTAGCGGCAACAAAAGTAAAGACAACAAAAGTAATGTTTTTGGTATTTTGTAGTGATTGTAAGAGTGGCAGCGGAAAAGTAAATAAGCATAAACCAGTATATGGAAAACTCGTAGGCACCGGATCAGTGATGGATAATTATGCCGGATGCGGTTCATCATGTAACAATCATAACATAGGGTGACACAGAACTAGATCCAATTCATGAATGTAATGTAGGCATGTATTCCGTATATAGTCATACGTGCTTATGGAAAAGAACTTGCATGACATCTTTTGTCCTACCCTCCCGTGGCAGCGGGGTCCTATTGGAAACTAAGGGATATTAAGGCCTCCTTTTAATAGAGAACCGGAACAAAGCATTAGCACATAGTGAATACATGAACTCCTCAAACTATGGTCATCACCGGGAGTGGTCCCGATTATTGTCACTTCGGGGTTGCCGGATCATAACACATAGTAGGTGACTATAGACTTGCAAGATCGGATCAAGAACTCACATATATTCATGAAAACATAATAGGTTCAGATCTGAAATCGTGGCACTCGGGCCCTAGTGACAAGCATTAAGCATAGCAAAGTCATAGCAACATCAATCTCAGAACATAATGGATACTAGGGATCAAACCCTAACAAAACTAACTCGATTACATGATAAATCTCATCCAACCCATTACCGTCCAGCAAGCCTATGATGGAATTACTCACGCACGGCGGTGAGCATCATCACTACAAGAAATATGTCAAATTATGACCACCACTATTGGTCACTGAAAGGTCACAAATTTCCATTTATGACCTTTTTGTGACCAAAAACATAAGGTCAAAAGCTGGGCGTCGTAAACTGACTATAGCGACCTTTCTTTTGGAATGGTCACAAACGTTTATGACCAAAAAATGTCCACTGTGGCGTTTTGGTCACTAGCAACCTCCGCAGGCCACGTAGGCATCCAGCGTGGCAAGCTGATGTGGCACAAGGTTCAGCCCGGTCCAATTGGGTGTTTTACATGGGCCGAGCCCATTAATTCAGCCTTTTTAATATTTATTTTTTCTGTAAGTTAAGCGAGCCAAGCCCATTTCAGCCTTTTATTTATTTTTGGGCCGGGGCCTTTTAACATTGTTTGGGCCATTATATTTTGGAGCTGGTCCCACTTGTCATCATCTCACACATTGGGCCCACTTGACAAAAATTTCAAAACTGCTCAAATTATTTTCATAAGTGGGTTCCACGAGTCAGGTTTCCATTCCACACGTTTTCAAATCACATACATAGTCAATATTTCAGACGGAACAGTACAAATATAGTTCACCAAATACAACTAAGTCGTACAAATATAGTTTACCAAATACAACTAAGTCTACCACAATCTGTACATAGTGTATTACAACCCAAATATGCCTACTATTACAATATTACAATATTTACAGTCTATACGGCTCTTTGCTGAGTAGGGCTATACAGCTTCGAACTTCAAATTTCATAGACCTGGAGCTCCTGTAAAAGAGTGAACACATGGGCTACCAGCATTAGAGTCGCTATTATTCCTGGAGTAGATTTGCAAACCTCCAGGTTTAGTGTACAGACTATTGAAAGAGATCTCATAGAAATGTAGATTTATGGGCCAAATATATGATAAATCAACAGATTCAGCCAACTTCAATGACCTAGATGTTTGTGATGCATCTTCACAGAACCACAAGAACACTAGATATAATATAATATGATTCCAGGAGTATAATGCTAACCACAAGAGCATCAATCAGCAGCAGGTAAATAGCTAGCCAACTATCTACTAGACATCATCGACACTTGAACCATAACATATCCAGCATGGAAACAAAAAATGGGACAAGTACTAATTCTGGATAACATGTACAGGAAGTCATCCAATGGTTCTAGCCACATCCTAATAAACCAGCGGCACTCTAATACTACTAATTACCAGCAGCAAATAAAATAGCCAGATTAGGCACCAGTAGTTGATCATTGACACAACACTCGGCAAGGACTCAACCACGGCGCAAAAAGCATCAAAATCCTAACTAACCCATGAAACAGAGCATGATTGTATCATAGAAAAGTGAGGAGCTCACAATGGTGGTTTGTGTAGCCGATGTCGAACAGCCTCCGTTCGTCGCTTGCGAGCACCATGCACCTTGGTGCCTTGCATACAGCCTCCTTCGAGTCTACGAGAGAAAGAACAAGGTGAAGGTTAGTATGCATCTGTTCTGGGTCAAGCTAAGTCAAGGGCATAAGAGATTTTAGTCAACAAAAATTAACATGTGAACATCTTGCACAAACTATCATCATTTATAAAAAAATACAAAACAAATATGCAAACAGTTGTACAATAGCCGAGTGCTCATACTTATATTACATTGCTTTAACTCAATTGCTAAGATAGGAAACAAAAAATCCCACTCTCCATGATGTTATCTCATCGCTCAAGATTTTGGGGCAGCAAGGGTATGAGTAATGGATGCACTACAGGAGAGAGCTGAGTCGGATTAGTACCTGGAGCTTGCAATTGATGGAGTAATGGTCGTCCTGCTGCTGTTGTATCCCCATGGAACCCTTGTGCTGCACAAGGACAGATGATTGATCAGCTGAAATTGAAATCAACGGTTGCTGCTGCACAAGAGCCTATAATTAAGCTCAATAATGAAAAAGACATGTTTGTTATGTCTTTGACAGAAAATAAACATGTGATGTTTTTTTCGTCAAGATCAAGATAAACAAAATTAAGCAATGCAGGTAAACATCATCATCAGTGTATAATTGCCAATATAAACAAGCCATGTAGAAACGCCAAGTTACAGAAACTGCATCACAAATATGATTTGCCTCTGGTGTTTGCCATACAACAACAGCAGTAGTACAAAGATGTTTGATTACATGTGAATAGAGATATGACAATAGTAGATATACATAATTTGAGGGAACCACCAGAAGTAGATATGACAATAGTAGTAGTATAGATTATAGTAGTAAGCATGCAAGGAAACAAAACATGGGACTAATATTGATAGCAACAAAACAACCAGGATAACAATAAGCTACTACAGGTGCAGGTTTAGGAAGCAAGGAACAGAGTGAAACGGCGGTGAGTGTGGAGACTTTATTTTGCTGAACTTTTGGTTATCTTATACTTCTACAGGATGCAGGCAATGGGGTCGTCAGTCTATGGATTTTCTTCCAATTTGACCGTCTTCCCTAGGGATCAGAAAGATTTCGTTTCGAGGTTTTTCAATCTGCTGCACCAACTGTATCAATCTAATCAATAAGACAAGGTCGATGCTAAAAAAGGCAGTTGAATCTTTTCCCAAAATTCCAAACTGGTGACTTTTGGCACAACGACTAAGCTACGTAGAACCAAGAGATGCTCAAGATCGATGCTAAAAAAATTGGAAGCATTAACCCTCTACAAGGTAATAATCTGCTATCGCAACTTCAGGTACACGCACTTTCAGCTAGACTAGTCAACAGTGGATTTTCAGCTCATGTTCCAAAATTCTACTAGTCGGCAAGGTCGTCATACGCTCATGCGCATGGTCAGCAGACGACATATCCTTGTTGGAAGAAATTAGCCTCCGCGCAGACGACATTCCGACGATCAGCTCCAGCTGCAACAGAAAACGTCGGCCCATGTTAACTTGTTTGCTAGGCGCTCGAATACAATCAAAACTGAATTTTAACAAAACAATACAGAAGAAATCTAATGTACTACTACATATGAACCGGCTATCTAACTATCACACTCCAACATGCTTTTTTTTACAACATGGTGTCAGTGGACTGGATGGTAACACAAACATCTACTCTGCCCTGCTGTAACAAACATGTACTTGACTCCTTACATACACCAGTGCAAGTGTTTTTCACATGTTACTACTTGATTCGACTTGATACATATAAATATACATGACAATAAACTTGCATAAAGAGGCGTCTAGTCTAGCATCAGACTAACTTACTGGTATAAAGAGACATGGATATTCATGGTAGTTGTACTAGAAAAAACTAACTGAACCAATGTCTCCATAGATATCATAGAATCAGAACAGATGAAGCTGACAACATAATATAACCAGAAGTCAATTGTAGCTACTCATATTTTGTGTGTCCAAGTAGGTACCGATGAAAGTCACAATATCCTGTAATTGTTGAATGACTCGTGGTACAGCTTGCATTGTTAAAATGCAATGAACCAGGATTTTAGTTACACATATGGTTAAAGAAACAAACTTAAGGATTTAGTTAGAATCTCATATCACCCATGATCCACTGATTTCGACTGGTATTATATCTTACAAATCGAACTGAAGAAGTTCATTTCTAGCCCAACTATAATCTCAGGCCAACTATTGTAAGATGCAGGGAGCAAAGAGCTCACCATGGCTGTCATGTAGCCGACGTGGAAGAGGCAGCATGTCCGTCCAAGCAGGATCAGCAGCACCAGCAGACGGGTCCAGGTTTGTCGCCGCTCCTCCTTGTGGATGCCGAGGTCGGAGACGTCGGATCCGTACGGGCATCCACCTCCCATCCTTGCAATTAAAACTTTATATGTGAGAATTCAATTTTATCAATCTCTGAACTCTAGTCTAGTCTGATTCCTGATTGGGGATATGAATCAGCAAAAGAAAATCAAGGGGCCCTGCCCTCCCACTTTCCTAGAAAAAAATGAGTACATGAGCAGCAGCTATATAGGACTGATGATGCATGTACTACCTAGGAAAGAGCCACCAGCAGTATGATCACTGGAAGACCGATCTCGATGCATTTCGCAACCTACATAGCACATTCATACCAAAAGGAGACCGAACTAGCAACTATAATCTATCTACGCAACGGTGGTGAGAGATGGAGATGCCAGTAGAAGGAACTAGCAACCATACCACATGCAAGGCCAAGACGGATAGCACTGACAACATGTATGCATCAATGGGCATGCAGCACAAGATAGATATCTGCAAGTCTTTCTTCAGAAGAGGCATTGTAACTAGACTACTGCTTACTACTTAACCCAAAACTGAATCATGAAACAAATCTTACCATCCATGCACTGTAGGCAGGATCTTTCTCAGGCAGGTACGGTGGTCGTCTCTCTTTCAGCTGGATTTTCTTAGCCCACAGTCTGGTCGCTGAACAACCACTTCTTTAGCGTTTTCTTGTCACTGCAGGTGTGGAGGAAGTTCATCAACAGAAGAGTACCTAAGAAGAAGAATCATGCATCGGGAATCAATCAAATCAACACCAAATCGAATCAGGAAGAAGAATCGAGTGCTCACATAGGTAGTTGCAGTGCTCCTGCACCTCCTTGATGTCGTACTGCGTCAGCATCGCCCAGGTTCATCTTGTTGGTGTGGAACTGGTCTGCTCACGCCCAGGTGATGCTTGTACGCGGTTTGCACAGGAGGCAGGCCTGGATGCCCTCCTTCCACCATGGTGAAGACCTCGCCTTCCACCATGGTGCCCAGGCCGTCGGCGCAGATCTGGCACACGCCCCCGGGCCCATGCCTCCCAGACTTCTGCACACAGCAGCGAGACACGGTCAAAACTGAGGCTCTTCTGTGGGGAGGAAGTGGACGGGATCGAGAGGAGCACGATGAGATCGGGAGGAAGGGGACGTCCTTCCTTATGATCTGGCTCACGAGCCCACTGCCGCTGTCGTGCGTCGTCGACGGTGGGGGTGACAGCAGATCAAGGTGGGAGGGAGGGGGAGGGGGTGGATCTGGCCGCCGCCATGCCCATGGTCGTGCCATGCTGCTAGGTCTAGGTCATGAGCAAGGAGGGAGCGCGGATCCGACCGCGGACGTGGGAGAGAAGGGGAGGGAAGGGGTTGCCGGCGGCCGGGGTTGGGGGAGAGGACGGAGGACGGCGCCGGCGGCGGTTGGGGGTGGCGGCTATGGGACGAGAGGGGGAGAGTGGATCGGGGAAGCTAGGGTTTGGGTGGGAGAGTGGATCGGGGGAGAGGAGTGGATCGGGGAAGCTAGGGTTTGGGTGAGAGGGTGAGGGGGTGAGGGCTGCCGTTGGATCCAGAAGCATCCGACGGTGGTTGATGCATGATCCGCGTGATATGCCTATGGACCAATCAGAGCGCACCAAACAGTTTGACGATTTTTTGACCATATAAATTGGTCGTGATTGATTACATACAAATTTTTCATTCCATTTTTCAATGCTTAAAATGAGTTTTATTATGAAAGACCTATCTAATATTTGTTCAAATGATGACATATTTTGCACAAGTTTCATCTTATATTGGCAAACAACATTGACAAAGGGAGTTTTTATTTCTTTTGCATGAAAAAACAATTTTCCATTTTTTGAGTGTCCAAAATAAGTTTTTTTGTGAAAGACCTCCCAAATAATTGTTTCAAAATTGGACCAAATCATTTTTATAAAATACTAGGCCATATTTAATGCACAATTGACCAAATGGTTGGGTGTAAAAAGATTTGATCCACCTCTCGTGAAAAAGACAAATTTCCGCCGATTCAGCCGGAAGTGGGTCAAATTTGAACTGTAGCTGCCTTGTAGTTTGCTCTTTATTTTTTCCAAAAATCATTTCTAGGTACATAAGTATCTATTTAATCAGAGAAACACCAAAAAAATTCCAAGATTCAACCACTAGCTAGGAAGAGTCATTCCCGCCGTTTTGACCGCATTTCGAAACGGGCATAAATTTTTTTAAAAAAATTAAAAAATTGGGAAACCTTCGCATTGTGTCATTATATGTGGCCAAGTTCCCAGGAAAAATAACAAACTTGTAATACGGCAATTATTTTAAAAAAGTGTTCTCAGAAACGAGCTATCATGTATGGAGATCAATGGCTTTCAAGCCAAATGATCAATCTTATGGCCACATTCATGGCATAGTTTGTTCAAATGATCTCATATTGTGCACAAGGGTGCATATTGGAATGGCAAACAATGTTGCCTAAGGAAGTTTTCATTTTCTTTGTACGAAAAAACCATTTTTCATTTTTCGAGTGCCCAAAAGGATGTTTTTTTGTGAAGGACCTCCCAAATAATTGTTGCAAAACTGGACCAAATCATTTTTATAAAATACTAGTCCATATTTAATGCAAAATTTACCAAATCGTTGGGTGCAAAAAGTTTTGATCCACCTCTCGTGAAAAAGACAAATTTCCGCCGATTCAGTTGGAAGCGGGTCAAATTTGAACTGCAGCTGCCTCATAGTTTGCTATTTATTTTTTCCAAAAATCATTTCTAGGTACATAAGTATCTATTTAATAAGAGAAACACCAAAAAAATTCCAAGATTCAACCACTAGCTAGGAGCGGTCATTCCCGCCGTTTTGACCACATTTTGAAACGGGCATAAAAAATTCAAAAAAAATCAAAAAATTGGGAAACCTTCGCATTGTGTCATCGTATGTGGCCAAGTTCCCAGGAAAAATAACAAACTTGTAATAAGGCAATTATTATAAAAAAGTGTTCTCAGAAACAACCTATCATGTGTGGAGATCAATGGCTTCCAAGCCGAATGATCAATCTTATGGCCACATCCATGGCATAGTTTGTTCAAATGATCTCATATTGTGCACAAGAGTGCATATTGGAATGGCAAACAATGTGGTCTAAGGAAGTTTTCATTTTCGTTGGACAAAAAAACCATTTTCCATTTTTCGAGTGCCCGATAGGAGGTTTTTTTGTGAAGGAACTACCAAATAATTGTTGCAAAATTGGACCAAATCATTTTTATAAAATACTAGGCCATATTTAATGCACAATTGACAAAATGGTTGGGTGTAAAAAAATTTGACCCACCTCTCGTTAAAAAGACAAATTTCCGCCGATTCAGCTGGAAGCGGGTCAAATTTGAACTGCAGCTATCTCATAGTTTGCTATTTATTTTTTCCAAAAATCATTTATAGTTACATAAGGACCTATTTAATCAAAGAAACACCAAAAAAATTCCAAGATTCAACCACTAGCTAGGAACTGTCATTCCCGCCGTTTTGACCGCATTTTGAAACGGGCATAAAAAATTCAAAAAATTGGGAAACCTTCGCATTGTGTCATCATATGTGGCCAAGTTCCTAGGAAAAATAACAAACTTGTAATACGGCAATTATTATAAAAAAGTGTTCTCAGAAACGAGCTATCATGTGTGGAGATCAATGGCTTTCAAGCCAAATGATCAATCTTATGGCCACATCCATGGCATAGTTTGTTCAAATGATCTCATATTGTGCACAAGAGTGTATATTGGCAAACAATGTTGTCTAAGGAAGTTTTCATTTTCGTTGGTAGAAAAAACCATTTTTCATTTTTTGAGTGCCCGAAAGGAGGTTTTTTTGTGAAGGAACTACCAAATAATTGTTGCAAAATTGGACCAAATCATTTTTATAAAATACTAGGCCATATTTAATGCATAATTGACAAAATGGTTGGGTGTAAAAAATTTTGATCCACCTCTCGTGAAAAAGACAAATTTCCGCCGATTCAGTTGGAAGCGGGTCAAATTTGAACTGCAGCTGCCTCATAGTTTGCTATTTATTTTTTCCAAAAATCATTTATAGTTACACAAGGACCTATTTAATCATAAATACATGGTTTGGTGGCGATACGTCGAGGTTTGGGCGGCGGCCGAGGGCCCCAGCTCTAGAGCGCGTAAACTTGCATGCCCGCCGCGTGGTCACCGCGCGACCGTGACGTTGCCATGTGTTTTGCGCGGCCTAGGCATGTCTAGTGGGTTGGGAACTCCCAAGGTTGGTGCTAGGAAGAAAATTACAATATAATATTCTCACGAGGAGACCGATCGATGCTCAAACATGAATTAGCAGCCAAGTGTTTGATTAGCGGTACGGGAAATGCACATGGCCAATGGGCGTGAGTTTTGGCTGAGGATGATCATCTACTAAGGATAATGTCTTCAAAAATTTTGAGCTCAAAAGGAGGATCCTAGGTGGTACTTGCTTTGCAAAGTACCACGCTGGACAAAAATATGAATGTTGAAGCTGGGCTCAAAATAATGAATGGATTGAGCTGAAATTTTGTGGAGGATGGTTATTTGGGCATAGGAAAGCATTGTAGAAAATTGATACCATTTGGACATGCCAAAGTAGTACTTCCTTCACAATGCTCTTCTATGGACAGAAACTTGGGAAAACTAGTGAGAGAGATTGGATGAATGAAATGAGCTCAAAATTGGTGCAGGTAAGTTACTTAGGTATGGTCATGCGCTGGTAAATTTTTAGATCATTTGGGTAAGCCTAGCTAGTACTTACGTCACAAAGCTTCTCTCGAGGTAGAAACTTTGGAAATTTCCCGAGAAAGATTTACTAGGAAAATTGAGCTGAATATTATCATGTGGCAATGATTTGGGTATGGAAGAGTGGCCGAAAAGTTTGAGGGTAATAGGAGGGGTCTATATAACACTTGCTTTGCAACGTGCCAATTTGGCCATAAAATATAAATTGAACCTGGGCTCACATAGATGATTTGACTGAGCTGCAATTTGGAGGAGGGTGATAATTTGGGCATATGAAGGAACTGTATAAATTTCATGTCATTTAGAGATATAGAAAAGGTACTTCCTTCACAATGCTTCTAGGTGGACAAAAACTTTGAAAATTTGCCGAAGAATATTTGCTAGGCAAATGGAGCTGAATTTTGTCATGCGGTAATGATTTGGATAGAAAAGAGTGCCCAAAAATTCCGAGGGCAATCAAGAATATATAAATAGCACTTCCTTCATAAAGTGTTGTTGTGAACAGAATAGGAAAATGAATATTGTTGAATTAGTTTTGAACTAGGCAAGGAAGGATTTTTACATATTTCATGAAGATATGACCCAAAGAATTCATGAGTTTTTTTTGGGAATTTTGGGAATGATAGAAATATAGGTTGCTTCACAACCTAGGGCAAAAACTACCACATGGACATGACACATAGGCAAAACTGATGAGATGGCGCCTAGTCATCACAACCCACCACAATCTACAAGGCTATGACCATCTATATTGGTCATTAACAACTAGAAATAAGGCAGCGGACTAGCACTGTTTGCTTTGTGACCATTTCGTGTAAGGAAATTATGACCTTTCTGACCAAAATGGTCGCAATGGTTTAGGGTTTGAAGCCCCCTGAACAGCTTTTGACCAATTTGTCTAAAATGGTCATAAATTTATGACCATTTCTTCGAGGGTCACTGACAGAAGGTCATAAGTTGACATATTTCTTGTAGTGCATGAAATTGGTGATGGAGGATGGTTGATGATGACGACGGCGACGAATCCCCCTCTCCGGAGCCCCGGACGGACTCCAGATCAGCCCTCCCGAGAGGTTTTAGGGCTTGGCGGCGGCTCCGTATCATAAAATGCATTGATTTCTTCTCTCTGATTTTTTTCTCTCCGAAAGCAAATATATAAAGTTGGAGTTGGCATCGGAGGGTCAACAGGGGGCCCACAAGGTAGGGGGCGCGCCTTAGGGGGGCTCCCCCCACCCTCGTGAGAAGGGTGTGGGCCCCCTGGTCTTCATATTTGGCGAGGATTTTTTATTATTTTTTCTAAGACCTCCCGTGGAGTTTCAGGTCATTCCGAGAATATTTGTTTTCTGCACATAAAACAACATCATGGCAATTCTGCTGAAAACAGCGTCAGTCCGGGTTAGTTCCATTCAAATCATACAAGTTAGAGTCCAAAATAAGGGCAAAAGTGTTTGGAAAAGTAGATACGACGGAGACGTATCAACTCCCCCAAGCTTAAACCGTTGCTTGTCCTCAAGCAATTCAGTTGACAAACTGAAAGAAAGAAACACTTTTACAAACTTTGTTTGCTCTTGTTGTTGTAACTATGTCAAGCCAGCATTCATGTTTTCAGCATAGATCATAACTAACCACATTTGCAATAATTCTCAGGTCTCATAATTACTCGTATCAATAGCATAATCAACTAGCAAGTCATAATAATAAATCTCGGATGACAACACTTTCTCAAAACAATCATGATATGATATAACAAGATGGTATCTCGCTAGCCCTTTCTGAGACCGCAAAACATAAATGCAGAGCACCTTTAAAGATCAAGGACTGACTAGACATTGTAATTCATGGTAAAAGAGATCCAATCATAGTCATACCCAATATAAATTAACAGTGATGAATGGAAATGACGGCTGTGCTCTCCAGCTAGTGCTTTTTAATAAGAGGGTGATGACTCAACATAAAAGTAAATGGATAAGCCCTTCATAGAGGGAAGCAGGGATTTGTAGAGGTGCCAGAGCTCGGTTTTGAAATAGAGATAAATTGTATTTTGAGCGGTATACTTTCATTGTCAACGTAACAACTAAGAGATGGTGATATCTTCCATGCTAAACACATTATAGGCGGTTACCAAACAGAATGGTAAAGTTTATACTCCCCCTCCACTAACAAGCATCAATCCATGGCTTGCTCGAAACAACGAGTGCCTCCAACATACATCAGGTCCCAGGGGGAGTTTTGTTTGCAATTAATTTTGATTTAGTTTGAATAAAGCATGGGACTGGGCATCCCGGTGACCAACCATTTTCTCGTGAGTGAGGAGCGGAGTCCACTCCTCTTGAGAATAACCCGCCTAACACGGAAGATAGGGACAGCCTTTGTTGATACATGAGCTACTCGAGCATACAAAACAGAATGTTTATTTGAAGCTTTAGAGTTTGGCACATACAAATTTACTTGGAACGGCAGGTAGATACCGCATATAGGAAGGTATGGTGGACTCATCTGGCATAACTTTGGGGTTTAAGGGATTGGATGCACAAGCAGTATTCCCGCTTAGTACAAGTGAAGGCTAGCAAAAGACTGGGAAGGGACCAACTAGAGAGCGACAACAACCATGTACATGCATTAAAATTAATAAACATTGGATGCAAGCATGAGTAAGATATAATCCACCATGAACATAAATATCGTGAAGGCTATGTTGATTTTGTTTCAACTACATGCGTGAACATGTGCCAAGTCAAGTCACTTAAATGATTCAAAAGAGGATACCACCCTATCATACCACATCATAATCATCTCAATAGCATGTCGGCATACAAAGTAAATCATTATAACTCATAGCTAATCAAGCATGGCACAAGCAACTCTGATCTCTAATTGTCATTGCAAACATGTTTATTCATAATAAGATGAATCAAGAACGACGGACTCATCATATTTACAAAAACAAAAGAGGTCGAGTTCATACCAGCTTTTCTCATCTCGGTCAGGCTATCATATATCATCATAATTGCCTTTCACTTGCACGACCGAACGGAGTGAATAATAATAAGAGTGCACGTGCATTGGACTAAGCTGGAATCTGCGAGCATTCAATAAACAGGAGAAGACAAGGCAATATGGGCTCTTGGTTAAATCAACAATAATGCATATAAGAGCCACTTCAACAATTTAATTACGGTCTTCTCCTACTGACCCCCAAAGAAAAGAAATAAAACTATTTACACGGGAAAGCTCCCAACAAGCAAAAGAAGAATGGGAAATATTTTTGGGTTTTATTTTTAATTATTACTACTACAGCAGAAAAATAAACTACTACTAATTTTTTTTTGGTTTTTCTTAAGGTTTAACAAACACACAAGAAGAAAGCAAGAAAAAGAAAATAACTAGCATGGATATTAGAGTGAAAAGTATGAGCACCGACATCTAGCAATGAGTGTGTGTGAACATAAATGTAATGTCGGTGAGAAATACGTACTCCCCCAAGCTTAGGCTTTTGGCCTAAGTTGGTCTATGGCCACGGCTGGCCTGGCGGATATCCATAATAATAGTTGTTGGGGTCGTACTGTGATGAGGAAGGATAGTTGGGATCATACTGTGATGAAGAAGAAGACTCTGACTGCCACTGGCTGACAGTCATCTCTGGATCCCAAGAATAAACAGATTGTCGTGCAGGCTCATCTTGTAGTTCCTGTTCTGGCTCCTCGACTGGTGCAGGGTTCCGGTAGGCGTGAATAGCCGTCAATGGAACAAGGTACGTTCCTGCAGTCAAATCAACAAAGGAGGAGCAGGCAAGGTAATAGTCTCAGGATGATGTTTATTAAAGAACAATTGATACTTAAGCTCTCCTGCCCTATTCTTAACAATAAAATCATGTGCCACCATACTTTTATGATCAAGATAAACACAGGGCAGCACCCTTTCTTCCTTCTCAGCATGCCTAATAGGTATGTTAAAATGTGCGGCTAGGCGTGTGGCATAGATGCCTCCAAAGATGGGGCCCTTAGTATGGTTCATATTTAACCGTCTAGCAATAATACCGCCCAAACTAAATGTGTTATCACTATATAAACCTTGGAGCAGAATAATTAAATCAGGGATACTCAGGTTTCTAGAATTTCCGCGTCCAATTAAACAACGACTAGCAAATAATGCAAAGTAACGCAAAACAGGAAAACGTATGCTAGTGATTCGTGCATCGGAAACCTTCCTGGTTTCTCCTACAGTGATATTATCAATAAACCCAGCCACATCATCATGATGTGGTTCTTATGTCTTGCCCTCAAAAGGGACTAAACAAACCCGACAGAAATCATAAAGTGACATTTCCTTATGCTCATCATATAAATGAAACACCACCGTAGGTGGTGAGTCCCTAGAATGAAAATGGAAGTTTTGCACAAAGGTATTTGTGAGTAAGAGATACTAATTGCATTGGTCGTGGAGGAAAGCGGTGAGGCCTGCATTGTGAGCCAATTCATGAAAATCTTTATAGATACCGGCTGCTCTCAAGAAATCATCAGAAGGCCATTCACACGACCGAATCTCCACGGTGCGTGGCAAATTATACTTAGGCTTCGGTGCCCTTTCCTTCGAGCTTTGGCTCGATGAGCCCCTCAATAATCTCCTCATCATTTTCTGAAAAATTCTGAAATTTTTAGTAACTTCAAAATAAAAGTGAACCAAACTCAATAAAACTGATAGCAACTACTCCTACAAGTGCCTAGAGCCTATATCAAGCATTAGAACTACTAGGAACCATATAAATTTGACATGCAAGCTCAAGAACATGGTCACCTATGCAGCACAAATTTGCAAAGAATAAAGCACTAGAACAAAAACTAATTGGACCAATGGAGGAGTCATATACCAAGGAACAATCTCCCCAAGCAGTTTTGCGAGAGGTGCTTTGAGCAAGGAGATCGAAAATCACAGCAAAAGTGGCTGGAACTCGTGCTTGAGTTGGTTTTTCGGGTTTGTGTGAGATAGAGGAAGAAGATGGGTGCTGGGATAAGTGGAGGAGGGCCACCCTGGGCCCATGAGGCAGGGGGGCGCACCCTATAGGGGGGGGGGCGCCCACCACCCTCGTGGCCAGGTGGCAGCTCCTCCCGCGGTAATTTTTGCACAGTAAATCATCAAATATTCCCGAAAAAATCATATTAAATTGGCATGGCATTCTGAGGACTTTTATTTTCGGGATATTTTTATATTGCATGGATAAGTCAGGAAACAGACAGAAAAATACTATTTTTACTTTATTCAATATAAATAACAGAAAGTATAGAGAGGGTACAGAATTTTGTGCTTCTAGTTTCATACATCTCATGCTCATCAAAAAGAATCCACTAACAAGGTTGATCAAGTCTTGTTAACAAACTCATTCCGATAATCATCAAACCGGAGAAATTTCGAATAACACTAAGTTACCTCAACGGGGATATGCACATCCCCAATAATAAGAATATCATATTTCTTCTTGATAGTAGGAAGAGGAAATTCAAAACCTCCAAATATAATCGATGGAATTTTTCCAATAGAAATGATACTATGAACTTGAGGTTGTTTCCTCGGAAAGTGTACCGTATGCTCATTACCATTAACATGAAAAGTGACATTGCCTTTGTTGCAATCAATAACAGCCCCTGCAGTATTAAGAAAAGGTCTTCCAAGAATAATAGACATACTATCATCCTCGGGAATATCAAGTATAACAAAGTCCGTTTAACGTTTGCAACCACAACAGGCACATGCTCATAGATACCGACAGGTATAGCAGTTGATTTATCAGCCATTTGCAAAGATATTTCAATAGGTGTTAGCTTATTCAAGTCAAGTCTACGATATAAAGAGAGATGCATAACACTAACACCGGCTCCAAGATCACATAAAGCAGTTTTAATATAATTTCTTTTAATGGAGCAAGGTATAGTAGGTACTCAGGGATCTCCAAGTTTCTTTGGTATTCCACCCTTAAAAGTGTAATTAGCAAGCATGGTGGAAATTTCAGCTTTCGGTATCTTTCTTTTATCAGTAATGATATCCTTCATATATTTAGCATAAGGATTCGTTTTGAGCACATCAGTTAATCTCATACGCAAAAAGATAGGTCTAATCATTTCAGCAAATCGCTCAAAATCCTCATCATCCTTTTTCTTGGATGGTTTCGGAGGAAAAGGCATGGGTTTCTGAACCCAAGGTTCCCTTTCTTTACCATGTTTCCTAGCAACAAAGTCTCTTTTATCATAACGTTGATTCTTTGATTGTGGGTTATCAAGATCAACAACAGGTTCAATTTCTACATCATTATCATTACTAGGTTGAGCATCATCATGAACATCATCATTAATATTTTTACTTGGTTAATATTCATTACCAGATTGTGTTTCAGCATCAGACATAGATATATCATTTGGATTATCAGGTGGTTCAGCAATAGGTTCACTAGAAGTTTGCACAGTTCTATCATTTTTATTCTTCTTCTTTTTGGAAGAGCTAGGAACATCAGTATTATTTCTTTGATAATCTTGCTCGATTCTCTTAGGGTGGCCTTCAGGATACAAAGGTTCCTGAGTCATTCTACCAGTTCTAGTAGCCACTCTAACAGCATAATAATTTTTCTTTCTATTCATTTTGTCAAGCACTTCTTTTTGAGCCTTAAGTACTTGTTCTACTTGAGTGGTAACCATAGAAGCATGTTTCCTAACAAGTTTAAGTTCACCTTTAATATCAGCCATATAATCACCCAAGCGTCTAATCATATAAGCATTTTCTTTTAATTGTCTACCAAAATAAGCATTGAATTCATCTTGCTTATTCATAAAGTTATCAAACTCATCCAAGCATTTACTAGCAATTTTAGTAGGAGGGACTTCAGCTTTATCATATCTATAGAGAGAATTTACCTTTACTACCTGTGTCGGGATATCGGGATCAGGAGGTTCTTCAGTGAATAAATAATTAAGATCATATGTTTCTTCAACAGGCGGTGAATTAAGACCATGTATTTCTTCAATAGGAGGTAAATTCTTAATGTCTTCAGGTTTAATACCTTTTTCTTTCATAGATTTCTTTACCTCTTGCATATCTTCGGGACTGAGAAATAGAACACCTCTCTTCTTCGGAGTTGGTTTAGGAATAGGCTCAGTAATTGGAGCAGGAGATGGCTCAGGAGGTGCCCAATTATTTTCATTTGTCAACATATTATTCAATAAAATTTCAGCTTCATCCGGTGACTTTGCCTGAAAAGAGAACCAGCACAACTATCCAGGTAATCTCTAGAAGCATCGGTTAGTCCATTATAAAAGATATCAAGTATTTCAGGTTTCTTAAGAGGATGATCAGGCAAAGCATTAAGTAACTTGAGAAGCCTCCCCCAAGCTTGTGGGAGACTCTCTTCTTTAATTTGCACAAAGTTTTATATTTCCCTCAAAGCAGCTTGTTTCTTATAAGCAGGGAAATATTTAGCAGAGAAGTAATAAATCATATCCTGGGGACTACGCACACAACCACGATCATGAGAATTAAACCATATCTTAGCATCACCCTTTAATGAGAACGGAAATATTTTGAGTATATAAAGGTAACTCAATCTCTCATCATTAGTAAACAGGGCAGCTATATCATTTAACTTAGTAAGATGTGCCACAACAGTTTCAGATTCATAGCCATAAAACGGATCAGATTCAACCAAAGTAATTATATCAGGATCAACAGAGAATTCATAATCCTTATCAGGAACACATATAGGTGAAGTAGCAAAAGCAGGGTCAGGTCTCATTTTATCTCTAAGTGATTCTTTGTTCCATTTAATTAATAACCTCTTAAGCTCATATCTATCTTTACAAGCAAAAATAGCGGCAGAAGATTCCCTATCAAAAAGATAACCTTCAGGAATAACAGGCATATTTTCATCATCACTATCATCATCGTATTCAGATTCAATAATTTCTTTTTCTCTAGCCCTAGCAATTTGTTCATCAAGAAATTCACTAAGGGGCATAGTAGTATCATGCATAGCAGAACTGGCATCATCGATAACATGCGACATATCAGAACAAATAGCAAAAGAAGATGTAGGTGTCGCAAACTTACTCATAACAGAAGGTGAATCAAGTGTAGAGCTAGATGGCAGTTCCTTACCTCCCCTTGTAGTTGAGGGATAGATCTTGGTTTTTGGATCTCTCAAGTTCTTCATAGTGTCCAGCTAATATAAATCCCAAGTGACTCAAAGAATAGAGCTATGCTCCCCGGCAACGGCGCCAGAAATTAGTCTTGATAACCCACAAGTATAGGGGATCGCAACAACTTTCGAGGGTAGAGTATTCAACCCAAATTTATTGATTCGACACAAGGGGAGCCAAAGAATATTCTCAAGTATTAGCAGCTGAGTTGTCAATTCAACCACACCTGGAAACTTAGTATCTACAGCAAAGTGTTTAGTAGCAAAGTAATATGATAGTGGTGGTAGCGGCAACAAAAGTAAAGACAACAAAAGTAATGTTTTTGGTATTTTGTAGTGATTGTAACAGTAGCAGCGGAAAAGTAAATAAGCGTAAACCAGTATATGGAAAACTCGTAGGCACCGGATCAGTGATGGATAATTATGCCGGATGCGGTTCATCATGTAACAGTCATAACATAGGGTGACACAGAACTAGCTCCAATTCATCAATGTAATGTAGGCATGTATTCCGTATATAGTCATACGTGCTTATGGAAAAGAACTTGCATGACATCTTTTGTCCTACCCTCCCGTGGCAGCGGGGTCCTATTGGAAACTAAGGGATATTAAGGCCTCCTTTTAATAGAGAACCGGAACAAAGCATTAGCACATAGTGAATACATGAACTCCTCAAACTATTCTCATCACCGGGAGTGGTCCCGATTATTGTCACTTCGGGGTTGCCGGATCATAACACATAGTAGGTGACTATAGACTTGCAAGATCGGATCAAGAACTCACATATATTCATGAAAACATAATAGGTTCAGATCTGAAATCATGGCACTCGAGCCCTTGTGACAAGCATTAAGCATAGCAAAGTCATAGCAACATCAATCTCAGAACATAATGGATACTAGGGATCAAACCCTAACAAAACTAACTCGATTACATGATAAATCTCATCCAACCCATCACCGTCCAGCAAGCCTACGATGGAATTACTCACGCACGGTGGTGAGCATCATGAAATTGGTGATGGAGGATGGTTGATGATGACGACGGCGACGAATCACCCTCTCCGGAGCCCCGAACGGACTCCAGATCAGCCCTCCCGAGAGGTTTTAGGGCTTGGCGGCGGCTCCGTATCATAAAACGCGATGATTTCTTCTCTCTGATTTTTTTCTCTCCGAAAGCAAATATATAAAGTTGGAGTTGGCATCGGAGGGTCAATAGGGGGCCCACGAGGTAGGGGGCGCGCCCTAGGCAGGGCGCCCCCCACCCTCGTGAGAAGGGTGTGGGCCCCCTGGTCTTCATATTTGGCGAGGATGTTTTATTATTTTTTCTAAGACCTCCCGTGGAGTTTCAGGTCATTCCGAGAATATTTGTTTTCTGCACATAAAAGAACATCATGGCAATTCTGCTGAAAACAATGTCAGTCCGGGTTAGTTCCATTCAAATCATACAAGTTAGAGTCCAAAACAAGGTCAAAAGTGTTTGGAAAAGTAGATACGATGGAGACGTATCATGTAGCAAGCAGAGGATGCATCCCTACAGAGAATAATCACCTAAATAAATTTTGTGCAGTTAATTTGGAACATACCGATGCAGAGAGCAAAATAAGTTAATTTTACTTGAGCGTCAAAGATTCTAACTCGTCCTTGAGATATCCTGAAGTCAACACATGCAGTCAATTGCTTTGCCATTTTGATTTCCTCAGTTTGCGTAGCAAGTGGATGATACATTCCTACAGAGAACAGTCACCTAATTAAATTTTGTGTGGTAAATTTGGAACATACTAATGCAGAGAGAAAAATAAGCTAACTTTACATGGGAGTCAAGGAGTATAACTCCTCCATGAAATATCCTGAAGTCAACAGCTGCTGTACAATGCTTTCCCATCACTTTGATTTCCTCAGTTTGCATAGCAAGAGGATGCATTCCTACAAAGAACAGTCACCTAACTTAACTTTTGTGTTGCTCAAGTTTGGTACGGAATGAACTGCTAACGCCATCTTTGGTATGATTCTCAAGTAACCGTGTCGACTCAAAAAAGCTTTTGAAATTTTAGATGTGTTGAAGCATAGAAGCTCGATAACAAATTAGAAATTACAATGCGGAAGCATTAGTCATTATGTGCATTAAGATTTAAGACTGACCTTGATGCCTCCATGAAACTTCTGCAACATTAAGAAGATGTCTTCGCCTCTGTTTGGTTTGCAGAAAAGGGAAGATAATAAACAAGATAAATTTTAAGCTTAAACAATAGATTTACACTATGAAGAAAGCAAAAAAAATCTTCCTACTGACATCATTGGCAAAGACATGGACATCTACACTAGGTTTCACATGGCATTCAATTAAACAAAGGTAACAAGTTAAATTCCAAACCAATGTAGAATCTCAGCTTTACACGCTAAATCTAAACCATTTGTTCATCACACAAAAATTAGGAGCCAGTAGCAAGGATGGGGACCAAATATCATCTGCAGCAGTAGCTCACAAGAGTTGGAACCTGCGAGCACTGCGGCGACGACGGGGCCGGCGGATCTGCAAGCGCCATGGCCATGGCCGTCACCTGACCCACTCGCTCTGCATCTTCTCTTCCCTTCCCGTCGCCTGACCCGCTCCCGCAAAAAAACATCACGAGTAGTCATCATGCATGGCACTACTCTCCGAACCTGCATATCAACCAACACCAAATTGGTAAGAAAAATATTTCAGATAGGAGAGTGTCCAATTGGGAAAATTATGGAACACAAGAGTGTAGACCAATGAGCTTAGTTAATTGAGAAGGATCTAGCCAGTTGACATAGCTTAACTGATTGGGAGATTAAAAAGGAGACTGTCCTGCTTGTACTAAATATAGCAAATGAACAAAAGCTAAATTATAACAAGAAGAACATGGCTGAGAGATTAAAAACAATGAGGAACCCTGCGTCTGTGTGGCGGCAATGGCAATGGCTCGCTGCAATCACATCAGTGCTCATCGACGAGGAGGGAATCCCGAGGCCTCGTGTGCCAACTCATTGACAAGACCACCACTACCCACAACTCGAAACATAAATGCCCCTATTTAGATGCAAAAAATCAACTAATCATGATACTTAGACCAATCATCAGCACTAGAATATTTTCTACATGTATGAACAAGAAAAAATACAAAGAAGAAAAGTGAGCCAGTAGTGTCTTATTTAGGATTATCAACTGCAACATGAGTCAGCATTCACATAGTTTTATAAACTGCAACATTAGCATCTTAGAATTATTTACTGTCTTATTCAGTTAACTGGGATTTCATAGATCATTATCTCTTTACTATAAGCAAATCATCCCCATTTGACATAGGCAAAATTACATAGCCCACTTGGAGAACCATTTATGCAATAGATTGTTACTACGGATGGTCATGGAATTGCTAAAGGACATGAAGAAGCTTAACTGTCCTGGCATTTGGGAGTTGTCCTCTTCTGCAGTCAGCCTCAAGCTGGGAGTTTCACGGGAGCACAAAGTTCTATACGACACCAATTTTTCAGAGAATCAAAGTAGTACAAAGAAATACTGTTAACTATTCAAACAAACAAAAATCCTATAGAAATGTCAAGAAGAAGAACAAAATCAAACATGCATCTTGTCCCCGTCATGGCTTGTTGCTCCAAGCCCATGTAGCCCCATATCCTCCATAGTTTGCCGCTCTGAACCTGAGAAGCCCTCAAATCCTCCATGGTTTACTGTTGTGGGCTTTTTCAAGGGATATAGTGAGAGGGGGGGTGCATTCACCTATAGTCGAGCTGCCCTCGAAGCCATGGGCGGCGTCCCCTGGCTCGCAGCATTAGTAGCATCTCCATCGAGAAAGTACGGCATGCTCCTCTTCTCTTCCCTTCCCTTCTCTTCTGAAAACGGGAGGCTAGCCGGAGGAGACGGGCGCGAGTGGCGGCGGCTGGCCGGGTGGAGGAGGTGCGTCGGCGGCTGGCCGGGTGGAGGAGATGACGGCGGTGGGACAGGGAGGCGGGCGTGGTCGGGAGAGAGAGGAGAGGGGCACGGTGCGAGTGCGGGATGGGCAGATGGGTAGGTTACCTCCACCGGAGCGGCTGCCTTTTATACGCCCATATGCGAAATGACGAAAATGCCCTCAGCGGGGCACAAAATTAACAGGCGGTGGCACGAGAGTTTATAGGGCGATGTGGATGGCTCGGTCCTGCCTAGCAGTTCTTCAAGGTTTATATGTTCAATGCGATTTTTTGAATCACAGTTTGGGCATGCATACTAACGCATGTTCACCCAGGGAAAGGAACACTTAACAGAACTATTCTCTCTGAAAGATGTTTCTTACAATCAATAATTAATATAACATAGCTAGCGGAATACAACTTGTCAATTCAAGCAACTTTGACCCCTACGCCTGGTTTCCACGCATGCCACGGTATTTATTGCCGCCCCGGTATTTGGAAACACTCCGCACCTTCGGGTCCGCAAGTCGAAGCGAAAAGGTCTGCCATGACAATCGTTTTACAATTCAGCTAGGGACAAAATTGTCAATTGAAGTACATAGTCACTTGGACTCAAAAACTTCTTCCTCTATACCGTCTAACAAGCCGTCTAGCTTACAATCCTGTTGTGAAAACTTGGTGGCTATCTTTACTTGGTCATATACCAAGCTCACTGCAATCTCTTGTCCATCTGACCCCCGAGGTCCTACCCGGGCCATATGATTCGGATCAAGTCCGGTATACCGTGTTTTCGCCATGGCCCAGGCCTTTGTGCACCCTCCGGGAAGCAGATATCTTCCATAACCTAAAGCGGCACCGAGCTCCCTTGAACAGCTTTACAAGGTCCTCCATACTTCCTGGAGGGGATGCGGATGGCCATAAACCCTTGGCAACGCTCTGCATCGCTTTCTGAGCTCGCTCGTACACTTCGGATAGCTCTTGTAGCAGATCGCCTCGGAAGCTGGATGCCTCTTCTTCGGGCCGCCCAGTCAAAATACCTACAAGAATAAACTTATCAGAAGTCACCTCAGCGGACTATACGACAATAAGTTGAAAGGCATACTGAATATGCCGCCTCACAGCTTTTTGTTCTCCTTTAAAGCGTCCGCTAGTTGGGCCCGCACATCCTTCAGCTCTTCGCCGAGCTGGGTATTGGCATCCTGCAACTTGTTCTTTTCGTCCCTGGTCCGTGTCACTACACGTTGACCAGTGGCCTCTTGCCTTTCTGCATGTTCCTTCTCCGCTTGCGTGACCTTTAGCTTCTCTTCCATCTGAGCCAACGAGCCTGCCATCGTATAATACATCAATGTTTATTCATATAAACACGACTGACACATGATTACATTTTCCGGATAGAGGGGAACCTTACCAGTCGGTGCCTCCTTGGACTTCCCCAGTTTGGCGGTAACAACAGTTAGCTGGGTCCGGCACTGTTCCAGCTCCTGAGATAGCATGTTGTTCTTCGCCGTGAGTTCCTGATTATACAATGATCCTTAAATCAGTTGTTTCAACTGCTTCAAGTCTCAGGGGCTACTGGTATATGGTTACCAGATCTATACAATGCATACTTACCCGCATGTCTTTCAAATACTGGTCAGTGGCTCTGGCAAGCCCATCCCGAGCAGCATGGATGTATGCATCAACCGAGCTGAAGGCATTGAACGCCTCTTTAGTAAAGCTGGGGTCGTGAAGAGCGGCCCTCCGTCGCCAATGATTCATGGCGCTCTCTGAGGGAGTCCTGGACTAAGGGGTCCTCGGGCGTCCGGCCTGTTAGCCATGGGCCGGACTAATGGGCTGTGAAGATACGAAGACCGAAGATTGCACCCGAGTCCGGATGGGACTCTCCTTGGCGTGGAAGGCAAGCTGGACGATCGTATATGTAGATTCCATTCTTTGTAACCGACCTTGTGTAACCCTAGATCCTCCCGGTATCTATATAAACCGGATCAAGGACTTAGTTCGGATAAGGGACTCATCATCATAGACATACAAGCTAGACCTCTAGGGTTTAGCCATTACGATCTCAAGGTAGATCAACTCTTGTAATACTCCTATTCATCAATATCAATCAAGCAGGACGTAGGGTATTACCTCCATAGAGAGGGACCGAACCTGGGTAAACATCGTGTCCCTTGTCTCCTGTTACCATCGACCTTAGACGAACATTTCGGGACCCCCTACCCGAGATCCGTCGGTTTTGACACCGACATTGGTGCTTTCATTGAGAGTTCCACTGTTCTGTCACTAAAAGGTTTGATGGCCCATTCAATCATCCATAATGACGATGTCCAAGGAGAAACTTTCCTCCCCGGACAGATCTTCATGTTCGGCAGCTTCGCACTGCGGGCCAATTCGCTTGGCCATCTGGAGCAGATCAAAAGCTACGCCCCTGGTGTGATAGCCTGGCTTATTAGGGATGATAGACTACTCATATCAATAAGGAATTCCTTATTTTCCGGGAGCCCATTCAGAAAGAACTCCAAAGTTAAGCGTGCTCAGATTGGAGTAATTTCAAGATGGGTGACTGACTGGGAAGTTGCTCCCGGGTGCGCATGAGTGAGGACAAAGTGCGCAGAAAATACTAGTATTGATTCCGGGGGGTTCCGGTAACCCCTCCGGTACTCCGGTAAAATCACCATTTCACACGGAGCACTTCCGATATCCAAACATAGGCTTCCAATATATCAATCTTCACGTCTCGACCATTTCGAGACTCCTCGTCATGTCTGTGATCACATCCGGGACTCCGAACAACCTTCGGTACATCAAAACACATAAACTCATAATAAAATTATCATCGTAACGTTAAGCGTGCGGACCCTACGGGTTCGAGAACTATGTAGACATGACCGAGAAATGTCTCCGGTTAATAACTGATAGCAGAACCTGGATGCTCATATTGGCTCCTACATATTCTACAAAGATCTTTATCGGTCAGACCGCATAACAACATATGTTGTTCCCTTTGTCATCGGTATGTTACTTGCCCGAGATTCGATCGGCAGTATCTCAATACCTAGTTCAATCTCGTTACCGGCAAGTCTCTTTACTCATTCTGTAATACATCATCCTGCAACTAATGCTTGCAAGGCTTTAAGTGATGTGCATTACCGAGAGGGCCCAGAGATACCTCTCCGACAATCGGAGTGACAAATCCTAATCTCGAAATACGCCAACCCAAAAAGTACCTTCGGAGACACATGTAGAGCTCCTTTATAATCACCCAGTTACATTGTGACGTTTGGTAGCACACAAAGTGTTCCTCCGGTAAACAGGAGTTGCATAATCTCATAGTCATAGGAACATGTATAAGTCATGAAGAAAGCAATAGCAACATACTAAACGATCATGTGCTAAGCTAATGGAATGGGTCATGTCAATCACATCATTCTCCTAATGATGTGATCCCATTAATCAAATGACAACTCGTGTCTATGGTTAGGAAACATAACCATCTTCGATTAACGAGCTAGTTAAGTAGAGGCATACTAGTGACACTCTGTTTGACTATATATTCACACATGTATTATGTTTCCGGTTAATACAATTCTAGCATGAAAAATAAACATTTATCATGATATAAGGAAATAAATAATAACTTTATTATTGCCTCTAGGGCATATTTCCTTCGGTATTACCTCCATGGAGAGGGCCCGAACTGGGTACACATCGTGTCCCCCGTCTCCTGTTACCATCGACCCTAGACGCATAGTTCGGGACCCCCTACCCGAGATCCGCCGGTTTCACACCGACAGTGGTGCTTTCATTGAGAGTTCCACTGTGCCGTCAACGAAAGGTTCGATGGCCCCTTCAATCGTCTATAGTGACGCTGTCCAAGGAGAAACCTTCCTCCCCGGACAGATCTTCGCGTTCGGCGGCTTCGTACTGCGGGCCAACTCGCTTGGCCATCTGGACCAGATCAATAGCGACGCCCCTGGCTACCAGGTCAGATTTGGAAGCTTGAACTATGTCGCAGATATCCGTGGAAACTTGATCTTCAATAGATTTGAGACCACAGCGATCGCTCCCCCTGGCCCCGATGAACATGACCTAAATCTGTCATCGAACTAGATTCAGGAGATGGCTCCTGTTGCTGCAATGGCCTTAGAACCAGAGAGGATCGTGCCATTCGAGGCCACAGAGTCCACGACGCTAGAGCCGCACACAGACTCAACACCCTACAATATTTGCGCCAACGGAACTCCGGACTTGTCTCTGGCTATAAGTTCCAGACCATGTACGCTTGCGGACACCAAGCTAGATCGGTTATCGATCTTTGAATTCAGTGCCGCAGACGTTTTTCAGCACTCACCTTTGGGTGATGTGCAAAACTCTTTAAATAACCCGTCATTCACGGGAGACTCACAGCCGAACTATGTCCGGCTCGAACTAGGGGCTGACGACGGAGAATTTTGCTTCCCACCCGCCACCCACTTCATAGCCACTGTCGAGGACTTAACCGACATGCCCGCTCCTAGCTCCACAGATATTGACGGTATAGACGACGATGCCGATAAGGAGCAAGGCCAAGACCCTCCAGTCATCAGGCGCGAGACGGCCACCCCTTCACATGACGTGTACGTGATCGATACACTTAAAAAGCCGCGCGACAAAGACAAGGGAGATCCAGTTAAAACTCCTGACTCATAGTCTAAGTTTCGGTGCCCCAAATGCCGCCCCAAGTCACGCCGCAGCAACAATGGCATGGGAGAAAATAGTACTCCGGACGGCGCCAAAAGCAATGAAGACCCTATGGGAGCAACATCCGAGCAGGAGGAACAGGAGAACGGGCAAGCTAGCCCCGACAAAAAGGCCCTGCCCAGCGACGGTTCGGAGGACGACAACTACCTTCTGCTCTCCGAAGATGCGGTAAGCCTCGGCGACGAAGACTTCATCGTACACGAAGAGCCCCTCGAACAGGAGCGCTTCAAGCGCAGGCTGATAGCTACGGCAAGGAGCCTGAAAAAGAAGCAGCAGCAGCTTCAAGCTGACCAAGACCTACTCAACGACAGATGGACCGAAGTCCTGGTTGCCAAAGAATATGGCCTTAGTAGCCTAGCCAAAGGCTACCCAAAGCACAAATTGCTATACCAGTCTGATGAAGGGCGTTGGAGGCTATACCATCGTCACACAATGTGGCAGGTCACCGGCAACTCTGTCCGGTTAAAGAGGCAACTCAAGCCAAACACCAGACCACCCCACCTCACCGTAAAGGCTGGAACAACGCAGGTCACGATTACCCAGATGACCTGCAGACAGACTTGGACAATAGAGAAGGACATGCAAGACCGATCTACGGTCGTGAAAGCATGCTTTGACATGCAACAACGGCTACCTATTCGGACGTGTCAAACCTCACCACGTCCGAGCCGAAACTACAAAGGGACTCCTTCAGAGTTACATCGCAGTGTGGCCCAGCATAGAGGCGCTGCACACCCGCTTTGCTTCACTGCTAAAGTAATGGATCATGAATTCCCCGAAGGATTCAAACCCGTCAATATTGAATCATACGACGGGGCAACCGATCCCGCGGTGTGGATAGAAGATTTCATCCTCCACATCCATATGGCCCGTGGGGACGACCTCCACGCCATTAAATACCTCCCACTAAAACTAAAAGGGCCAGCTTGGTACTGGTTAAATAGCCTGCCTAAAAATTCCATAGGCAGATGGGAGGACTTGGAAGAGGCCTTCCTCGATAACTTCCGAGGAATATGTGTCCGGCCACCGGATGCCGATGACCTAAGTCAAATTGTCCAACAGCCCGGAGAATCATCCAGGGAGCTCTAGACTCGGTTCTTAGTCAAAAAGAACCAAATCGTCGACTGTCCGGACGAGGAAGCCCTTGCGGCTTTCAGACACGGCGTCCGGGACGAATGGCTTGCACGCCACCTCGGCCAAGAAGTACCTAAATCCATGACAGCCCTCACTGCTCTGATGACCCGCTTTTGCGCGGGAGAAGACAGCTGGCTCACTCGTAGAAGCAATAGCGCCAGCAACCAGGGCACCTCCGAAATCTGAGACGGCAACGACAAGCCATGATGAAGCAAAAATAACAGTCGCAATAACAATGAAAGATCAGGCGACACAGCGGTCAACACCAGATTCAGCAACCCCAAGCCTGGTCAGCGGAAGAAGCCATTCAAGGCGAATTGAGACGAACCATCCAACCTGGACAGGATATTGGGCCGACCATGCCAGATTCATGGCCACCCCAATAAACCAGCTAATCATACCAACAGAAACTACTGGGTCTGTAAACATGTTGGCAAGCTCAACGTCGAACATAGGGGGAGGAGGACGCCAAGCAACAGGGATGACAGAAAGGTTCCCCAATGAAACACCAGGGGTCAGAATCAATCTCCACCCGAGGATCATCTACTCCTAGAACGGAAATAGCAACCCGGCTTCCGCCACCCACTCCACACACCTACAAAATTTGTACCACGCATACATTATTACGCACTCAAGATACCATGGGCATTGGCGGAAGCATAATACGGACAAGCCTGCAAGCACTCTAGTAACTTTCTTTTATTACTTATTTTTTCATTTTCTTCCTTCGCTGTTGTCGGTGTCAAAACCGGCGGATCTCGGGTAGGGGGTCCCGAACTGTGCGTCTAAGGCGGATGGTAACAGGAGGTAGGGGACACGATGTTTTACCCAGGTTCGGGCCCTCTTGATGGAGGTAAAACCCTATGTCCTGCTTGATTTATTCTTGATGATACGAGTATTACAAGAGTTGATCTACCATGAGATCGAAGAGGCAAAACCCTAAAAGCTAGCCTATGGTATGATTGTATGTTGTCCTACGGACTAAAACCCTCCGGTTTATATAGACACCAGAGGGGGCTAGGGTTACACAAGGTCGGTTACAAAGTAGGATATATACATATCCGTATTGCCTAGCTTGCCTTCCACGCCAAGTAGAGTCTCATCCGGACACGAGACGAAGCCTTCAATCTTGTATCTTCATAGTCCAACAGTCCGGCCAAAGGATATAATCCGGCTCTCCGGATACCCCCTAATCCAGGACTCCCTCAGTAGCCCCCGAACCAGGCTTCAAGATGATGAGTCCGGCGCGTAGTGTTGTCTTCGGCATTGCAAGGCGGGTTCTTCTCCATATTTCAAACGTTTGTAAAGCAGTGTTCGGTCCCATAAATGTTGGGACCTCTTGGCTTCTGTGCCCAATAAGGGCTATCTCCCACACGTCGAATGAATACAAGGCGCCAGGGCATTTTACATTCGCCCCCCTAGCCAGATAAATAAATTGTCTATTAAAAGGATGGGGATTCTCAGATCCAATCCATACCATCCTCCCCCAGCGAGAATCCATCAGAGCGCGCTTCGGAAAGATCCATTCTAGCATGGCCGATCTCCGCAGCTCCTCCTCCCACCCCTGTAGCCCTAAGCCCGGTGATTGGGAGAGGTGTTCAGTCCCACACAGTTGATTAATCAAACTGCAGACTAAGGGATTTCTCCCTCCAGCATACATGGTGCCCGTTCGAGCCGGGCTTGCCACCTACAACGGTGGGGAGCAAGCGGAGAGCTTTCCCAGTCCATCTACGGGGGAGCGGGCCTGCCTTGTTCCTTATTTATTAAGGGGACTCGGATTTCCAATTCATCCGTTCCTCCGCGGGCTCCTAGAGTTCTATGGCCTCCAATTACACAATTTCACCCCTGCCTCCATTCTACACATCGCCGGCTATGTTGCTCTCTGTGAGTTATGCCTGGGCTGTGAGGCTCACTTTGAGCTGTGGAAAAGGCTATTTTGCCTCGTCCCTCGCACACAGGCGGGTCACTTTATCAAGTGGGCGGAGCCGAATTATGGTGCATCGCCAGAACCGGATACCTGTACGGTACCCCGAAGAAGTCGTCCGAAGACTGGCCTTCGGAATGGTTTTATATGGAGGACGTTCCCCTTCCGGACCCTGTTCAGCGGGGTCTTCCTGAATTCAGCAACGCTCCTCTGAAGAAACGCCGGAGTTGGTGCCCACGGAGCCCCCAGGAGGAAGACAATGGAGAAGTCCTTTACCTGGTGAACCGGATTAAAGCACTGGCTCAATCAGGATTGACAGTAATTGAAGTTATGTCGATTTGCATAATGCAGGGAGTGCAACCACTTCAATATCGTGTGCACCCCTTGTGGTGTTTTAATGGGGCGGATGATGCCACCCACTATGGGCATAAGGGTCCAGACAATGCTGCCGCTTTAGCAAAAATTCTGTCCGAATTGTTCAAGGGAGAGGAAGAGGAGTTCATCCACATCAAGCCACGGGATGGATTCCCCATGTACAATCCTCCAAGCTGGGTAAGTTATATCTCCTTACTCCCATTCTTCCCGCATTCTTTGTCGTAAGTATTCACCTTGCCACTTTGCGGCAGGAACTGCAAAAAGCCATAAGGGAGGTCAGCAGCCCCTCTCCACAACCAGAGGACCCTGACCAGGCCCTCGACTCCGGACTCAAAGAAGATCCGGTTATATTCGTGGAGCTGATAGACCGATAGTTCTATCAGTTAAGCTGCGATGATGCCATGGTGGCCATTATGGCCGACTATCGCGGACTGCTTCCTGCATCACACGTAAGAAAAACCAAAAAATCCCAACTCCAAAAACTAGGATCCCCCTTTAGACACTTCACCTACCATATACATATGGCATTTTTACAGGGAAGGCATTCGGGACGCCCTGCCGAACCCGCAGCAACTTGCCAACAAGAGGCACCGAGGCCGGGCATGCCAAAAAGGAAGGCGGTCAGGACGGAGACGCCGGCGCAAAGGTATAACAGAAACCCCGCTCCGTGGTTGTCGTCTTTCTTGAAATGTAATGACGCCCGTGTTTCTTTAACAGAAAAAACGCTCGCCGGAATATGTCCGGCGATGTTGCTAATCACGCTTCCACCAGTTGGGCGCCAGGACCGGACATAGAGGCGAAAGCCGATATGGGGCGGGCACCGGATAATCCCCCTACAGAGGATGCGGATAGATTATCCGCCACAAATTCAGAAGTGGAAAGCGCTATGAATCATAGGCGCCGCCGGGCCGTACTCCGCGATGCTTGTTTCTCACCAGAGGCATTTGATGCCTTCAATTCTAGAGAGGCGTACCTCCGTGCTGCTCAAGATGGTCTAGCCAGAGCCACAGATCAGTATGTAAAGGATGTACGGGTAAGTAAATCTGACGATTATATGTATCAGTAGCCCATGAGACTTGAAACAGTTAGCAGAACTGATTTAAGGATCATCTTTATTGTGCAGGTTCTTACAGAGAAGAATACTCGGCTGTCACAGGAACTGGAGGAATGCAAGACCCAACTGCGGGCCGCTGTTGCCACATTGAAGGAACTGAAAAAGTCCCCCGCTGGTGACATTTACTTTGAAGAATGATGGTTACCATATAGTGTGCGGCGTGGCTGCAGATCTAACAATAGATGTTGTAGATGAATCCGGAGAAAATCCGGAGGACTAGCATGTCGTGCGACGGCTAAAGGCTGGTGAACGTGTGCTGACTAAGGTAAGGCGGGAGAAAAACAATCTGCAAGACGCCAGTACCAAGCTGAGCATGGAACTGAAAGACATTCGAGCCCAGCTTGCAGACTCCGAGAAGGAGAATAAGCGGCTTCGACGCGGTATTTTTAGTAAGTGCTTGCACGAATCCTTTTGAAGGAGTTCGACGAAGAAGCCGACTAACAGCGTTATGTTTGTAGGTATGCTGACGGGTCGTCCCGCAGAGGAAATGCCTGGGTGTGCAGGTGATCTTCTATCCGAGCTCTCACAACTACACGAACAAGTTCGATAGGTGATATAACGTGTTGCCCAGGCCTTGTGGCCATCCGTCTCCCTGCCAGAAGGCGTTGCAGAGCTTACGGAGAAGCTCAAGGGAGCATGGCAGCGCTTCCGATTATGGAAGATATCGGCCTGCCGTCAAGGTGCCAGGGAATCCTGGGCCATGGTGAAGACGCGGTATACCAAGGCTGACCCAAATCAAATGGCTGAGGTCGGACCTATGGGGCCCGACGGAAAAGAGATCCCCGTTAGCTTAGTTTATGGGAAAGTAGAATTAGCCGCAAAGTACTCCCAACAGGATTGTAGGCTAGACCGCCTGTTGGATGGTATAGAAGAGAAATTTAGTCAGTCTGCATGACTATGTAATTAAAGTGACATGTATAAGGCCTTCTAGCCGGATTGTAGATCATTTGTCATGGCGGACCTTTTCGCTTCAACCTCGGGACCCGATAGTCCGGAGTGTATCCGAATACCCGCTCAGTTATATAAGAACCGGGGTATGCGTGGAGACCAGGCGTAGGGGTCATTAGTGCTTGAACAGACAAGTGCCCAACTAGTTATGTTATATTACATGGGTAGTAAGAAACATCTTCCAGGGAGAATAGTTCCGTTAAGGGTTCCTTTCCCTCGATACGCATGCCCTAAAGTGCATGTCCGGACTGCGATAGGAAACGCATGAAAAAACATCTGGGGGCACATATGGAAAATAAATAAAAATCATCTTTTGTTCACTGACCGAATATTCCCTTAAGAACACTAGCTTTCGGCTTCACCCAGTCTGAGGTACACATCCGGCTGACCCGGCAGTAACAATCGCAGAGGTGCTCCCCTTATGCCCTATCCGAATTAACAGGAATGTAGGGCATAAATACAAGAGCTAGGCAACCCATCTTGGCCAAAACTTAAGTCATATCGATGCATATAATGGCGAAAAAGGTACATGCGGAAGTATAACACATGTGCGGGGCATGAGGCCCAGATAAATAATTAAGCTTCTGTGAAAGAAGCCCCGAGGTATGATGAGCGCGGCTAGCGCATCTATAATGTGCAAGCGAGGCACAAGTTGTCCCTTGAAGGCCTAGAGAAGGAATAAAAGAAAGAAAGAAAGAAAAACAAGACAGATAATGTATATGCAAAAAATGGACAGAGGAAGGAGACGAACATAGAGTCCGGCGCTAGGCGTAGAATCTTCGGAGCCTGGCCGCGTTCCATGGGTTCGGCTCGATTCGATTATTCGATGCATCTCGTAGACGGTACGCTCCACCGATCAGAACTTGGTCAATAATGAAGGAACCTTCCCATTTGGGCTCGAGCTTGTTCTTTTTCTTATCCGGCAGGCGTAGAACTAATTCGCCAACGTTATAAGTTTTGGCCTGTACTTCTCTGCTTTGGTATCTGCGAGCCTGTTGCTGATAAAATGCGGAACGGGCTTTTGCCACGTCGCGCTCCTCCTCCAGGGTGTCCAGACTGTCCTGCCGATCGAGATCGGTTTCTCTTTCTTCGTACATGCGCACTTGAGGTGAGTCATGAATTATGTCACAGGGCAAGACTGCCTCTGCGCCGTACACCATAAAGAAGGGTGTATATCCAGTACTACGATTCGGCGTGGTCCGCAGCCCCTAGAGTAGGAGTCGAGCTCCTCTACGCAGTGCGTGTTAGACTCCGTTAAAGACCGCACTAACCTGGTTTTAATGCCGCTCATTATAAGACCGTTTGCTCGCTCAACTTGGCCATTGGTTTGTGGGTGATAGACTGAAGCATAATCGAGCTTGATGCCCATTTTGCTGCACCAGAGTTTTACCTCATCGGCCGTGAAGTTCGTGCCGTTGTCAGTGATGATGCTGTGGGGGACGCCATAATGGTGTACGACCTCAGATATGAAGTCTATCACCGGTCCAGATTCAGCTGTTTTAACAGGTTTGGCTTCTATCCATTTGGTGAATTTATCCACCATGACCAGTAAGTATTTTTTCTTGTGGGTTCCCCCTTTAAGGGGTCCAACCATGTCAAGCCCCAGACCGCGAAGGGCCATGTAATGGGGATTGTTTGGAGGGCCGTGGGTGGCATGTGGCTTTGATTTGCAAAAAGCTGGCAACCGGCGCAGTGTTGGACCAAGTCCTGTGCGTTTGCCCAGCCCGTCGGCCAATAGAATCCTGTACGGAAGGCCTTGCTTACGAGAGCCCGGGCTGCGGCGTGGTGACCGCCGAGTCCGGCGTGAATTTCTGCCAAAAGGTTCCGCCCTTCCTCTTTGGAGATGCACCTTTGAAGGACTCTGGTAGTGCTTTTTTTATACAGTTCTCCCTCATGGACCCTGTAGGCCTTAGATCTCCGCACTATGCAGCGTGCCTCATTTTGGTCCTCCGGAAGTTCCTGTCTAGTTAGGTAGGCCAGGAATGGTTCTGTCCACGGGGCTATGATGGCCATTATTACATGGGCTGAAGGTGTTGTTTCGGTGGCAGAGCCTCCGATTATGTCAGAGTGTTCGGTATCGAGTGTTGTGGCCGGGACCAGACTAATATTGCCGGTGTCCCCCTCCCATACCACGGATGGTTTAAACAACCTCTCTAAAAAGATGTTAGGGGGGACCGCATCGCGTTTTGCACCGATGCGGGCGAGGATATCCGCCGCCTGATTGTTTTCCCGAGCCACATGGTGAAATTTGAGCCCCTCGAACCGAGCTGACATCTTTAGGACGACATTACGATAGGCCGCCATCTTCAGATCCTTGGCATCAAAGTCTCCATTTATTTGAGATATTGCGAGGTTCGAATCCCCACGCACCTCTAGGCGCTAAATGCCCATGGAAACTGCCATCTGAAGACCATGTAGCAGGGCTTCGTATTCGGCTGCATTGCTGGAGTCTGTATATAGTATCTGTAGCACATATTGAACTGTATCTCCGGTTGGGGACGTCAGGACGACGCCAGCCCCCAGTCCAGCTAGCTTTTTGGAGCCGTCGAAGTGCATAATCCAATTGGAGTATGCGCCGTACTCTTTAGGGAGTTTGGCTTCCGTCCATTCAGCAACAAAGTCAGCCAATACTTGTGATTTAATGGCTCACCGAGGTTTGTATGTTATGTCGAACGGGACGAGCTCAATGGCCCATTTGGCAATCCGGCCCGTGGAATTGTGGTTGTTTATAATATCATTGAGTGGCACCTCCGTGGCTACTGTAATCGAACACTCTTGAAAGTAGTTTCATAGTTTCCGGGATGCCATGAATACCGCATAGGCTATCTTTTGATAATGTGGGTACCGTGATTTGCATGGAGTGAGGACAGTGGATACATAATATACATGCTTTGGAAGAGGGAATTTATGTCCGTCCGCTTCTCGTTCGACGACGAGCACTGCGCTTAGAACTTGATAAGTTGCCGCAATGTATAATAGCATTGGTTCGCCGATGTTTGGCGCATCCAGGATTGGGTTGGTTGCCAGTATGGCTTTTATTTCTTCCAATCCAGCTATGGCAGCGTCCGTCCACTCGAAGTGTTCGGTGTGCTGAAGGAGGCGATGAAGGGGTAATGCCTTTTCTCCTAAGCGGGAGATAAAGCGGCTTAGAGCCGCCACCCATCTAGTTAACTTCTGGATTTGTTTGAGGTCTATTGGGGTAGCCAACTATGACAAAGCTCAGATTTTGGCCGGATTACCTTCAGTACCTCTACAAGAGACAATGAAACCCAGGAGCTTTCCGGCTGGTACGCCAAAAACGCATTTTTCCGGATTGAGCTTGATGTCGTATGTTCGGAGGTTGTCGAATGTGAGCCTCAAGTCGTCTATCAGAGAGTCGACGTGTTTGGTTTTGACGACCACATCATCTACATATGCCTCTACTGTTTTGCCGATTTGTTTCTCCAGACATATCTGAATCATGCGCTGATATGTTGCGTCGGCATTTTTGAGCCCAAAAGGCATTGTGTTGAAACAGAAGGGACCGTATGGTGTGATGAATGCCGTTGCGGCTTGGTCGGACTCCGCCATCTTGATTTGATGGTTACCGGAGTATGCGTCGAGGAAACACAATGACTCGTGTCCTGCGGTAGCATCAATAATTTGATCAATGCGGCGGAGGGGGATGGGATCCTTTGGGCAAGCTTTATTGAGGTCCTTAAAATCGACACAAAGGCGCCAGTATTTATCCTTCTTTGGTACCATCACCAGGTTTGCTAGCCAGTCCGGGTATTTTATTTCTCTGATGAATCCGGCCTCCAATAACTTGGCTAGTTCCTCTCCCATGGCCTGTCTCTTAGGTTTGGAGAAACGCCGAAGAGCTTGCTTGACCGGCTTGAATCCCTTTAGGATATTGAGGCTATGATCGGCCAGCCTGCGTGGGATTCCTGGCATGTCTAAGGGATGCCAGGCGAATATGTCCCAATTCTCGCGCAGGAACTCTCGTAGTGCGGTGTCCATGGCGGGGTTTAATTGTGCCCCGATGGAGGCTGTTTTTGTAGGGTCCGTTGGGTAGACTTGGAATTTGACTATTTCATCCGCTGGTTTAAAAGAGGTGGACTTGGATCTCTTGTCGAGTATCACGTCGTCCCTGTCCACTGTGGAGCGTAGCGTGGTTAATTCCTCGGCCGAGAGGGCTTCGGATAATGCCTCGAGGGCCAGTGCGGCTGTTTTGTTTTTGGCGCGGAGTGCTGTGTCCGGATCACTGGCAAGAGTAATGATTCCGTTGGGCCCGGGCATTTTGAGCTTCATGTACCCATAATGGGGTAGGCTTGGAAGATCGTAAACGCCTCACGTCCTAAAAGGGTGTGGTATCCATTGCTGAACGATCCACTTGAAATGTAATTTCTTCGGACCTATAGTTCTCTGGCGTACCGAATACCACATCTAGTGTGATTTTCCCAGCGCATCGTGCTTCCCGACTGGGTATGATTCCTTTGAAGGTTGTGCTACTTTGCTCAATGTGGTTCCAGTCTATTTCCATTTTTTGAAGAGTTTCCTCATAGATGAGGTTTAATCCGCTGCCACCGTCCATGAGTACTTTGGTGAGTCGAAAGCCATCCACGATTGGACTGAGGACCAGTGAGGCTGGTGATCGGGCTGTTCGGAATTTAGGTTCGTCACTGGCATTGAAGGTAATAGCCGTGTCACTCCATGGATTTATTGCTGCTACGTGGCAGATTTCGTCAATGCTGCAGAGTGTTCGCTTGCGCCTATTATTTGACGTGAAGGTCTCAAACACTGTTAATACCGTATTGTTATCCACAGGATGGTGCTCTGTGGCATTTGGGATAAGAAGATCCTCACCACTTTTGGCCACCTATCGGAGTATCCAACATGCTCTAAGGTTGTGCGTTGTATTGTATCCGCTGTGCTATGAATTTTGAAGGGTCCGTTAAGCCATCCCTCCAATATGGTTCCGTGCCCTGTAGAGGATTTTTGCTTCTTTGTAATGAACTCGGGTGTCTTATGATAGTGCACCCTTTTACCTCGGACTGGATGCATATTCGGACCCGGATTATCCCAAAATTTTGTTTCGGTTTTCCAGGCACTTTCCATCGCACAGTACTTTCGTACTATGGACGCCAAGTCGGCGAAGCGTGATATGTCACGGTGACTTATGGCATTAAGGATTCCCTTGTCCGTGCAGTTATTGAAGAAAAGTGAGACTGCGTCTTCCTCACGGTAGTCCTTAACCTTGTTCTTCACAAGGAGGAATCTAGCCCAATAATGATGTACTGTTTCATGGGGCTCTTGCCTGATGTGGGAAAGATCGTTTATGTATGGGTGGGCGGGTGGATTTGAGTCCGGACCCCTACCCGATCTGAGACCCAGGGGCCGAGGGGTTTCCGATCTTGGAAGTTCGGATTCCGGTATGTTGCCCGATGAGTCTGGCCCGTTGCCTGACTCTAGGTTTAGGGTTTTGGTGATGTCCTCCCGTAAACGGGTATCCAGCTCAGAGAGCTCAGGAATTCGGACATAGTTAGTCCTCAAGATAGAGGGAGAATCGCTGCATTGTTCCTCCACCACCGCAACATGATGGGTGACCGGTGGAGAGTTAATCTCCCTTCGACCGGGTTTAAGCCCAATCCGATCATAGTCCGTAGCGACTCCCATGGCGGCGATGCGATCCAAGAGTTTGTTTAGGGAGGAGAGCTCCATTGGATCCATCTGCTTGGTGAATTCCGAGCCGACATGGAGGCTGTCTTTGATGACCCGAGAAGTCATCATCAGTGCAACGGCCGAACAGGTGGTCATGACAAAACTGCCTAGCCGGAGAGTTTGGCCGACAGACAGAGCTCCCTCGGCGGTAATATTGTTTTTAACAACGAGATGAGGCATCCTTCCTTACGGCGACGCCACAGAGGAACTCTCAATGAAAGCACCAATGTCGGTGTCAAAACCGACAGATCTCGGGTAGGGTGTCCCGAACTGTGCATCTAAGGCGGATGGTAATAGGAGGCAGGGGACACGATGTATTACCCAGGTTTGGGCCCTCTTGATGGAGGTAAAACCCTACATCCTGCTTGATTTATTCTTGATGATACAAGTATTACAAGAGTTGATCTACCACGAGATTGGAGAGGCTAAACCCTAAAAGCTAGCCTATGGTATGATTGTATGTTGTCCTACGGACTAAAACCCTCCAGTTTATATAGACACCAGAGGGCTAGGGTTACACAAGGTCGGTTACAAAGGAGGATATATACATATCCGTATTGCCTAGCTTGCCTTCCATGCCAAGTAGAGTCCCATCCGGACACGAGACGAAGTCTTCAATCTTGTATCTTCATAGTCCAACAGTCCGGCCAAAGGATATAATCCGGCTGTCCGGATACCCCCTAATCCAGGACTCCCTCAGCTATCCTTTAAAAATAGGTGACGAACAGGATAAACATCTGAAACTGGCTCTATCGGAGTCCGGATTCGTACACTCACCCAAGGGGCTACTTCCATCAAGGATTCCCCCCACCGAGGACTGGCGCCGCAGACGTGCGATAGGAGGTCCAAAATAACTTTTTGTAGACCGCACTCCCTATTTCTTGAGCCTGTACTATGCCTATTCCTCCGCCTCCAACCCCACGCATGTCAAATAGCCAGGCGAGCGGCTCTTATATATATATATCATAAGTAATCATTGGCATATCGCTCAATTACCAGTAAACAATATCCGAACTAATCATCCGTATTGTTTTCCCGAAAAATATGGCTCCTACGGTTATTTCACAGAAATACCTTGGCATAACCTGCTAGGGGCTTGGTGTGGGAACAAATGAGTTGCGAGTAAAAGTCCAAACAACTCTATAGTATACTTCGGCGTCGCAAGTTTGGCCTTATACGCATCAGCTCCGAATCATTGTCTTGGGTCAATACTTGGGTTGCCCGGCTCCTGTGCTTGCTACCCTACGCTCCGCTCTATCGGCTAGGGTAGTAAAGGGAGAACTACTGCGATTGTGCCCTGGTCTAAACCAGACGAGCACCTCAGTAGTGAAAGCCGAAAACTGATTGTCATGATGCGACATGAGCTGGTCAACCACTTGATGACTTATTGGAATCTTTAGTGATTCTCCGTGTCACATGAGGGATCTTTTTCAGATCAAATATGTAAGGCACCATACGCTACATACATACCAGGGGCTATGTCATAGCCCCACCATAAAACTCCTATGGCTAAGTGAAAGTGTTAATGCCTTATAGTCCGATTGCCTGGTTCACCGCATTATCACCTCCTTTATGGACTAAGACGTTGGATAAAGAGTGATTAAATGCTTTTCTGAACACCCCCGTACTTCCTACGAGGGGGCTGAAGCCGACGACTGGAAAACTTTCAGATTATATCAAAATGGCCGCACAGGAGGAATTCAAGCTTTCAAGCAAAACATAAATAGATTAACTATAAAATTGTCTTTTACAATTTTCATACACCTGACTCGAACATTATGTCTTTTGAGCACTCACCCTCTATAAAGCGGGCGGCCTTTAGGACGTCTTCAAAATAATGCTCCGGTTCCGGACGGTCTTGCCTTTGGGTGGACCCTTCGTCGCAACATCGATGGCCTTCATCTTCCCCAGAACGTCTTCACTCGGGCAAAGGCCATCCCTGCACCCTGAATGCATGTTGACCGCTTCACAGCGTCGATACGCAGCACCGTGTCAACAAGCCTTTGCACCAAACCGAAATAGCTATTCGGAACAGCCTTGGTTGGCCACAACCGGATTACGATATCCTTCATGGCACTGCTGGATATCCTATGAAGTTAGGCCGATTGGGACATCTATTCATTGAGCAATAGAGGGCGCTTTGATGCGCCAAACTGCGACCAAAAAAGCTTCTCCGTTGCATATCCATCTCGCACTTGGTAATGCTGCGCTGCATCGGCAGAACTCTTCGGCAAGTCCAAGAACCCATCCGGAGAACTCCATACCTGGTTAAGCTGGGCATAGTTCGGGTCATCGAACTTAGTTTGCAGCGGAAAGGGCTTTCCAGCTACAATCTCCCTCGCCTGTCGAACCTCCTCACGGGCTGCTCTACATTCCGACCGCGCTTCTCTCGCCTCTTGTAAGGCCTTGTCCAGATCAGCCGTTAACGCTTTACTCTCCTTCTCCAGAAATTCACAGCGGCCGTTAAGCCTTTACTCCCCGTCTCCAGAATCTCTGTCGGCTGCGAACTAGTCAGTCTGGGACCTTTGTTATCATCAACCCCGGAATCCCGAATGGTCGGTGCTCCACCTTCGGGTACCGCCTCTTTTGTCCCCTGCGTAACTTATTGGTCAAAAGGGACCCTCCGCGATGACACTTCAGAGTCATCCGCCTTGTTGGGCGAGGAGGTTGGAGGAGGCGTCTCACTCTCCATCATCTCTGGGAGGAGACTCCCCGAAGAATAGGATCGCCCAAAAAAACTCTGTGCCGTCCTGTAAAAATGCATGAATGTGTTACGTATATCTTCGGTAATAGCAACGGAGCGGGACGCTATCAAAGTACTCCGGATTCTCTTACGGTTTAACCGAGGGCTTGTCCCCTTGTTGGAGCTGTTTAATGGCGTCACTTTCCAAACCCAGGGTGCTCGACGGTGGCATCTTGCCCTTCTTGGAAGACCGCCCCTCCCAATCTTTGGAGGCGTCCCTTTTTCTCCTGCTTGGAGAAGGATACTGGGTCCTTTTTCGCCTCCATCTTCGGGCGAGGAAAGGTCGATTTCTCCGGACTCAGTGTCCGACTTGCCTCCGGAACCAAGGTCATCTTGGGCCTTCTTGCCCTCCCCTGCCAGTGCCTGGTATGGCACGAAGGCGAATATCCTTGTTAACACAGGAGTAGTTGAGTCTTCGGGAAGGGGAGACGGACACCTAATCAGTTCCAACTTCTTTATCTAGCCATGAAAAAGGATGATACTGTTGGCATCTTGCCACTTGGTATCTGGCTATAAGGTATTAGGTAAAAGGGTACTTACCGGGGTATCCGGATGGTTACAGTCTATGCCGACATCTTCGGTGGTGTCCGGCCATTGCCTTTGTCGTGGTGGGCGCACGACAGATGCCAAGGGATGGCTAAAGAGAGGAGGAGGAGGCTCGAGGGCGCTGGTGGGCTCCAGAGGCGAGGTTGGCATGAGCGGGCGCGGGACGCCAGACATACCCAGGTTCGGGCTCTCCAGAGAGATAATACCCCTAGTCCTGCTGAGTGTTGTTGGATGATCGAGAGTACAATGTCGCTCCTGGAGCTGTATGGAAGAGGAAGGAAACTGGCCAAGGCTTAGGCAGTTCCCTCTCCTTGGGTGTTACTAACTTGGCGAGTGTGATGGAATGAGTTCTCTGGTGTGTCTATCTTTCTCCTCCCTGTCTCTGCATGAGGGATCCTGGGGGGTTTTATAGGTCAACCGCCCAGGGGTACAATGGTAATGTTACAAGTTGGCGGGTCCATAGTGTCCGCGTTTGGGACCCGGGCTGGGTCCCGCTGAGGGCTTGTGGTTCGCCGGGTTCCCCGAGATGCGGGCCCCGCATGCCTAGGGGGACTGTACGTCGTCTTGTCAATCGTCTGGGCGTGGCGGAGTCGAGTCATGTACAGTGCTCTCCGTCAAGTCGCTGCTCGCTGCTGTCAGCGGCGGGGGCGGGGGCACTCTAGCCACGCCGGCCTTGGTCAGCGAGTAGGTGAGGAGCACTGTTTCTACGTACCCGCTGACCAGAGGCTTGGGTGGGGCACTGTCTCCTCGGTCATCATTGATTGAAGCCTTGTCCCATCGCACGGCCTGGATGGGACGGGAGCTGACCCCAGGCTGGATTGCGTAGCACGCCACGGGTGGTGCTGTCTTGTTGAGGAAGCTTTGGTCGTGCCGGGTTCGGCTGTCTTGCGCTAGTTGTTGAGGTTGAGTCGACGTGTCTTGTCGGTTCGGCTAGTCTGGCCGGCTTGTGGAGCTTGGATGGGTCAAGCGACCCGGCCAAGCGCGTGCCGGTATTGAGGGGCAGTGCTGACCCCGTTGTTTTTGAAGAAGATCCAAGTTCCGTTGCCTGCCCGGGGTCCATCCCCCCGATAGTAGTCCCCGAACCTGTGAAGGTCCGCCGTCTTCGGATGAGTTGGCCTTCGCAGTTTCCCCTTTAGCAAGGTAGATTCTACGAGTGCCGGGTCCGGCAACACCCATTGTGTGCCGGGTTTCTCAGAAACCGGATCGTGGCATCCCGGCCGTGGCGGGGACCGAGAAGTTCGCCGAATCTTGGGGCAATCCCTTGGGCTTCACGCGGTATCCACGTGGTGCTCGGAAGCCGGAGGGGCCTGACAGGCGGCGCACGTGACGGGACCGGGCGACGGGCTGGGGCCCACCGCCGTGCGCCCTCGGCCCAAGTGCGCGGATTTATTGCGGCATCCGGGGGCCGGTTGCTCTTCCCCGGGTAGTTACTGTGCATGTACGTGCAGACGATCCCACCTCCCCACTTCCCCATGTTCAAACCGAGGGTTATAAATTGGGGGGCAGGGGGGAGGGGGCGAACTTTATTCTCGCTCGCGCCCGCCTGTCCCCCTGCTCTCGCTCTGCCTCTTGCAACCGACGCAATGCGGCGCCCGCTGCTCGAGCAGAACTCCTTCGCCGTCCTTCTTCCTTCTTCTCCTTCTTCCTTCGATCATGTCGCTGCCATCGGGATCCTGGATGGGCTCGAACGTCACCTCCGAGGAAATCACCCGTCTACGGGCGTCGCGGCGCCTGCCGCGGGAGACGGACGTCAGTGACCGCCTGCCACGGTGCGAGTAGAGGCCTCAGCCCGAGGGGCAGGAGCGCGTGGTGTTCATCACGCATTTTGAGCGGGGATTCGGGCTGCTGGTGCGCACCTTCTTCCGTGCGTTCTTGGGGTTCTTCAGGCTCTAGCCGCATCATCTTGGCGCCGGCGCCATCATCCAGCTCTCTAACTTCATCACCCTCTACGAGGGGTACCTGGGGGTCGAGCCTACGATCGACCTATGGGCGCGCTTCTTCTCCTTGAAGCAGCAGGGCCCGTCGGCCGGGGAGTTCGCCGACTGCGGCGCCACCATCATCTCGAAGCGGTCGGGGGCGGACTTCCCCAAGATCCCGCTGGAGGATTCTGCCAAGAAGTGGCATAACTCCTTCTTCTACGTCTGCAACCTTGGCGCGGACCGTATCAATCTTCCGGCCTTCACCATCGCACCGCCATGGGCGAAGACGAACTGGGGCTACTCGCCCCGGCGCCCATCACAGGATATTATCAATCGCTGCGAGCGGGTGATGGTGATGAGGACGCAGGAGGGGCTCACCGGCACCGACCTCCTCACCACGTTCATCAAGTGCCGGGTTCTTCCGCTTCAGGGGCGCTCCTGCCTCATCGGCGAGATGGTTGGCCTTCAAAACCCCAACCGCATGGGGTCGACGCGGCTGTCCGTGGCGCAAGTCGCGCGTGGAGTGAATGATATCTCCAAGGACAACCTTGGGGAGGACTGGGAGTTCGGCAAGGCGCCGTATAGCCGGTCGAACCGGGCGCCGCAGGTGAGCGTCTGGTCTTCTTATTTTGCTGCCGCGCACCTTCTCATCTGTACCGACGCGACGCGGGTGGTACTTCTGAACGCGATTCGACATCCTTATGCCTGGGCCTCATCGCAGGTGGCACCGGTGGCGCCAGAGGAGCCCGCGGCTCGAGGCGGGGAGGAGGAGGCCGAGTCCTACGTCGGCGCTGGGCGTCATACGGGTAAGTCTCATTTCTTCCTCATGTGTCTTGAACTACTGATCGCGGCTCGGAACAGTTGATGCTAACGCCAGTTATTGGTGTAGCGGCGTTGGGCGGGGGAGGCGGCGACGCGGCGGAGCCGGATCTTCGCATGGGGCAGCGCCGAGCCGCCCGCGTGGGAAAGATAGCGTCGCGCCACGGCCCCAGGCCCTGAAGCGTGCTACGGACCCGGCCGGGGCCGGGAGGCCGGCCAAGAGGAAGCGCGGCAGCGGGCACGGGGGGCCAACCCCAGTCCCGGTCTTGGCGGGGTAAGCCTCATCTCTTGTTTGCGCTTGTCTTTTCTTTTCTTTAGCTAGTATTGTTTCTTTTCTGCTTATTCCATCTTCTTCCTCAGGTCGCCAATCGCGCTGGCGAGGGCGGCGGCGGAAGGCCGAGGTGGAGGAACAGGCCGACTCAGACCTCGTCTTGGATCCGAACAACGCCGAAGCCGTGGCCTGGCGGGACAGGAACCGTGCCAAGGCCGAGCTGAAGGCGACGCCGGTCCGCGCTTGGAACGACGCGGCGGCGGCATGGGCGCAAGGCGGCGCGGAGCTGGCCTGGCGCAAGATGCCGGAGGGCACGCTAGTGGCGGCGACGGTCTTTGAGACGTCGCAGGTAAGGGAGCGCGGCCATGGAGGCCAAGCTGCGGTGGTGACCCCCGGCCGGGCGGTCGTGGAAGTGGAGGACGACTCCCTGCCGCGGGCCGACGTGGTCGAGCGGGCGGGGACCGATGGTGGTGGAGGCGGCGCCCTTCCGGAGGAGACGCCGCGGGCGATGGTGCCGGAGGCCACCCCCGCAGCAAGGCCGGAGCCGGCGACGCAGGGCGTCCCGGCGTCCGGGTTGGAGATGGCGACACATGGCATGCCGGCGTCCGGGTCGTCGTCGGCGCTGGGAGGGGCGTTAGAGGAGGTGCTGGCCGCGTCGCAAGCAGCCAGCAGGGAGCACGCCTTGGTGCCCCGGCTGGGATGGCATCGAGCTGCCGTGCCGCAGCCGGCGTGGAGCGGGAGCGCCGTTGTCTTCGGCCACAGACCCAGGAGGAGGCGGCGATGGACGCCGTCAGCCACCTCCTGCGAGGCCGGACGAAACGGCTCGAGGTCGAGGTGGAGCGGACGCGCGACCTGGAGCGTGCCATTTTGGTAAGCTTTCTTGTAATTTCTTCTTTGTGGGGGCACGCCAGCGCATCCACCAGGTGTAGCCCCTGAGGTTCGGGCCAACTACTTAGTAGTTGGGTTGAATCTTTCGAGTGTTGGCCTTGTTCTGACATCTGCTTTTTTCAGCATCTCGACGCTTTCCGGGTCGCCGCCTTCAATGGTCTCCTGGGCAAGCACCGGGAGCTCAAGGAGCAGCTCGCCGCCAAGGAGGAGGAGCTCCGCGTCACCGCAGGTACTTCTTGTGCTTTTTTCTAGTGGGGGCATGCCAGCACACCCACTGGGTGTAGCCCCCGAGTTTTGAGCCAACTATGTAGTAGTTGGGCCAAATCTTAAGTCTTGTTTTTACCTCTTCTTCTGCTGAGTCCTTCTTCTTCGCAGCCGAGGTGTTGTCCTGGCGGACTCGTCTGCTCCGGGCTGATCATCACTACGATCGGCTCGTCGCCGACACAGGCCGTCTTGGCGTTGAGGCGAAGCAGGCAAGGACAGAAGCGGCCGCGGCTCGGCGGTCTCTCGACGAGGCCAGCCGGCTGCATGAGCGGCTGGCGGGTCAGAAGAGCAACCTCGAGGCTGAGGCTGAGCTCCTCAAGGCAGAGGCCGCCAAGGCGGCAGAGGCGCAGCGGGCCCTGGTGGAGGCGGACCAGCAGCGCGGCCAGCTGGCCGACGACAAGGGCCGGCTCCAGGCCGAGGTGGAGCGCCTGCGGGAGCAAGTTACCACGGCTGAGGGGGCTCGTCAAGACGAGGCCCCTCGCCGCGAGGCGAACGAGAAGGTGGCTGAGGATAAGGGCGCCGAGCTGAAGGCGGCCGATCTGGAGAAGGCGCTCAAGGAGCGCGATCACGCCATCGAACGGGAGCGGCGCGGAACGTTGCTTGAAGCGCAACACTTGGAAGAGTCCTTCTCTAGTAAGTGCTTTTTTCTTGTTGTTCACCGGGTCGAGATCCGGCATTTCTTCCTTGATGTTCTTTTTCTAACTTGCTTTTTCTTTTGCGGCAGGGGCCTTCCCGAAGACGCAGCGGCTGGCGAAGGAAGCCGTCCGCCATCAGCGTGACCCGGCCGGCGTGGTTGGGTCCGGGACGGATCCGCGGGTGGCCTGGACCTTCCCGAAGATCATCGCCATCGCCGAGGCCCGCCTGGAGGCCCTGGGGACGCATCTGGCGCGGATGTCCCATGCCGGCACTGCGATGACGGCAGCCCTATGGCCGGGCTCCGTCCAGCCGAGCAGCTTCTTGTTGGAAATATGCCCTAGAGGCAATAATAAAATGGTTATTATTATATTTCCTTGTTCATGATTATTGTCTATTGTTCATGCTATAATTGTGCTACCGGAAATCGTAATACATGTGTGAATGCATAGACCACAACATGTCCCTAGTGAGCCTCTAGTTGACTAGCTCGTTGATCAATAGATGGTTACAGTTTCCTGACCATGGACATTGGATGTCATTGATAACAGATCACATCATTAGGAGAATGATGTGATGGACAAGACCCAATCCTAAGCATAGCGCAAGATCGTGTAGTTCGTCTGCTAAAGCTATTCTAATGTCAAGTATCTTTTTCTTAGACCATGAGATTGTGCAACTCCCGTGTACTGTAGGAATACTTTGGGTGTGCCAAACGCCACAATGTAACTGGGTGACTATAAAGGTGCACTACGGGTATCTCCAAAAGTGTCTGTTGGGTTGGCACGAATCGAAACTGGGATTTGTCACTCCGTATGACGGAGAGGTATCTCTGGGCCCACTCGGTAAGACATCATCGTAATGAGCTCAATGTGACTAAGGGTTGGTCATGGGATGATGTGTTACGGAACGAGTAAAGTGACTTGCCGGTAACGAGATTGAATGAGGTATTGGGATACCGCCGACCGAATCTCGGGCAAGTAACATACCGATTGACAAAGGGAATTGTATACGGGATTGCTTGAATCCTCGACATCGTGGTTCATCCGATGAGATCATCGTGGAACATTTTGGAGCCAACATGGGTATCCAGATCCTGCTGTTGGTTATTGGCCAGAGAGTTGTCTCGGTCATGTCTGCATGGTTCCCGAACCCGTAGGGTCTACACACTTAAGGTTCGATGATGCTAGGGTTATTAGGAAGACTTGTATGTGATTACCGAATGTTGTTCGGAGTCCCAGGTGAGATCCCAGACATCACGAGGAGTTCCGGAATGGTCCGAAGGTGAAGATTTACATGTGGGAAGTTGTGATACGGTCACCAGAAAAGTTCGGGGGCATATCGGTATTGTACCGGGGCCATCGGAGGGGTTCCGGGGGTCCACCGGGAGGGGCCACCTCTCTCGGAGGGCCTCATGGCCCGTAGAGGAAAGGGAACCAGCCCTTGGAGGGCTAGACCCATGCGCCTAGGGTTGGGGGGGAAACCCTAGAGGGGGCGCCCCCCTTGCTTGGGGCCAAGCCCCTCCCCTTGGCCGCCGCCCCCCCTCTAGATCTCATCTAGTGGGGGTCGGCCCCCTTCCCCCTTCCCCTAAAAATAAAGGGGCAAGGGGAGGGCTGCATACCACATCAAAGGCGCAGTCCCTCCCCTCCCCAACACCTCTCCTTTTCCGTTAAGAGCTTGGCGAAGCCCTGTCGGAGTACTGCCGCTCAACCACCACCACGCCGTCGTGCTACTGTTGGAGCTCTCTTCCTCAACCTCTCCCTCCTCCTTGCTGGATCAAGGCGCAGGAGACGTCTTCGCTCCGTACGTGTGTTGAACGCGGAGGTGCCGTCCGTTCGGCACTAGGATCATCGGTGATTTGGATCACGATGAGTATGACTCCGTCAACCCCGTTCTCTTGAACGCTTCCGCTCGCGATCTACAAGGGTATGTAAATGCACTCCTCTCCCTCTCGTTGCTAGATGACTCCATAGATTGATCTTGGTGATGTGTAGAAAATTTTAAATTTCTGCTACGATCCCCAACAGTGGCATCATGAGCTAGGTCTATGCGTAGTTTTTATGCACGAGTAGAACACAAGTTGTTGTGGGCGTCAATTTTGTCAATTTACTTGCTGTTACTAGTCTTATCTTGATTCGGCGGCATCGTGGGATGAAGCGGCCCAGACCGACCGTACACGTACACTTACGTGAGACTGGTTCCACCGACTAACATGCACTAGTTGCATAAGGTGGCTAGCGGGTGTCTGTCTCTCCCACTTTAGTCGGATCGGTTTCGATGAAAAGGGTCCTTATGAAGGGTAAATATAAATTGGCATATCACATTGTGGTTTTGGCATAGGTAAGAAACGTTTCTTGCTAGAAACCTATAGCAGCCACGTAAAAACTTGCAACAACAATTAGAGGACGTCTAACTTGTTTTTGCAGCATATGCCGTGTGATGTGATATGGCCAAAAGGATGTGATGAATGATAGATGTGATGTATGAGATTGATCATGTTCTTGTAATAGGAATCACGACTTGCATGTCGATGAGTATGACAACCGGCAGGAGCCATTGGAGTTGTCTTAATTTATTTATGACCTGCGTGTCAACATAAACGTCATGTAATTAGTTTACTTTATCGCTAATCGTTAGCCATAGTAGTAGAAATAATAGTTGGCGAGACAACTTCATGAAGACACGATGATGGAGATCATGATGATGGAGGTCATGGTGTCATGCCGGTGACGATGATGATCATGGAGCCCCGAAGATGGAGATCAAAAGGAGCAAAATGATATTGGCCATATCATGTCACTATTTGATTGCATGTGATGTTTTTCATGTTTTACATCTTATTTGCTTAGAACTACGGTAGCATAAATAAGATGATCCCTCGCAATAATTTCAAGAAAGTGTTCCCCCTAACTGTGCATCGTTGCTAAGGTCTGTTGTTCCGAAGCACCACGTGATGATTGGGTGTGATAGGTTCTAACGTTCGCATACAATGGGTGTAAGCCAGATTTACACACGCAATATACTTAGGTTGACTTGACGAGCCTAGCATGTACAGACATGGCCTCGGAACACGGAAGACCGAAAGGTCGAACATGAGTCGTATAGAAGATACGATCAACATGAAAATGTTCACCGGTGATGACTAGTCCGTCTCACGTGATGATCGGACACGGCCTAGTTGACTCGGATCATGTATCACTTAGATGACTAGAGGGATGTCTATCTGAGTGGGAGTTCATTAAATAATTTGATTAGATGAACTTAACTATCATGAACATAGTCTAAAATTCTTTGCAATATGTCTTGTAGATCAAATGGCCCACGCTAATGTTGCCCTCAACTTCAACGCGTTCCTAGAGAAAACCAAGCTGAAAGACGATGGCAGCAACTACACGGACTGGGTCTGTAACCTGAGGATTATCCTCATAGCTTCCAGGAAAGCATATGTCCTTGATGCACCGCAAGGTGAACCACCTGTTTTCCTAGCAGAACAAGACGTTATGAACGCTTAGCAGACGTGTAGTGATGATTACTCCCTGGTTCAGTGTGGCATGCTTTACAGCTTACAACCGGGGCTCCAAAAGCGTTTTGAGCAACACAGAGCATATGAGATGTTCCAAGAGCTGAAAATGGTTTTCCAAGCTCATGCCCAGGTCGAGAGATATGAAGTCTCTGACAAGTTCTACAGTTGTAAAATGGAGGAGAATAGTTCCGTCAGCGAGCACATACTCAAAATGTCTGGGTTGCACAACCGCTTGTCTCAGCTGGGAGTTAATCTCCCGAATGATGCGGTCATTGACAGAATCCTTCAGTCGCTCCCACCTAGCTACAAGAGCTTTGTGATGAACTTCAATATGTAGGGGATGGAAAAGACCATTCCTGAGGTATATTCAATGCTGAAATCAGCGGAGGTGGAAATCAAAAAGGAACATCAAGTGTTGATGGTGAATAAAACCACTAAGTTGAAGAAAGGCAAGGGTAAAAAGAACTTCAAGAAGGACGACAAGGGAGTTGCCGCGCCCGGTAAGAAAGCTACCGGGAAGAAGCCAAAGAATGGACCCAAGCCTGAGACTGAGTGCTTGTATTGCAAGGGAAACGGTCACTGGAAGCGGAACTGCCCCAAGTACTTAGCGGATAAGAAGGCCGGCAATGCCAAAGGTATATGTGATATACATGTTATTGATGTGTACCTAACCAGCGCTCGTAGTAGCTCCTGGGTATTTGATACCGGTGCAGTTGCTCATATTTGTAACTCAAAACAGGAACTGCGGAATAAACGGAGACTGGCGAAGGACGAGGTGATGATGCGCGCCGGGAATGGTTCCAAGGTCGATGTGATCGCCGTCGGCATGCTACCTCTACATTTACCTACGGGATTAGTTTTAAACCTCAATAATTGTTATTTAGTACCAGCTTTGAGCATGAACATTGTATCTGGATCTCGTTTAATACGAGATGGCTACTCATTTAAATCTGAGAATAATGGTTGTTCTATTTATATGAGAGACATGTTTTATGGTCATGCCCCGCTGGTCAATAGTTTATTCTTATTTAATCTCAAACATGATGTTACACATATTCATAGTGTGAATGCCAAAATATGTAAGGTTGATAATGATAGTCCCACATACTTGTGGCACTGCCGCCTTGGTCACATTGGTGTCAAACGCATGAAGAAACTCCATGCAGATGGACTTTTGGAGTCTCTTGATTATGAATCATTTGACACGTGCGAACCATGCCTCATGGGCAAAATGACCAAGACTCCGTTCTTTGAAACAATGGAGCGAGCAACCAACTTATTGGAAATCATACATACTGATGTGTGCGGTCCAATGAGTGTAGAGGCTCGCGGTGGCTATCGTTATTTTCTCACCCTCACTGATGACTTGAGTAGATATGGGTATGTCTACTTAATGAAACACAAGTCCGAGACCTTTGAAAAGTTCAAGGAATTTCAGAGTGAGATTGAAAATCAACATGACAGGAAAATCAAGTTCTTACGATCAGATCGCGGGGCAGAATATTTGAGTCACGAATTTGGCACGCACTTAAGGAAATGTGGAATAGTGTCACAACTCACGCCGCTTGGAACACCTCAGCGTAATGGTGTGTCCGAACATCGTAATCGCACTCTATTGGATATGGTACGATCTATGATGTCTCTTACTGATCTACCACTGTCATTTTGGGGTTATGCTATAGAGACTGCCGCATTCACTTTAAATAGGGCTCCGTCGAAATCCATGGAGACGACACCGTATGAATTGTGGTTTGGTAAGAAACCTAAGCTGTCGTTTCTGAAAGTTTGGGGATGCGATGCTTATGTCAAGAAACTTCAACCTGAAAAGCTTGAACCCAAATCGGAAAAATGCGTCTTCATAGGATACCCTAAAGAAACTATTGGGTATACCTTCTACCTCAGATCCGAAGGCAAGATCTTTGTTGCCAAGAATGGATCCTTTCTAGAGAAAGAGTTTCTCTTGAAAGAAGTAAGTGGGAGGAAAGTAGAACTTGATGAAGTATTTCCTCTTGAACCGGAGAGTGGCGCAGCTCAAGAAAATGTTCCTAAGGTGCCTGCACCGACTAGAGAGGAAGTTAATGATGATGATCATGAAACTTCAGATCAAGTTGCTACTGAACTTCGTAGGTCCACAAGGACATGTTCCGCACCAAAGTGGTACGGCAACCCTGTCCTGGAAATCATGTTGTTAGACAATGGTGAACCTTCGAACTATGAAGAAGCGATGGCGGGCCCAGATTCTGACAAATGGCTGGAAGCCATGAAATCTAAGATAGGATCCATGTATGAAAACAAAGTATGGACTTTGACTGACTTCCCCGATGATCGGCAAGCGATAGAAAATAAATGGATCTTTAATAAGAAGACAGACGTGGATGGTAATGTGACCATCTATAAGGCTCGGCTTGTCGCTAAGGGCTATCGACAAGTTCAAGGGGTTGACTACGATGAGACTTTCTCACCCGTAGTGAAGCTGAAGTCTGTCCGAATCATGTTAGCAATTGCCGCATTCTGTGATTATGAGATATGGCAAATGGACGTCAAAACGACATTCCTTAATGGTTTCCTTAAGGAAGAATTGTATATGATGCAGCTGGAAGGTTTTGTCGATCCTAAGAATGCTGACAAGGTGTACAAGCTCCAACGCTCAATATATGGGCTGGTGCAAGCATCTCGGAGTTGGAACATTCAATTTGATGAGATGATCAAAGCGTTTGGGTTTACGCAGACTTATGGAGAAGCCTGTGTTTTCAAGAAAGTGAGTGCGAGCTCTGTAGCATTTATCATATTATATGTGGATGACATACTATTGATGGGAAATGATATATAATTCTTGGAAAGCATAAAGGCCTACTTGAACAAGTGTTTTTCAATGAAGGATCTTGGAGAAGCTGCTTATATATTAGGCATCAAGATCTATAGAGATAGATCGAGATGCCTCATTGGTCTTTCACAAAGTACGTACCTTGACAAGATATTGAAGAAGTTCAACATGGATCAGTCCGAGAAGGGGTTCTTGCCTGTATTGCAAGGTGTGAGATTGAGCACGGCTCAATGCCCGACCACGACAGAAGATAGAGAAAATATGAGTGTCGTCCCCTATGTCTCGGCCATAGGGTCTATTATGTATGCCATGCCGTGTACCAGACCTGATGTAAACCTTGCCGTAAGTTTGGTAGGAATGTACCAAAGTAATCCCGGCATGGAACACTGGACAGCGGTCAAGAATATCCTGAAGTACCTGAAGAGGACTAAGGATATGTTTCTCGTTTATGGAGGTGACGAAGAGCTCGTCATAAAGGGTTACGTCGATGCTAGCTTCAACATAGATCTGGATGACTCTAAGTCACAAACCGGATACGTGTATATTTTGAATGGTGGGGCAGTCAGCTGGTGCAGTTGCAAGCCAAGCGTCGTGGCGGGATCTACATGTGAAGTGGAGTACATGGCAACCTCGGAGGCAGCACAAGAAGCAATATGGATGAAGGAGTTCATTACCTACGTAGGAGTTATTTCCAATGCGTCGGGCCCGATGACTCTCTTCTGTGACAACACTGGAGCTATTGCCCTTGCCAAGGAGCCCGGGTTTCATAGGAAGACCAGGTATATCAAGCGTCGCTTCAACTCCATTCGTGAAAATGTTCAAAATGGAGAAATAAATATTTGTAAAGTGCATACAGACCTGAATGTCGCAGATCCGTTGACTAAACCTCTTCCTCGAGCAAAACATGATCAACACCAGAACTCTATGGGTGTCCGATTCATCCCAATGTAACTAGATTATTGACTCTAGTGCAAGTGGGAGACTGTTGGAAATATGACCTAGAGGCAATAATAAAATGGTTATTATTATATTTCCTTGTTCATGATAATTGTCTATTGTTCATGCTATAATTGTGTTATCCGGAAATCGTAATACATGCGAGAATGCATATACCACAACATGTCCCTAGTGAGCCTCTAGTTGACTAGCTCGTTGATCAATAGATGGTTACGGTTTCCTGACCATGGACATTGGATGTCATTGATAATGGGATCACATCATTAGGAGAATGATGTGATGGATAAGACCCAATCCTAAGCATAGCGCAAGATCGTGTAGTTCGTCTGCTAAAGCTTTTCTAATATTAAGTATCTTTTCCTTAGACCATGAGATTATGCAACTCCCGGATACTGTAGGAATACTTTGGGTGTGCCAAACGTCACAATGTAACTGGGTGACTATAAATGTGCACTACGGGTATCTCCGAAAGTGTCTGTTGGGTTGGCATGAATCAAGACTGGGATTTGTCACTCCATATGACGGAGAGGTATCTCTGGGCCCACTCGGTAATACATCATCGTAATGAGCTCAATGTGACTAAGGGTTGGTCACGGGATGATGTGTTACGGAACGAGTAAAGTGACTTGCCGGTAACAAGATTGAATGAGGTATTGGGATACCGACGATCAAATCTCGGGAAAGTAACGTACCGATGGACAAAGGGAATTGTATACGGGATTTCTTGAATCCTCGACATCGTGGTTCATCCAATGACATCATCATGGACCATGTGGGAGCCAACATGGGTATCCAGATCCCGCTGTTGGTTATTGGCCGGAGAGTTGTCTCGGTCATGTCTACAGGGTTCCCGAACCCGTAGGATCTACACACTTAAGGTTCAATGACGCTACGGTTATTAGGAAGACTTGTATGTGATTAACGAATGTTGTTCGGAGTCCCGGATGAGATCCCGCATGTCACGAGGAGTTCCGGAATGGTACGGAGGTGAATATTTATATGTGGGAAGTTGTCATACAGTCACCGGAAAAGTTCGGGGGCATATCGGTATTGTACCGGGGCCACCGGAGGGGTTCCGGGGGTCCACCGGGAGGGGCCACCTCTCTCGGAGGGCCTCATGGACGTAGAGGAAAGGGAACCAGCCCTTGGAGGGCTGGGCGCATCCCCCCTTGGGCACATGCACCTAGGGTTGGGGGGAAACCCTAGAGGGGGCGCCCCCCTTGCTTGGGGGGCAAGCCCCTCCCCTTGGCTGCCGCCCCCCCTCTAGATCTCATCTAGAGGGGGCCAGGCCCCCTCCCCCTTCCCCTATAAATAGAGGGGCAAGGGGAGGGCTGCATACCACATCAAAGGCGCATCCCCTCCCCTCCCAACACCTCTCCTCCTCCGTTAAGAGCTTGGCGAAGCCCTGCCGGAGTACTGGCGCTCCACCACCACCACGCCGTCGTGCTGCTATTGGAGCTCTCTTCCTCAACCTCTCCCTCCTCCTTGCTGGATCAAGGCACGGGAGACATCTTCTCTCCGTACGTGTGTTGAACACGGAGGTGCCGTCCGTTCGGCGCTAGGATCATCGGTGATTTGGATCACAACGAGTATGACTCCATCAACCCCGTTCTCTTGAACGCTTCCGCTCGTGATCTACAAGGGTATATAGATGCACTCCTCTCCCTCTTGTTGCTAGATGACTCCATAGATTGATCTTGGTGATGCGTAGAAAATTTTAAATTTATGCTACGATCCCCAACAGTTGTCGCACCTGGTGCGTTGGTTGGAGATGGGGCCGGACCGGCTTGGCGAGTGGCGTGTCTCCGCCGCTCGCGCTGGTGCTGAGATGGTGCTCCGGTTCGCACTGTTCTAGCATCCGGACCTGCAGCTGGACGTGTTGATGGGCCAGCGGGCCAGTTCGGAGCAGCACTTGCAGGAGCAAGCCGGCCGGATCGCTTCCCGGGCCAGCTACATCGCCGAGTTCGCCTTCCACGACGAGTTCCATCCGAAGCGGACAGAAGATGGCAGGGCCGTGGACGGTGATGACTACAGCTTGCTCGTCCATGATCTGGAGGGGAGCTCGGAGGAGACGGGCGTCTACCGTGACGCGGGTGCTCAGGAGGACACCGGCACCACGGCAGACCCGGAGGCCGCCAGGGGAGAGCTGTCGACGTCGCGACGCGGTGCTGGATATGCCTGAGACACTTTGTAGAATTTGTTAAATAGCAGGTCCACCCACCCACTGGGTGTTTTTAGGGTGTAATGAACTCGGTCCGTGGGCCTTTATTTAAATATTTGTGTGGATGTCGTGGGTTCTTTTGCTTTTTTGCCTTCCGTTTTTGGACCGATTTCATGCGTTTTTCCTGTCTCAAACCTCCCCGCCCCCCGCGAGTCAGACGGCCGAGGCTCCGGTCCGTGACAAGGAGCTTGGTTGTTTGAGAGGAGCGCGCAGGACTTGGGTTCCTCGAAACATTTGAGTGCGAGCGAAACACCCACTAGGCCGGCTGGCGGCAATCCGGCGAAGCCGGTTGGCGAGCAGCTGGTCGTGCGACTGTTCATTTGATGAATGGTGGGATGGGTTGATCGACCCGGCAGCCTTTGACTTAGTGTATGAAGAGTAAAGGAGCTTTGGCCCGTTGTGCTTGCCAGCCGACAGCCAAAGCTGGATCTGTGGCTTTAGGGCGAAGTGGGGGACCGCGACATCCTAACTTTATCAGGAATCTCCAAGAAAGGCAGCGGGGTGGCGACCGAGCCAGCCAGCCCCCGAGCCCCCGGGTCGAGCGAGTCGGACCGGTGGTCGGGTTCAGTGGTATAGTGATGCAAGGAAACAGGGACACAATAAATTGGTCGACAAAAGGCAGCCCCCGAGTCTTGTTCGGGAACCCCGTAGTTTCATGCGTTTACAAAAGGCGATGATACATATGCTTGTGCGGCTAACTGTAAAACGGGCGGAGGAGTTCCGCGTTCCACGGCCGGGTCGTTTCTTCACCGGTGGTGTCCTTCTTGCGCTTCCTTGACTTGTGTGCATCGATGAGGTAGTAGGCATTGCGGTCGCGCAAGGCCTTGCTCACGGTGAATGGGCCCTCCCATGGAGGGGACAACTTGTGTCGTCCTGCCTGCTCTTGGACGAGTCGGAGGATGAGGTCGCCCTCGCGGAACGCGAGGGGCTTGATCTTCTTGTTGTGGTAGTGCCTCAGGCCTTGTTGATAGATGGCGAGCGATTGAGCGCCAGGAGGTGTGCTGCTTCGAGCAGGTCGACGTCATCTTTGCGGGCTTCTTTGACTTTGGTTTCCGTGTACATCGCGACGAGCGGCGAGTTGAACTCGGCATCGGTCGGGATGACATCCTCGGCTCCGTAGATGAGGAAGAACGGGGTGAACCCGGTCGACCAATTCGGCGTGGTGTGTAGACTCCAGAGAATGGCTGGCAACTCGTCAAGCTAGCTACCGGGTGAGCGGATGAGTGGCTCGATGAGTCGCGGCTTGATGCCGGACAGGATGAGTCCATTGGGCCACTGGACCTGCCTGTTGGACTGCGGATGCACAACAGAGGCCAGGTCGAGGCGGATGTCGGAGACGGAGCAGTATTGTTCGAGCGCGCCCTTGGCGAAGTTGGTGCCGTTGTCGATGATGTTGCTGTTTGGCATGCCGTAGCGCACCACTATGTCTTTGATGAACCGGACGGCTGTTGGCCCGTCCAGTTTCTTGATTGGTCTTGCCTCGTTCCACTTGGTAAATTTGACCACTGCCACCAACAAGTGCGTCATGCCGCCTCAAGCGGTTTTGAAGGGTCTCACCATGTTGAGTTGTAACTCCCGCGATGCGGCTATATCTCCTACGTGTCGAAGCACGACTTAGAGGCATAACCGCATTGAAAGCAATGTCGCAAGTAAGGTAATCTTCACAACAACCCATGAAAATATTTAAAAGGGGAAAGGATACATAGTTGGCTTACACTCGCCACATCACACAAATACATGAATAACAATACATTCATCCAATACACTCATGGTCCGACTACGGTACCAAAATAAAGATCAACCCCCACATGCAACAAAGTCCCCGATCGCCCCAACTGGGCACCACTACTGTTCATGTGGGAAAGACACGTAGTAACGGCGAGAGCCTTCATCGAACTCCCACTTGAGCTCAAGGGCATCGTCTGGAACGGTATCATCGGTCCCTGCATCTGGTTTGGAAGTAATCCGTGAGTCACGGGGACTCAGCAATCTATGAGTCACTTCAAGACTATTTAAGCTTATAGGTAAGACAAGGTATGATGTGGACCTGCAGCAAGCGACTAGCATATATGGTGGCTAACCTATTCGCAAAAGAGAGCGAGAAGAGAAGGCAAAGCACGGACGAACAACTATGATCAAGAAGTGATCCTAGAACAACCTATGTCAAGCGTTACTCCAACACCATGTTCACTTCCCGGACTCCTATGACAACTATGATCAAGAAGTGATCCTAGAACACGCGGTTGGTTCATTTTAATTAAGTTAAGTTTCAGGTTATCTACAACCGGACATTAACAAATTCCCATCTGCCCATAACCGCGGGCACGGCTTTCGAAAGTTCAAATCCCTGCAGGGGAGTCCCAACTTAGCCCATCACAAGCTCTCACGGCCAACGAAGGATATTCCTTCTCCCAAGACAATCCGATCAGGCTCGGCATCCCGGTTACAAGACATCCTCGACAATGGTAAAACAAGTCCAGCAACACCGCCCGAATGTGCTGACAAATCCCGATAGGAGCTGCACATATCTCGTTCTCAGGGCACACTCAGATGAATACTATGTACAACTAAACCAACCCTCAAGTTTCCCCGAGGTGGTGCTGTAAGTGTCTCTGTTTGGACCAAAACTCAGAGGAGCACTGGCCCGGGGGGTTTAATAAAGATGACCCTTGGGCTCCGGAAACCCAAGGGAAAAGAGGCTAGGTGGCAAATGGTAAAACCAAGGTTGGGCATTGCTAGAGGAGTTTTATTCAAGGCGAACTGTCAAGGGGTTCCCATTATGACCCAAACATGTATGGAACGCAAAATCCGGGAACATAACACCGATATGACGGAAACTAGGGCGGCAAGAGTGGAACAAAACACCAGGCATAAGGCCGAGCATTCCACCCTTTACCAAGTAAATAGGTGCATTAAGATAAACAAGATAATATTGTGATATCCCAACAATAAACAATGTTCCAACAAGGAACGATCTCCAATCTTCACCTGCAACTAGCAACGCTATAAGAGGGGCTGAGCAAAGCGGTAACATAGCCAAACAATGGTTTGCTAGGACATTGTGGGTTAGAGGTTTGACATGGCAATATGGGAGGCATGGTAAGCAAGTGGTAGGTATCATAGCATAGGCATAGCAAAAGAGCGAGCATCTAGCAAGCAAAGATAGAAGTGATTTCGAGGGTATGGTCATCTTGCCTGCAAAGTTGTCAGAGTGGCCTTGATCCTCGTAAGCGAACTCAACGAGCTCCTCGTTCACGAACTCGTCTCCTATCTCTACCCAAACAAGAACAACAGGAAAACGGAACACAATCAACCATGTGCAATGCTCAAACAACATGATGCAAACATGGTATGATATGCGGGATGCGGTATGTGATGCATATGCAAGATTTGACAAGGAATGATTGAACCTGGCCTCACCTTGGAACTCCAAGAGTCCCACTGGAAAGGTGAGGTGATTTTGGTTGAAATCGATATAAAGATCACCGGAATCGGATGCACGGTTTGGAAATGGCAAGCAAAACAAATATGGCACCGGTCTGCGATAATCAACAAGTGACCAACTAAATGCATCAAGATAAATATGCTACAGCACTCAAACATGACCACAGAATACATGGCAGGGATCCACTCATGAATCTTGACAAAAGATGAACACTGAGCTACGGCTAATTCATCCATTAACATGTTCAAACAAGCATGGCAAAAGTGCAAATTAACACAAGTCTGGAATTTATCATCAGGAAGTACACTTTAGAGCATGAAAACTACATGCTACAGGAACTTCACATGGCAAAGCAAGGCATGGCATGAAGCTACTCAAAGCACTTAACAAAAGTCCCTTAGTAACCTTGAGCCAAAAGGGATCAGAAAATATAATTACAAGCATGTGAACATAGCAAAAACATAAAAAGATTCGGACTTAGAGAAAAAACTGGAGCATGCAAAATGGATTAGCAAGTAGGCATGTTTACGAGCTCGAAGCACTCACTGCAGAGCATGGCATGACAAACTAAGCATACACCCATGAAGAAGACATGGCATAGCAGCTAGACATGGCAATAACAACAACATAGCATGCACGGATCAATGGCAACATCCTCGGCAAAATCGCTAAACATTTCAACAATTTGCTAGGATCAATTTAAAGCAAAAGTAGATCTCGATTGACTCAAGCTAGGGTGCACCATAAATGCAAACAAGGACATGTATGGATAGAGCACCACACTGTTAATAAAACATCCTTACTGAGCATCGATTGACTCATAGCATGCACACATTAATCATGGCAAAAATGGCAAAATGCCATTTGCTGAAACAGATCTGACAAATTCCTCACATAGCCCTCTTCCAACAGCATTTCGGGCATCAAGATGAGCTCAAATGAAAATAATGCAATGATATGAAATGATGTACTCGTCGAGAGGAACATTTTGATATGCTACACGCACAAATCGGAGCTACGGCTGCAGAGTTATGGCATGTCAAAGTAAGCAAAAGAAACTAGGGTTTCAGAGCAAAAGTCAACCCGCGATTTTTGGATCTGAGATCCAGATCGGGGCTGCATGGAATTCGAGGATCGCCGGAGGGAGCACTGTTCGCCGGACTTGCCGAGGTCGTCGCCGGACTTGCCGTTCCGAGGAGGAGGAAGGAGAGGCGGCACCACGACGGATGACGACGGAGGTGACCGGAGCGGGGCGGCGCCGGAGCGGGGAGGCGAGGTGCCGCAGTGGGGTCGGGTCGGCGCCGCCGATGAGGAGAGAGGCGGCGGCCGATATGGCGCGGCGGCGGCGCGGCGGACAGAGGGCGGCGTGGCGCGAGGTTCGGGCGGCGCGGGCGAGGAGCCAAGCGGCGGCGGCTCCCGATGGGCTTGGAGGACCCGGTGCGGGCCTGCCCGGGCCGGCAGCGGGAGGAAAGAGGCGGCAATAGGTGGCGTGAGCTGAGTGGTGGCGGCGGTGTGTCCGGCGGCCGGCGGACGTGTCCGGCCGCGCAGAGAGGAAATTTTAGGGTTTCGGGGAAGGAGACCGGGATTTGGAATGAGGGGTCTATATACAGGCGTAGAGGGAGCTAGGGAGCTCCAAATGAGGTGCGGTTTGCAGCCACGTGATCATGATCGAATGCTCTAGACGATGGGAGAGGTTTTGGTGGGTTTTGGGCCAAATTGGAAGGGTGTTGTGCTACAACACACACGAGGCCTTTTCGGTCCCTCGGTTAACCGTTGGAGTATCAAACGAAGTCCAAATGGTACGGAACTTAACAGGCGGTCTACCAGTAGTAAACCAAGGCCGCATGACAAGTATCGGTCCAATCCGGAAATGTTTAACACCCACACTCGAAAAGAGGTAGAAAGGACCACCGGAGGGCATAGGAGCGCCGGAATGCAAAACGGACAGCGGAGAAAATGCTCGGATGCATGAGAGGAACACGTATGAAAATGCAATGCACATGATGACATGATATGAGATGCATGACAAAGACAAAACACACGGAGACAAAAACCCGACAACGGAGAAATAAAATAACTTAGCGTCGGAAACGGCAAGAGTTAGAGTATAGATAAGGTAAATTACATCCGGGGTGTTACACGAGTCCCCAGACTGCGAAGGGCCAGGCGATCGGTATGGTGCAGAATGCTGACGCCGGCTGGTGGCTGTGTTTGCTAAAGCGCTGGCATCCCTCGCACCCGAGGATGAGCAACTCGGCATCTTTGAGGGCCGTGGGCTAGTGGAAACCGTGGCGGAATGCCTTGGCCACCAGGGATCGTGATGCGGCGTGGTGCCTGCACTCGCCCTGATGTATGTCGCGGAGGATGTCGATGCCACATTCCTGCTCGACGCAGCGCTGGAACACGCCGGTGGAGCTGTTCTTGACGAGCTCGTTGTTGATGATGCTGTAGGAGGACACCCGACGCTGCACTTGCCGAGCTTCGGTCTCGTCCATGAGGAGAACCCCATTCTCCAAAAATTCTGATATTGGGAAGGCCCAGGATGGAGCCGTAACCACGGCGAGGACGGCCACCAGGGTCGGTTCCGAGTCAGCATCCCCCGAGCCGGGTTGAGCAGTCCCCGGGTCGGGTGTGGCAACGGCCAGGTCTGGGTCGATGGTGGCCGGGTTGAGCTGGGCAGCCCCTAGGCCGGGTTCAGCAGTCCCCGGGCTGCGCTGAGCAGTCCCCAGGCCGGGTTGAGCAGTCCCCGGGCCGGGTTGAGGTGCGGCCGGGTTGTCTGGAACGTGGATAGACTCGGAGTCCGGTGATGGCTTGACAGACGGCTTGCGCAGGTGCTCGAGGGAGACGCCAGATGGGATGGCTTGTCTTGACGAGGCGATCTTGGCGAGCGTGTCGGCTTCTGCGTTATCCGCGCATGGGATGTGGAGGAACTCGCAGCCCTCGAAGGATCCGGACAGCTTCTGGATGAGGAAGCGGTAGCTTGCCATGTTGGAGTTGCGGGCGTCCCATTCACCGGAGCACTGCTGTACCACCAGGTCCGAGTCGCCATAGCATAGGATGCGCCAGATGCCGAGTTCCTTGGCAAGCCGAAGGCCGTGCACAAGGGCTTCATACTCAGCGACGTTGTTGGAGGCGGCAAAGTGGATCTGGAGCGCGTAGTGGAGCCGGTCGCCCTTCGGGGACGACAGTCCGATGCCGGCCCGTAAGTTGAGTTGCATCTTGGACCCGTCGAAGTGCATGCGCCAATGCGTCGACTCGGGAGGCGGTGGCAAGTACTGGGTCTCGGTCCAGTCGACGAGGAAGTCGGCTAGGGTCTTAGACTTGATCGAGGTGCTGGGTTCGTAGAGAATGGTGTGGCTGGCTAGCTGGATTGCCCACTTGGCAACCCAGCCATAGGCGTCCCGGAACCCAATGATTTCTCCGATAGGCACCGTGCTGACCACGGTGACAACATGCTCTTGGAAATATTGCTTCAGCTTCTTGGCGGTGAGGTACATGCCGTAACACATCTTCTGGTAGTGCGGGTTGTTCTTCTTGGAGTTGGAGAGCACTTCACTCAGGTAGTAGACTGGGCGCTGGACGGCTTGGATCTTGCCCTTTTCCGGTCGCTCGACCGCCAGCACCGTGCTGACCGCCCGTGGAGTCGCGGCTATGTAGAGCAATAGCGGCTCCTTGTCGGTCGGCGCGGCCAGGACTGGTGCGGTGTCGAGCATGCGCTTGAGGTCTTGGCTGACCGAGGCCAAGCACCCGATGAACTTCTGGACATCGTGCAACCAAGCCAGCTTGCGCATGCGCTCGATGGCCTTGATCTTCTCCGGGTTCGCCTCAATGCCGCGTTCCGAGACGAGGAAGCCGAGTAGCTTTTCGGCCGGAACGCTGAAGACACATTTTTCCGGATTAAGCTTGACCTTGTATTCACGGAGGTTGGTGAATGTTTCCTTCGAATCGTCGAGGAGCGTGAGGTGCTGCTTGGTCTTCACCACGATGTCGTCCACGTACACGTGTATATTGTGGACGAGTTGCGGCAGCAGGCATTTCTACATGCAGCGCTGGAAGGTGGCGCCGGCATTCTTTAGGCCGAACGACATGGCGACGTAGCAATACGCCCCGAGGGGCGTGATGAAGGATGTCTTCAGGGCGTCGGCCGGGTCCAGCTTGATCTGGTGGTAGCCGGAGTAAGCGTCCAGGAAGGACAGGAGCTCACACCCGGCGGTTGAGTCGATGACTTGGTCGATCCGCGGGAGGGCGAACGGATCCTTGGGACAGGCCTTGTTGAGGCTGGTGTAGTCGATACACATGCGCCAGGTCTTGTTCTTCTTCAGGACGAGGACTGCGTTGGCCAGCCACTCGGGGTGAAACACTTCCATTATGAAGCCGGCCGCCAGAAGCTTGGCGACCACTTCACCAATGGTTCTTGTCGGTGTCAAAACCGGTGGATCTCGGGTAGGGGGTCCCAAACTGTGCGTCTAGGCGGATGGTAACAGGAGACAAGGGACACAATGTTTTTACCCAGGTTCGGGCCCTCTCGATGGAGGTAAAACCCTACTCCTGCTTGATTAATATTGATGATCTGGGTAGTACAATAGTAGATCTACCACGAGATCAAGGAGGCTAAACCCTAGAAGCTAGCCTATGGTATGATTGTTGTTCGTCCTACAGACTAAAACCCTCCGGTTACACAGAGTCGGTTACAATGGTAGGAGATCTACATATCTGTATCGCTAAGCTTTCCTTCCACGTCAAGGAAAGTCCCTTCCGGACACGGGACGAAGTCTTCAATCTTGTATCTTCATAGTCCAGAAGTCCGGCCAAAGGTATAGTCCGGCTATCCGGACACCCCCTAATCCCGGACTCCCTCAGTAGCCCCTGAACCAGGCTTCAATGACGACGTGTCTGGCGCGCATATTGTCTTCGGCATTGCAAGGCGGGTTCCTCCGCCAAGTACTTCATAGAATATTTTGAACACATGGATAGTGTCCCGCTCTGCAAAATAAGTTTCCACATATTGCCATAGATAGAATAATATTTACACAAATCTAATCTGCTGACGTATTCCGTAGCGTGACATCACACCACGGCCAAGTCACTATTCGAATTGTTTTACTGTCCCACCTCAGCGCGTTTAGCGAGGCGGTTTCCTTGGCACGTCTTGTCAAAGCAGAGATCATGTCCCCTTATTCCGGGATTCTCATCAATACGGGCGTGGGTAACCCAACCGCGCCATTGATTACGGCGCTTGGGAGATAAGCGAGTTTTACCAGGCTGGTGGGGACGCATAGTCGCGTCCGCCCATATAAGGGGATAAGGATCCACCTTTTCATCCATGCTTCTTCCTCCTTTGCCTATCCATTTCCGCACACTCAAGCATCCATTTCCGCACACTCGAGCTCCAGTGCCCAAGTCCGCACACCCCACCTTAACCTTCTCCGGCCATGTCCGGAGCGGGAGGAAAGTGGATGGTCTCCTCCATCACAGAGGGACACATCAAAAAACTGAGGAAGGCCGGATACTTGTCTAACGACATTGCGCACCAGCTTCCCGAAGAGGGGCAGCTCGTCACCACCCCCGGGCCCCATGAGAGGGTGGTGTTCCTCCCCCATTTCCTCCGCGGACTGGGTTTCCCTCTCCACCCATTTGTCCGAGGGCTCATGTTCTACTATGGCCTGGATTTCCACGATCTGGCCCCAAACTTCATCCTCAACATCTTAGCGTTTATCGTCGTGTGCGAGGCTTTCCTCTGCATCCGCCCCCATTTCGGCCTATGGCTCAAGACTTTCAATGTCAAGCCGAAGGTGGTGCGCGGCACCCAGGCGGAGTGCGGAGGCGCCATGGTGGGCAAGATGCCCAATGTCCTATGGTTCGAGGGCTCCTTCATGGAGACCCTAAAGGGGTGGCAATCGGGGTGGTTTTACATCACCGAGCCGCGCGACCCTGAATGGGTTGCAGCCCCGAGTTCCGATCCGGACCCCCTACGCGGCTCACCTCCTGGAAAGAGACAGGCCTGTCGTGGGGTAAAAAAGGAGAGCTGACCGGACTCCAAACATGCGTCCAAATCCTGGTGGACAAGAAGCTCAAACTTGTCAACGTAGTCCAGGTTATGCTCATCCACCGGATCCTCCCATGTCAACAACGGGCTTTCAACCTGTGGGAGTTCGATCCGGCGCAGCACCGAACTCTGAGCAGGCTCTTCGACACGATGTACGAAGATGGCTGGAAGGTGCTTTTCAAGGGCGCCGAGGCCCCCGCATCCGCTACCGAGGATAGCGGATTCAGCACGCAGCGTCACGCTAGTGCGGTAAGCTGTTTTTACCTTTTATAGGGTATTAGTTTTTCATAGTTTGACTCCATGCGGGATCTAAGCTCCCTTACCTTTGACAGGATTGGCAGGAGACGTCCGGACAGATCAACTATCCGGCTCCTGTGCCCGAAGGCCCAGCGGACGCTCGCTTGGCGAAGCTGCTGGTTCCGGCACCCTATGTGGTGCCGGAGAAGAAGGCCAAGAAGACGGCCACGGGGAGTCGAAAGAGTGCCCGGCGCCTGGAGGTGTCAGATTCATCATCCGATGACTCCAAGACGCACTCCTCCCGTGAAGACGAGGAGGAGGAAGAAGAGACCTCTCCCCCTCCAGCGGGGGGAGGGAAGAAAAGGAAGGCCGCCCCAACTGGGGAGGCTGAAGGGTCCAAGAAGGGGAAAACCCATCCTCCGGACTACTCCACCAACGCCGACGACGGCGAAGAGGAGTGGCCGCTCAGGGCCAAGCCCCTGGCGAAATGGTAAGTATCCGAATACCAGAGTGATTCATAGTATTGCTCCATTGCATAGCTTTTCCTTACGCCGAACATGTTTATGCAGTCCACCCAAAGACCAGCTCGACGTGTCGTCGAGCGGTTCCATGGATTCGTCGGATGTGAATTCGCTTCCGACGGCTACCTCCCCCACCCTACGGACGACGCTGAGGTGGCGTCACAACAGGAGCCGGACACCGCGCCAGAACCTTCAACGGTTCCGGACTCCGTTAGGCAGCCTCCTTCCAAGAGGAGCAAGCCTACCGAGCCGGCGACCTCCGTCCAACCGGAGGCACCGGACAATTTGCTGGAGGTGCTTAAGGATGCCTCCATCGACGAGGAGCACCGCACTATTATGAGTGCGGTGATCCAGAAGGTTCAGTCCGCCCAAAGCGGACTGACTGAAGCTTGTGCCAGCCTTCTAACAGGCTTTGAGGTAAGTAAATAATATGAAAAAATATTACCGCATAGACAGTAGCCCCTGATGCTCTGTTCGGCGTTCGGAAAGAAAAGCCGAATAGAGGATCTAAGAACATTCACAGGAGTCTAACATAATCAAGTAAATATGCGTATGTAGGCTTCGCTGCTGGCCTCCGCCGCACTGACTGCGGAGGTGGATACGCTGAAGCAAAACCTCGCGCGGTCCGAGAAAGAGCTCGGCCATGCCAAGAGGCAACTCGAGGAGAAGGAAGGTAAGTAATACCTTGCGCAAGTATATAGAGAAGATGTGGTTGCAAAAAATGACAGGATCAACGTGCTATTATAGGGGCTACGAACGAGGTGGCAACCCTTAAGGAAGCGCTGTCCGAGGCCAAAAATAGAACAGCCGCGGAGCGCACAGAGAGAGGGAAGCAGGAGGCGCGGGTGGAGGAGGTGCAGAAAGAGCTCCAGGCTCTCGTGAAAAAACACAAGAGTTTGGAGCTTGACTCAAAGACGCAATCGTCCGAGCTTGCGGCAGCCCTCGAAAGCGCGAAGTCTGCCAAGGCCGAAGCCCAGAAGGCCCTCCAAGAAATTGAAGCGATGTAGAAGATAGCGGCGGGTAAGGCATTCATTATGCAAAGCAAGCACGTGAAAGTGAATTACTTATTACTTACCCTAGTCCGGAACTTTCCAGGAGCATTCGCAGATTTGCCCCGCAGTGTGTCTGATGCCGCCGCCTACTACAGATCCGAGGAGGGGAGCTTGACGGAGAAGGTGTTCTGGTCTCGGTATGCTGAGGCCGGACACCTGGTGCCTTTGAGCGACCAGCTGAAGCAAATGGTCGAGCTCCACAAGGTGGCCGAACAGGCCATAAAGGGCCTCATAGTTCGGCTTTGGCCTGGAGAGCCTCTGCCTGGGAGCTACTTCGGGTTGGTGAGGCGGCTGGTGGATGCCTATCCACGGCTTGAAGAAATCAAGCACTCCATCTGCATCGAAGGTGCCCGTGCTAAAGTGCATTGGGGCAAGATGGATGCGGAGAAGCTGGTGAAGGACGGGCTGCCGCCGGGCAAGGAGCATCGCGTCCCGGAAGCGTATTATGAGGGCGTCCTGAAGGGTGCCCGCCTTATAGCGGATGAATGCTCCAAAGATGTAATTTTTGAGTAAACTCGCATTTGTGATCCTGTACGCTGAAAACTTGTTCATATGCACTAAGGAACACTTTTGAATTTAAAATATTACCTTTTGTGCGGCCGTTTATCAAATTTGAGAGATGGCGAGTCGTCGGTTTCTGCCCCCATGCCACGAGTGCTGGGGTGTTCGGGACAAACATGAGTGCTCTTTTTCCCATTCTTGCATCCTTCGAGGGAGGCGCTCAACACAACGAACAAGGCAATCGGACTATAATGCTTGAACACTCTCACTTAGCCATAGAATTCTATAATTTTAAATTTCGGCGAAGCCCCTAGTGTTCGGAAGACCGAGTTCGGGGCGCTGTCCACGCCCAGGCCGGACAAAGCTGACTCCTCACTCTAAGCGACATAAGTCTTTAGGGACTCGAAAACCTCTCGAACAGAGACCAGCTCTCGCCTCATCATGACGGTCAGTTTTAGCTTTCTCTACTGAAGTGCTTAGCCTAGCTCAACTGGGTCACAATCGCAGTAGTTCCCCTAGTGCTACCTTAGCCGATATAACGGAATGTAAGGTACCAAAACATAGGAGCCAGGCAAACCCAACTATTGACCCAAGACATGATTCGGAGCCGATGCATATAATGCTATAAGTTCGGGGTGCCGCACTTGTGAAAGTGTTCGGACTTCTCGCACCGTATTATGGGGTACTTAAGTGCCTGTCGTATTTGCCGTACCAAAGTGTACGGGTGCAACATGTCATTAATGAACATATATTCGTAAAAAAGAGTAATGCAATAATAGACGGAAGCTATGCATTGTTTATTTAAAAAAGTTGCGTTCAATGCAGAACGATACAAATAGTGCAATAAGCAAAAGATGGGACTATTTAACATGTCCTTTCCAGGGGCGAGCTGCGGAATGGTATGTGAAACAGGTATACTGCTCGTTATAGAGACCACCTTAGAGTTCCATAGTGCGGCGTAGCTTTCTGCTTCCCTGGTTGTATCGTTTGTGCGGTAATTTTTACTACCGGACAAGCCTTCCGAAGAATGGAGTCATGAAAATAAGAGAAAGTTAAGAAATCGGCAGCCCCTAGTGCGGTTTAAGCCGCGTTTCGGGCGTGCCGTGATGGTGCCCCTCCCCCTGTGCCCATGGTATCTCTAGAGCGTAGTTATGTACGCGCAACACTGGTTTCGCAAGTTCGCGAGGGCTGGAGTTGGGGCCGCATTGCTACGCTTGCTCGGAACGTGCCAGGCGGTCTTGTTGTAGGTTACTCCGAGCGCGCTTGACGGTGTCCAGACGTTTAATGGCCGGACTGGAGAATTGCCTTGAGAGGCTGTTTTGTACTTCCGCTGCGATAGCTGCCATATGCTCCTCCGTTCGGAGAGAGCGTTCGGTGTTTCCATTAACCGTGATGACTCCTCGAGGGCCTGGCATCTTGAGCTTGAGGTATGCGTAGTGCGGTACCGCATTGAACTTGGAAAATGCGGTTCGCCCGAGCAGTGCGTGATAGCCACTGCGGAACGGGATTATGTCGAAGATTAACTCATCGCTTCGGAAATTATCTGGAGATCCGAAGACCACTTCAAGTGTAACTGAGCTTGTACAGTTGGCCTCTACACCTGGTATGACGCCTTTAAAGGTCGTTTTAGTGGGTTTAATCCCCGAGGGATCGATGCCCATTTTCCGCACTGTATCCTGGTAAAGCAGGTTCAGGCTGCTGCCGCCGTCCATAAGGACTCTAGTGAGGTGAAATCCATCAATAATTGGGTCTAGAACCAATGCGGCGAATCCGCCATGACGGATGCTAGTGGGGTGGTCCCTTCGATCAAAAGTGATCGGGCAGGAAGACCATGGGTTGAACTTTGGGGCGACTGGCTCCATCGCGTATACGTACCTTAGCGCACGCTTCCACTCCCTCTTGGGGACGTGGGTTGCGTATATCATGTTCACCATCCGCACTTGTGGGGGAAAACCTCTCTGTCCACTGTTGTTCGGCGGCCGGGGCTCCTCCTCGTCATCGCTATGCAGCCCCTTGTCTCTGCTTTCGGCATTTAACTTGCCTGCTGGCTTGAACACCCAACAGTCCCTGTTGGTGTGATGGGCTGGTTTTTCGGGGGTGCCATGTATCTGGCATGAGCGGTCGAGTATTCGGTCCAAACTGGACGGGCCCGGAGTATTTCTTTTGAATGGCTTTTTCCGCTGACCGGGTTTAGAGCCTCTGAATCCGGCATTAACTGCCGTATCCTCAGTATTGTCGCCATTACTGTGGTGCTTTTGCTTGTTGCGACGCGACCTGCCACTGCTGTCCTTGGTATCCAAATTACCAGGGCTCTTAGTCATGTTATTGCTGCGAGCTAGCCAGCTGTCTTCTCCCGCGCAAAAGCGGGTCATAAGTGTGGTGAGGGCTGCCATTGATTTCGGCTTTTCCGGTCCTAGGTGCCGTGCAAGCCACTCGCTGCGGATGTTATGCTTGAAGGCTGCTAGGGCCTCTGCGTCCGGACAGTCGACGATTTGATTTTTCTTGGTTAGGAACCATGTCCAGAATTGTTTGGCCGGTTCCTCTGGCTGCTGAATTATGTGGCTAAGGTCATCGGCGTCTAGTGGTCGCACATAAGTGCCCTGGAAATTATCGAGGAATGCGGTTTCCAGGTCCTCCCAACAACCAATTGATTCTGCTGGCAAGCTGTTAAGCCAATGCTGAGCTGGTCCTTTAAGCTTGAGGGGAGGTATTTGATGGCGTGTAGGTCATCACCGCGGGCCATGTGGATATGAAGGAGATAGTCCTCGATCCATACCGCAGGATCTGTTGTGCCATCGTATGATTCGATGTTCACGGGTTTGAAACCCTCAGGGATTTGATGATCCATTACTTCATCTGTGAAGCATAGTGGGTGTGCGGCGCCTCTGTATTGGGCTATATCACGACGCAGCTCAAACGAGCTTTGTCTACTGTGTTCGGCCCGGCCGGATTTACTGTATCCGGAGTGACGATTACTGTCACGTGTCGTGGGGCGCCCACGCGATCCGTAGATCGATCTTGTTTGCCTTTCCTTGTCCTCCAATATATCTCGCAGGTCTGGGGCTTGAGTGGAGGGCCGAGAGGCCTCTCTGTCGCGGCCACGGGGTGGCCGGTCGGCTGCATCATGCGCTGGTGATGTAGGTTTAGGTGCTTCCTCCTCTAATCGGGGTAGCAACCTGCGCTTTGGGTAGCTCTTGGAGGGGCGTTCGAGTTCATACTCTTCGGCCGCAAGGACTTCAGTCCATCTGTCGGCTAGCAAATCTTGATCAGCTCTAAGATTTTGCTGTTTTTTCTTGAGGCTGCTCACCATGGCCATAAGCCTGCATTTGAAACGCTCTTGTTCGACGGGATCCTACGGCACGACAAATTCATCGTCGCCGAGGCTTGCCTCATCTTCGGAGGGAGGCATATAATTATCGTCCTCGACCTCTCTGTCTGCCGCTCTCTCATGAGGGCTGGCTTCTCCATCCTCCTGTGCTGAATCTTGCTGGAGGTGGTTGTCTTCGGCACTGTCTGGGGTGTTATTATCTCCCGTGCCAGAATCACCATTTTTGCTTTGGCGGGATTTGGAGCGGTGCCGCTGACGTCGGCGCTTAGGCTCCTTCTTGGAGGGGTCATCCTCCGCTGTTCCATCGCCATTGCCTTCTTTTGGGGTGTCCACCATGTATATATCATACAACGAGGTGGCTTTCCAGTGCCGAGCATGTCGGTTAAATCATCGATAGTGGCTACGAAGTGGGTGGTGGGTGGGCTTTGAATTTTTTCATCATCTGCATCCCAACCTTGCTGACCATAGTCCGGCCAGGGCTCTCCTGATAAAGAGAGAGACTTTAATGAATTTAGAATATCGCCGAAGGGCGAGTGCTGAAAGATGTCCGCGGCGGTGAACTCCATGATCGGCGCCCAATCGGGTTCGATCGGTAGGGGCGTAGAGGGCTCGGAGTCTGGAGAGGAGTCTGGCTCCTTGGAGTCACGGGCTTCGCAGAGAATAGGGCTGGTATTCGGCTCGATCACCGTAGAGATTGCAGCCCCCGAGGCGGTGTCCAACCACCCATCCTCGATTGGCGCAGTTGGCTCCGAATTAAGGGTCGGAGCTGATGCGGGTGCGGCCTCCAGGGCACTGTTCGGCGGCAGAGCTAGATCATGCCCATCGTGATAGTGCGGCGCGCTCGGCTGCAGCTCGAATCCGTCGAAGATCAAGTCTCTGCGGAGGTCGGCCGTGTAGCTCAAACTTCCAAATCTGACCTGATGGCCACGGGCGTAGCTTTCGATCTGCTCCAGATGGCCAAGCGAATTGGCCCGTAGTGCAAAGCCGCCAAATACGAAGATCTGTCCGGGGAGAAAAGTCTCACCCTGGATCGCATCATCGTTGATGATCAGAGGATCCATCGGGCCTAAAAGTGACGACACAGAGGAACTCTCATTGAAAGCACCAATGTCGGTGTCAAAACCGGCGGATCTCGGGTAGGGGGTCCCGAACTGTGCATCTAGGCGGATGGTAACAGGAGACAAGGGACACGATGTTTTTACCTAGGTTCGGGCCCTCTTGATGGAGGTAAAACCCTACTCCTGCTTGATTAATATTGATGATATGGGTAGTACAAGAGTAGATCTACCACGAGATCAAGGAGGCTAAACCCTAGAAGCTAGCCTATGGTATGATTGTTGTTCGTCCTACGGACTAAAACCCTCCTGTTTATATAGACATCGGAGAGGGCTAGGGTTACACAGAGTCGGTTACAATGGTAGGAGATCTACATATCCGTATCGCCAAACTTGCCTTCCACGCCAAGGAAAGTCCCTTTCTGACATAGGACGAAGTCTTCAATCTTGTATCTTCATAGTCCAGGAGTCCGGCCAAAGGTATAGTCCGGCTATCCAGACACCCCCTAATCCAGGACTCCCTCAGTTCTTCAATTCTCTTCGGAAAATCGTCATAGAGGTTGACGGACGGGCTTGGCGTCCTTGCAGACGTGAAGTTTGTGCTCGGCGTACTTCCTCGGGATACTCGGCATGTCCTTGGGGGTCCATGCGAAGATATCCCGATTCTCGCGGAGGAAGTCAACGAGCTCGCCTTCCTATTTGCTGTCGAGGCGGGCGCCTACAACAACGTACTTGCTGCAGCTGGGGTCTTCTGGGTTGAGCTTCACTTTCTTGATGTCCTTGGAGGGCTTGAAGGCAGCCTCGTCGCCCGGGTTCGAGGTCGGGATCGACGCGGCGGAGGCCTCGCCTGCCAGGGCGACGATCCGGTCGTGCTGGCGCCGCTCCTCTGCAATGACCAGTGACTCGGCCAACTTGGCGCCGTCTCGGGCGCACTCCAGGGTCTTGCGGTAATCGCCGGTGATGGTGTTGAGGCCCTTGGGACCCGGCATCTTCATCTTCAGGTACGCGTAGTGGGGAACCACCATGAATTTGGCGAGCGCGGGCCGGCCCAGCAACGCGTGATACGTGCTGGACAGGTCCACCACTTCGAACCAGATCGGTTCACGTCGGAAGTGGCTGCTGTCACCGAACAGGACGTCTAGCCTGACCCGGCCAATGGGGGAGCAGGAGAGGCCGGGCACGATGCCGTGAAAGATCGTCCGGGTCGGCTCCAGGTCCTCGGCCTTGAGGCCGAGCTTGATCATCGTGTCACGGTAGAGGATGTTGATGCTGCTGCCACCGTCGATGAGGACTCAGGAGAACTTGCATGTGCGCCGCGCGATGATGGTGGGGTTGAGGATGAGGGCGTAACCACCCGGACATGGCATGACTGTCGGGTGATCCTCCCGGGTCCAGGTGATCGGGCGATCCGACCAATGCATGAACTTTGGCTTGGCCGGGACGATGGTGTTCATCTCCTGGAAAAGGAGGCGCTTGCTGCGCTTGTCGTCGCCGAGGGTGGTGAAGACGACGTAGGCCGCGTTCTAGTCCAGGTTGGCGTCATCGCGCATCGCGCCGCCAGCTGGAGGCGGCGGTGGAGGAGGTGGCGGCTGTCCAGCGCCCGGAGCCTGAGACAGAGGGGGCGGGACGTCGCCCCTCATGATGCCCTTGGTAATGGCGCACTGCCGAAGCGTGTTCATGGAGGGTCTTGCGCCGCTGTGGTGCTTGCAGGGGGCGTCGAGCATCTGCTGGAAGCTCATGGCGGGTTGCCATGCCGTCTTGCTGGTTTGCCGTCGCTTCGCCGCTAGGTCCGCTGCGGGCTCGGTGGTCGCGACGAGCCGGTTGTCGTGATGCGGCGCCGGCTGGTCGGCCTTGTGCTTGTTGTTCTGGTGATGCTGTTGTCGGCTGCTTTCGCCGGCTGCTTTCGGAGGGGGAACCGGCTTCGCCTTGCCGGCTTCATCCAGCGCCACCTGGATCTTCATGGCGGAGTCGGCGTTGGCGTACTTGTCCGCCGTCACCATGAGCGCGGCCATGGTGGTCGGCTCGGAGCGTAAGAGCTTGTTCTTGAGTAGGGTGCCGTCTCAGCACCCGTTGACAAAGTACTGGATCGCCTGGAATTCATGGACGCCCTCGCAGCTGTTCCGGAGCTCGGTCCAGCATGCGAGGTACTCGCGACCGGTCTCCGTAGGCCGTTGCACGCACATGGCGAGCTGGCTAGGGCGGCCGGGTCGCTCTGTAGGTCCCCGTGAAGTTGCGGATGAAGGCTTCCTCGAAGTCCACCCATGCGTTCACGCTGCCCGTCGGCAGGCTGTTCAACCATCTGCGGTCCGACCCTTGGAGCATGAGCGGTGCATAGCGCACGGCGAGACGACGATTGGCACCGGTGATGCCAATGGCTGTGGTGTAATCGGTGAGCCAGTCTTCTGGCTTCACTGTCCCATTGTACTTGGGGTGTCGGGGGGAGCATGAATCCTTTGGGAAAAGGCTCCTCCTGGATGTGGGGTCCGAAGCACGCCGGCCCGATAGCGCCGCTCTCCTCCATCTCCAGGGAGTGGGCGAGCCGATCGAGGCGGTGGCGAGCGTCGGCGTCATTGATGGTGCACGGGCCGAGTCGACCTGCAACCAGGCCACGGGGGGCCGGGTCGGTTGGAGCTGGACGCCGGCCCTGCTAGCCGGGTCCGCGCTGGATCTCTAGGACGGGCTCGTCGCCCAATCCATCGGCGGCTGTAGCGGCTGGGTCGTGCCGAGTCCGGGTTCGGCCGGAGTGCGCCTCGCCGGGTGGCGAGGAAGCGGTGTGCAGAAGTTCTCCGGACCTGCCAAGGCGGGCGGAGCCGGATCCCATCGGCTTGGCGAGCTGGTTGAGGCAGTCCTGTTGGGCGTTGGCGGCGTGGAGGAGTTTGCACATCCACCCGATGCGCTCTTTCAGCTCCTCACCCGCGAGCTGGTCCAGGCCGGCTGCAGCTGCTTGGGCAGCGCGCATGTTCTTCACTAGGGTCTCGTAGACGATTGGGACGACGCTGAGGGCCCGACCGATCGCTCCTCCCCGGGCATGCACATCGGCGACCCGGCTTGGGCCGGCCGCGGTGGGCGTGAATCTATAGGCGGCATTGCGCTCTAGTTGAGCGGCGTCCAGGTGACGCTGAGTGGCGGCGTGCGTCTCGGACAGGTCCAACATATGCTGGCGGCTTTCCTCGAGCTAGGTTCGGGCCCCGGCGATGTTGGTGGCGTCGATGTCGGTGCTGATGGGGATGCAGAGGCTCTGCATTGCAGCGCGCAACGGAACGGACGGCTCGATCCGTTCCGCCACGGCCCTGGCTTCGGCGTCCTTCCTCGTGTCGGCGAGGAGGAGACGTCATTGCCGGTGGCGAAGACCTCCACATGAACCTCCGCTGCCTGACGGGGACGCCGCAGCCGAGGGAGAGGGGAGAGTCGGAGTAGCTAAGCACCTCGCTGGGGTACTCGTCAGTCGCGAACGCATTGGAGATGCGCAGCGCGTCGAAGGAGGCGGCGAGCGCGTCGAAGGAGGCGGCGAGCGTGCCGATGACGTCGTCCGCCAGCGCGACGGACTCGTCGGTGTAGGAAAAGTGACCCGTCTGAAGCATGCTCCCGAACAACTCGTCGAGGTGCCCCACGGTGGGTGCCAACTGTCGTGGTGGGCACACGGTAGATGCCAAGGGATGGCTAAAGAGAGGACGAGGCTCAAGGGCGCTGGTGGGCTCCAGAGACGAGGTTGGCATGAGCGGGCGCGGGACGCCGGACATACCCAGGTTCGGGGCTCTCCGGAGAGATAATACCCCTAGTCCTGCCGAGTGTTGTTGGATGATCGATAGTACAATGTCGCTCCTGGAGCTGTATGGAAGAGAAAGGAAACTGGCCAAGGCTTAGGCAGTTCCCTCTCCTTGGGTGTTACTAACTTGGTGAGTGTGATGGAATGAGTTCTCTAGTGTGTCTATCTTTCTCCTCCCTCTCTCTGCATGAGGGCTCCTAGGGGGTTTTATAGGTCAACCCCAAGGGTACAATGGTAATGCTACAAGTTGGTGGGTCCATAGTGTCGGCGTCTGGGGACCCAGGCTGGGTCCCGCTGAGGGCTTGTGGTTCGCCGGGTTCCCCTAGGTGCAGGCCCCGCGTGCCTAGGGGGACCGTGCACCGTCTTGTCAATCGTCAGGGCGTAGCCGAGTCGAGTTGTGTACAGTGCTCTCCGTCAAGTCGCCGCTCGTTGCTGTCAGCGGCGGGGGCGGGGGCACTGTAGCCACGTCGGCCTTGGTCAGCGGGTAGGTGAGGAGCACTGTTTCTACATACCCACTGACCAGAGGCATGTGCGGGGCACTGTTGCCTCGGTCATCATTGATTGAAGCCTTGTCCCATCGCACGGCCTGGATGGGACGGGAGCTGACCCGTGGCTGGATTGTGTAGCACGCCACGGGTAGTGTTGTCTTGTTGAGGAAGCTTTGGTCGTGCCGGTTTCGGCTGTCTTGTACTAGTAGTTGAGGCCAAGTCCATGTGTCTTGCCGGGTCGGCTAGTCTGGCCGGCTTGCGGGGCTTGGCCGGGTCGAGCGACCCGGCCAAGCGCGTGCCGGTATTGAGGGGTAGTGCTGACCTGTTGTTTTTGAAGAAGATCTGGGTTTCGTTGCCTGCCCGGGGTCCATCCCCCCGACAGCCTTTGTTTCCCGAAGAATAATCTCCACATTCCTTTGTGTGTAGTGCCGAAGAAGTGTTGAAGAGTTTGCGACCCCTCAGGATTGAAATCCCATAGGCAGAGAGGCCGTCGCTGGCACGGCAGGATCCGACGAACTAGGATTACTTGAACGACGTTGGCTATGTCGATGTCCTCTCAATGAAGCTTCGGATGTGACTCTCCAGAGTTCACACATCATTCGTTGATCCCCAATCTAGCCCCTTGTTAATCCTCGAAGCAAGATGAGTGGGGGGGGGGGCTGGATCAAAACGCGGGCGCAATTCCCCACTTGGAGCTGCGGGGCTCAGTAATATAGAACCACCCTTTCTACCACAGATCAGAAGATTTTGCGAAGGATCCTTTAAGCCAAACGGGGCTAGCAAGCTTGCTCACTGCAGCGCCGCAGCACTCGGCATGTTCCCCCTCTACCACTTGCGGCTTCACATCGAAGGTCTTGAGCCACAAGACGAAGTGCGGAGTAGTTCGGAGGAAGGCTTCGCACGTGACGATAAACACCGAGATAAGAAGAATAGAGTCCAAGGCCAGATCGTGAAAATCTAGCCCGTAATAGAACATGAGCCCTCGGACGAAGGGGTTAAGTGCAAATCCTAACCCGTGGAGGAAGTGGGACATGAACACGACCCTCTCGCCGGATCTAGGTATGGGAATAACCTGCCCCTCGGCAGGAAGCGAGTGATGGATTTCTGCGGTCAGGTACCTCACTGCCCGAAGCTTTGCGATATCTTCCTCGGTGACAAAAGAAGCTACCCACCGGCCTTGACGGCTGGATCCGGACATGATTGGGGCTTGTGGCGACTGAAACCCGGGTGTTGGAACTCGGGGTTGCAGGGGTCGAGAAAGAGGCAAGCGTGGAAGAAAAAGACGGGTCTATACCACTATATAAAGGCTGCAGATGTCAAACGACTCCCCTTGGGCCTCAAAAACTTGCTTGTTTCAAATGATTTGTACCCAAGCGACGGTTGGGTTACCCACATCCGGGTTGACAGGAATCCCTTAAAAAAGGGAGGCACGATCTCCGCTTGGATAAGACGCGCCAATAAAGCCATGTCTTGGGACGTGGGGCGATGGGCCGGCTAAAACGGTTCGCAAGTAGTGGGCGGGCAGGCGCAGTGTCATATTACCAAAAAGTGGTCGATGGGTTGAACTCGTAAAATATTATGTCCTCTGCGGTTATGTATAACAGACCGGATACAATCATCACATCTGAAGATCAACTAGGAGTTTGGAAAGGGGAACCCGCCTTGCAATGCCGAAGAGAATCTGCGCGCCAGACTCCTCGTCATTGAAGCCAGGTTCAGGGGCTACTGAGGGAGTCTTGGACTAAGGTGTCCTCGGGCATCCAGCCTGTTATCCGTGGGCCAAACTGATGGGCTGTGAAGACATGAAGGACGAAGAATGTACCTGTGTCCGAATTGGACTCTCCTTGGCGTGGAAGGCAAGCTTGGTGACCGACTATGAAGATTCCTTCTTATGTAACCGACTCTATGTAACCCTAGATTTCCCCCCGGTGTCTATATAAACCGGAGGGGTTAGTCCGGAAAGGACATATTCATTACCATAGTCATACAGGCTAGGCTTCTAGGGTTTAGCTTTAGCCATTACGATCTCATGGTAGATCAACTCTTGTAACACTCATATTCATCAAGATCAATCAAGCAGGACGTAGGGTATTACCTCCATAGAGAGGGCCCGAACCTGGGTAAACATCGTGTCCCCCGTCTCCTGTTACTATTGATCCTAGACGAACTGTTCGGGACACCCTACACGAGATCCGCCGGTTTTGACGCCGACAACCGCGATAGCCGCTCCCGGTCGCCCCGATGATCATGACCTAAATCTGTCATCAGGCTGCATCCAGGATATTGCTCCTGTAACCGCTCTGGCCCCAGATCCGGAGCAAACTGCGCCACCCAACGACGGGAGGATCAACCCTAACACGGAGGCCACAGATTCCACGGTGTTGGAGCCGCATATAGATTTAACCTCTCACGACGTCTCTGTCAGCGGAACTCCAGACTCGTCTCCGGCCATAAGTTCCGAACCACGTGAGGCCGCGGACGCCGAGCTTGATCATTTATCGATCTTCGAATTTAGCGCCGCAGACATCTGCCAGCACTCACCTTTGGGCGATATGCTAAACTCGTTAAAAAACCTATCCTTGACAGAGTACTCACGGCCAAACTATATCCGGCTCGAACTAGGGGCTGACAGTGGATAATTTCGCTTCCCACCCGCCACCCACTTCATAGCCACAGTCGAGGATTTGACCGACAAACTTGACTACGACTCCGATGACATCGACGGTATGGACGACGATGCCGGAGAAGAAGAGGTCCACAACCCGCCATTCACCGGATGCTAGACGTCCACTTCCTCGTATGATGTATACATGGTGTATGCACCAAAGGAGAACAGCGGCGATGACAAGGATGATCCAGCTGAGGATAAACCTTCTGAAATATAGTCCAAGCGTTGGCATCAGCCGCGCCGTTCTAAGGCACGCCACAGTAAAGATAGCATTACCGGCACAACAGAAGACAACACTCCAGAAGGTGCCGAAGACAATGAATACCCCGTCGATACAGTTAATGAACAAGATGAATGGGAGGGTGGGCAGGTTATCCCGGTAAACAGGCCATGCATGAATATTCGAAGGACGATAACTACCTTCCGCTCTCCGAGGACGAGGTGAGCCTCGGCACCAAGGATTTCATCGTTCCTGAGGTCCCGAACTGTTCGTCTAGTGGCTGCCCGCTTGATAGAGGGTCAGTGCTCGAAAGACATAATGTTCGAGTGAGGTGTATGAGAATTGTACGGGACAATTTTATAGTTAATCTGTTTTGATATATTGCTCGAAAGTTTGTGTTCCTTCTGTGCGACCGTTTTAATATAATCTGAAAGTTTTCCAGTCATCGGCTTCAGCCCCCTCGTGGGAAGTACAGGGGTGTTCGGTAAAGCATTTGATCACTCTTGACCCAACGTCTTGGTCCGTGAAGGAGGTGTCAATGCGGCGAACTAGGCAACCAGACTATAGGGCGTTAACACTTTCACTTAGCCATAGGAGTTTTATGGTGGGTCTATGACATTGCCCCTGGTATGTATGCGGCTTATTCATATGATGCATGTACATATTTGACCGAAAAGAGGTCCTTCGTGTGACACGGAGGAATCGCTAGAGATTCCGATAAGTCATCGTCTAGTTGACCAGCTCTTGCCGCATCATGACAGTTAGTTGTCGGCTTTCTTTACTGAGGTGCTGAGCCAGGTGAACCGGAAGCACAATCGCAGTAGTTCTCCCTTTACTACCCCAGCCGATAGAGCGGAACGTAGGATACCAAGCACAGGAGCTGGGCAACCCAACTATTGACCCAAGACATGATTCGGAGCTAATGCATAAAAGGCCAAACTTGCGACGCTGAAGTATGCTGCAAAAGCTGTTCGGACTTTGTTGGCAACTCAATTGTTCCCGCACCGAGCCCCTGGCATGTTTAAGCCGGGGTATATCTATGAAACAACCATAGGAGGTGTATTCAACTGCGGAAAGAGGCAGATAAATAATACTTGTAATGTGAACTAGGACCTGTGCGATATGCCAAAGATTACTTGATATATAAAAAGGCCACGACCCCGGCTATTTGATATGCCCTAGGTCGAAGGCAGAGGAAAAAGGCATGTTACAGGCTCAAAAAAGAGTGTGGTGTACAAAAAGTTATTTTGGACCTCCTATCGCACGTCTGCGCCGCCTGTCCTCAGCAAGGGGGATCCTTGAAGGAAGTAGCCTCGTAGGTGAGTGTACGGATCCGAACACCGATAGAGTCAGTTTTAGATGTTTCTCCTTTGCACCACCTATTTTTAAGAGGTAATGAAGAAAGCAAAAAGGAAAGTAGATAAAAAAATGTTACCGGAGTGCTTACAGACTTGTCCGTATTATGCTTCCGCCAACGCCCATGGTATCTTAAGGGCGTAGTTATGTATGCTCAGTATAGTTTTAACGAGTACATGAGATGGGCAACGGAAGCTGAACTGCTATTTCTGCTCCGGAATTGATCGATCTTCGGGGGGAAATTGCTTCTGACCCTCGGCACTTGGCTGGTGAACCGCTCCATCATCCCTATTGCCTGGCGGCCCCCTTCCCTTGTGTTCGGCGTTGAGCTTGCCGGCCTGCTCGAGGACCCAACCATTTCTGTTGGTATGATTAGCTAGTTTATTAGGGTGGCCGTGAATCTGGCAGGGTTGCTCCAGTATCCTGTCTAGGTTGGATGGTCCGTCTCTGTTCGCCTTGAATGGCTTTTTCCGTTGGCCAGGCTAAGGATTGCTGAATCCGGCATTGACCGCTATGTCGCGTGATCTTTCATTATCATTGCGACTGTTGTATTTACTTTGTTGTGGCTTGTCATTGGCGTCTCGGATTTCGAAAGTGCCCGAGTCGCGGGCGCTATTGCTTCTACGAGCAAACTAGCTGTCTTCTCCCATGCAAAAGCGGGTAATTAGAGAGGTAAGGGCTGTCATGGATCTAGGTCTTTCTTGACCGAGGTGGCGTGCAAGCCATTCATCCCGTACGCTGTGTTTAAAGGCCATAAGGGCTTCTGCATCCGGACAGTCGACGATTTGGTTCTTTTTAACTAAGAACCTAGTCCAGAGCTGCTTGGCTGACTCTCCGGGCTGCTGGACAATGTGACTTAAGTCATCGGCGTCTGGTGGTCGGACCTATGTTCCTTGGAAGGTTTCGCGAAAGGTGTCTTCCAAATCTTCCTAGCTGCCAATAGAATTTTTGCGCAGACTGTTTAACCAGTACTGAGCTGGTCCTTTGAGCTTTAGTGGTAGGTATTTGATGGCATGAAGGTCGTCCCCACGGGCCATGTTGATATGGAGGAGGAATTCTTTGATCCATACCGTGGGATCCGTTGTTCCATCGTATGATTCAATATTCATAGGTTTGAACCTGTATGGGAATTGATGTTCCATTACTTCGTCTGTGAAGCAAAGAGGGTGCGCTGTGCCTCTATGTTGGGCCACACTGCGACGAACCTCCGATGGAGTCTGTTTACGGTTTTCGGCCTGGGCGTGGCTAGGTTTGTCACGTCCGAATAGGTGGCCGTCGTCGCGTGTCGAGGTATGTCCTCGCGATCCGTAGGTTGCTCTTGGGTGTCCTGTTCTGCTACCCGTGTCCTGGTGACGGTCGTGTGCACAACCCCGAGCTGTTTTGTTCTTGCCTTTACGGTGAGGTGGGGCGGTCTGGTGTTCGGCTTGTGTTGCTGCCTTACCCAGACCAAGTTGTGGTTGACCTGACGTTCTGTGCGATAATGGCACGGGCTCGAGCGCACTGTCGTCGCCCCGGGGTAGCAATTTCGAGTAGCTTTTGGCTGGGACACTAAGGTCGTATTCTTTGGCGTCTAGGACTTCGGTCCATCTACCATTGAGCCGATCTTGGTCGGCTTGAAGTTGTTGCTGCTTCTTTTTCAGGCTCCTTGCAATGGCTATTAGTTGGCGCATGAAGCGCTCCTGCTCAAGAGGTTCCTCAGGCACGATAAAGTCCTCGGTGCCGAGGCTCACCTCATTCTCAGAGAGCGGAAGGTAATTGTTGTCCTCTGAATCTTCGTACTTGGCCTGCTTACCAGGGCTAACCTGCCTATCTTCCCGTTCATCTTGGTCATTAGCTATATCTACGGGGTCTTCGCTGTCTTCGACATCGTCGCCCATACCGTCAATGTTATCAGAGTCGCAATCAAGTGTATCGGTCGAATCCTCGATCGTGGCTATGAAGTGGGTGGCGGGTGGGAAGAAAAATTCTCCACCGTCAGCCCCTAGTTCGAGCCGGATATAGTTCGGCTATGAGTCCTCTGTCAAGGACAGGTTCTTTAACGAGTTTAGCACATCGCCCAAAGGCGAGTGCTGGAAGATGTCCGCGGCGCTGAATTCGAAGATCGATAAACGATCAAGCTTGGCGTCCGCATGTTCACGTGGTTCGGAACTTATGGCCGGAGAAGAGTCCGGAGTTCCAGTGACCAAGACATCATGAGAGGTTGAGTCTATGTGCAGCTCCAATGCCGTGGAATCTGTGGCCTCCGTAGTGGGATCAATCCTCCCATCCTTGGATGGCGCGGCTTGCTCCGGATCTAGGACAAGAGCGGTCATAGGAGCAATCTCCTGGATGCGGCCAGATAACAGATTTAGGTCATGATCAACTGGGTGACCGGGAGTGGCTGCCGCGGTCTTGAATTCGGCGAAGATCAAGTCTCCACGGATGTCCGCAACATAGTTCAAGCTCCAGAATCTGATATGATGGCCAGGGGCGTAGCTTTCGATCTACTCCAGATGGCCAAATGAGTTGGCCCGCAGTGCAAAGCCGCCAAATACGAAGATCTGTCGGGGGAGGAAGGTTTCTCCTTGGACAGCATCAATATTGACGATCGAAGGGGCCATCAAACCTTTTAGCGACAGCACAGAGGAACTCTCAATGAAAGCACCAATGTTTGTGTCAAAATCGGCGGATCTCGGGTAGGGGGTCCCGAACTATGCGTCTAAGGTCGATGGTAACAAGAGCCAACTGACACGATATTTACCCAGGTCCGGGCCCTCTCTATGAAGGTAATACCCTACGTCCTACTTGATTGATATTGATGAGTATGAGTATTACAAGAGTGGATGTACCTCTAGATCGTAATGGCTAAACCCTAGAGGTCTAGCTTGGATGGCTATGATGATGAGTGTCCTATCCGGACTAAGTCCTCCGGTTTATATAGACACCGGGAGGATCTAGGGTTACACAAGGTCGGTTACAAACAAGGGAATCTACATACCCGCTCGTCAAGCTTGCCTTCCACGCCAAGGAGAGTCCCATTCGGACTCGGTTGCAGTCTTCGGTCTTCGTATCTTCACAACCCATCAGTTTGGCCCATGGCTAATAGGCCGGACGCCCGAGGACCCCTATGTCCAGGACTCCCTCATCCACTCACTAGTAGAAAAGGGGGCTTTGGTCCAGGCCAGGTAAGCCCATTAGTCCCGGTTCAGTCCAGAACCGGGACCAATGGGTGCATTTATCCCGGTTCGTGCGGCTAAGGCATTAGTCCCGGTTCACCTGGGCCCTTTAGTCCCGGTTCGTGCCACGAACCGGGACTAAAGGGTGCGATGCCCATTAGTCCCGGTTGGTGGCACCAACCGGCTCTAAAGGTTAGACCTTTAGTCCCGGTTGGTGCCACCAACCGGGACTAATGGACTTTGAGGCATTAGTACCGGTTCATGGCACGAACCGGTACTAAAGGTCCCATTTTCAAACTCCCCCCCCCCTGTACCGCCTTTTCAGTTTTAGAAAAAACAAAAGAAAATGATGGAAATGTCAAAAAAATAAAATAAAATAAGTTTCCCATGTGATATGTGGTCTAGTTGTTGGGAAAATTTACAAATATAAATTTCGACTTTATTTACAAAATCTCTCTGGAATTTGTAAAATGGGCATAACTTTTGCATACGAACTCGGATTAAAAAGTTTTTTATATGAAAATTCATCTACTCGAAAAGTTACATCCGATGGAGACGGCCTACGGCCTATTTGCAAATTTGTAGAATCCTCAAATTCCAAAAGGAAAAAAAGTTATGCTCAAATTTCAGTTTTTTCAAATTTTCATTAAATCTGGTCAAACTATGGTCAAACTACTTATTCAAGAAGTATTAGTGTTACTAAATAATTATTCAAGAATATTAGTGTTATCAAATAATTATTTCAGTTTTTTTTGAATTTTGGTCAAATCTGGTCAAACTATGGTCAAACTGTGGTCAAACAATTGTCAAACTACTTATTCAAGAAATATTAGTGTTACTAAAAAATTATTGTTTTTTTAGAACAATAGTTTCAAACTCAAACAGTGAAATGTGTGACTTCATGCTCCAGCTAAACTCCTGAGGGTTAATAGGATTGACATCTTACTATTGTCAGGAAAACAACGAGTGCAGACTTGGAAACGAGGGAGAATAGAACCTGGAAGTTAAGCGTGCTCAGGCTGGGGGAGTGGGAGGATGGGTGACCATCCGGGAAGTTAGATGATTTGGAATGATGAGGGGTGATTAGATATTAAATTGAGCAGTGATGAGGGGTCATTAGAGATTAGAGGTTAAAATAATTCAGAAATTTGAAAATAAAAAAAATTCAAAAAAAAATTCAAAAAAAAGTCAGAAAATTTCCTTTAGTACCGGTTGGTGTTACCAACCGGGACTAAAGGTGGACCGGCCACGTGGAGGGCCTTTAGTCCCGGTTCTGGTTTACACCGGGACTAAAGGGTCAGGGCATTAGTACCGACCCTTTAGTCCCGGTTCAGGAACCGGGACTAAAGGCCCTTACGAACTGGGACAACAGGCCCTTTTTCTACCAGTGACTCCTTGAAACGTGAAGCGGGAGGCCAAAAAACGGTTCAAAATAATAATAGGGCCAGATGTAACGTCTCGCCGAAAAAGCTGTCAGTGAACATGACTTATTTTGTTTATGTGTTTTGCCTCTGTGGTTGGGGGTTGTAACTATTATACAGAGCCGGATTCAATTCTCTTGTTCAGAAGACTGCTTTGGTGTATTCAGAGGAGGAACCGCCTTGCAATGCCGAAGACGATCTGCACGCCGGACACATCGTCATTGAAGCCTGGTTCAGGGGCTACTGAGGGAGTCTTGGATTATGGGGTCCCCGGGCGTCTGGGCTATGTGACATGGGCCAGACTGATGGTCCATGAAGCTACAAGATAGAAAGCCTTCCCCCGTGTTCGAATGGGACTCTCCTTTGCGTGGATGCTAAGCTTGGCATCCAGATGTGTAGTTTCCTTTCTCTTTAAACCGACTCTGTACAACCCTAGGCCCCTCCGGTGTCTATATACACCGGAGGGTTTAGTCCGTACAGATCATCATAATCATATAGGGTAGACATCTATGGTTTAGCCATTATGATCTCGAGGTAGATCGACTCTTCTAACCCCTATACTCTTCAAATACAATCAAGAAGGACGTATGGTTTTACCTCCGTCAAGAGGGCCAGAACCTGGGTAAACATCGTGTCACCCTTACCTCTTGTTTCCTTCAATCCTCAAATGTACAGTTCGGGACTTGTCGGGTGGTAGGTGCGACATATGCCAACGGGTGGCTTATCATTGTGGGAGCCAATAAGACGTCGCCGGTGCCTGGAAACGGGATGAGGCGAAGACATGCACGCCGACGAATCTTACCCAGCTTCGGGGCTCTCCGTGGAGATAACACCCCTACTGCTGCTCTCCGGGGTCTCCGCATGATCACTAGATGAACAAGTAGCGACACGATGCTCCTTGAGCTGTTTGGCGAGAGGAGGAAGAAGGGCACGACTCGCTCTCTTCTCCTCCCTATGTGGTGTCTAAAACTAGCAGGGATCAACCCTTTGCATGGGTGCCCTGGGGGGTTTAGATAGGCCTACCCCCCGGGAGTACAATGGTAATCCGGCTGGGCTTGGGGCCTAGCCGTCTGTGTCTACGCTCGCCGGCTGCTGGGGCCCGCCGGCTGGTGGGTCCCGCCGGCTGCCGGTTCCTTGGTCGATAGGCAGGCCCCACTGTCCAGGGCCTTGTCGGTGGCTGGTTACTGTTGCCTCGACCTGGTGACGAGGGCTTCGCTGGGGTGAGCATGGCTACAGCGCCGCCGCCCGGCGGGCGATCGCTGTAGCCTCACCACGTCTTGTCTCCTTAATGGGGCATCTCCTTCGAGGGAGGTGGCAGGCCGGCTGTGGGGAGCCGGCTCTGTCTTGGGCCGACTAGGGGAGGCCATGGCGGCTTCGGGTGTCTCTCTGCCTGAAGGGGCCCATCGCCCGTGGGCCGCGCTGGCAGCCCGTCGTGGCTGACATCAGGGTCAACATGGCAACAGTGCCGCGCCGGACGGGTCATGGCCACCCGTACGGTGCACTGTGCCAGGCGTGCTCCGGGATTCGGGTGTGGCAGGCTTTACTGTAGCCACGCCCCGTCACATCGCCGTTACGTGGATGCAGACTTCAAGGGTACGATCTTGACCGCTTTGTGGGAGCCGGCTTCTTGGATTCGGCCTTCTCGCGGCCAGCTTCTTGGAGCCGGCCCTCCCACGGCTTTCTCCATGAGGACTAAAGTCGGGCCTCCCTCCGATAGTCGGCCTGGGAGACAGCCGGCATGGGGAAGGCGGCCCCACGTCTTGGATTCTTGAGGGCCGGATCGGCTCGTAATTTTTTCAGGAGGGCCAGGGGAGCCGGCTAGGCTACCCATGGTCATTTACTCCAACAGTAGTCCCCGAAGCTGATCGAGCTTCGAGGCTAACAAAGGGACGAGAAGCTTGGTCATCTTCCTATCCTGAGGGGCCAGCTTTGCTTGTGTGCGCCATCTCCGGAAATCTCCGTTTCTCGTAGGCGGGAACGCGGGTCGTCCTGCGAGCTTACCGCACGCCATCCCGCGGGCCACGTGGCAAGGTAATCCTGCCAACGCACGCGCGTGACAGGACGCTGCCGCAGGCCCGGGCCCGCCAATCCTATGCCTCGGCCCGAGCGTGGATCTTCTGCGGCCCACACGGACCGCTCGTCTTCCCGCGGCGGTTTTATTACGCCATCAGGGTGCAATAATCGGGGGACGTGGGGGAGTGGGCGCAGTTGATCCCACGTTCCCCCATGCCGCGCCTCCTCGGCTCCGCCGCGCGGGTCTATAAATAGGGGGAGGAGGGGGAGCGGCAGAGGCTTGCACGTTCTCCCTCGCTCCGCCCCTTCTCGCCTTCCTTCTTCTTCTTCCCTTCGCCACTGCAACAACTCATTGCCACGCCGTTCCGCCGTCGGACCTCTCGGTTCCTTTGGTCCCGCCGTAGCGGAGTCGTGCGCGTCTCCGCCGTCACAACATCTTGCTCCTCGCTGCATCGCCCCCATGGCGTTGTCGAGCTCGTGGGATGGTTCCAACGTCCACGAGGACCACGTCGAATTCCTCCGCCGGACGCGGTGCCTGCCGGGCGAGAACTTCGTGCGGGTTCGTCAAGCGCCGGCGAGGGAAATTTCGCCGGCATCGGAGGAGGGCGAGCGGGTGATCTTCCGCTCACACTGCCTGCGCGGCTTCGGCCTCCCGGCGATCGGATTCCTTCGAGCTTTCCTTGAATTCTACCACCTCCAACCGCATCACCTCACGCCCAACGCGGTGATGCTGCTGTCGGCTTTCGTCACCTTGTGTGAGGGCTTTCTTGGGGTTCTCCCCACTCTTGAGCTCTGGTGGGAATTCTTCCAGAGCAAGCTCGGCACCGTCGTCGCAGGCGTGCCCCTCCCCCTGTGGAGCCTTCATTTCCATGAGGCGGACGGGCGAGAACATTCCGTTCCCGCCCATCCCGCTGATCCAGTCGGTGAAGCTCTGGCAGAAGTCCTACTTTTACATGAAGAACGTCTCCCAGCAAGGCGACTACGTCAACCTGCCGGCTTACGTAGCCAGCCCGCCGGTTGGGAGGCAACCTTTGTGGAGCTACCGGGCCAGGTCGTTGTCCCAGGTCGGGAACGCAGCCGTCTCCCGGCTCCGGGTGATGATCCAGTCGGAGGGCCTGACCGGAGCTGACTTGGTGGCCGCCTTCGTGGAGTGCTGAGTACTTCCGCTCCAAGGCCGGCCTCACATGATTTGCCAGATGAGCGGCCGCTTCGACCCGTGCCGGCTGAGCTCCAGGGAGATGCCTCATGCAGAGGTGTCTTACATGGTGAACTACATCTCCAACTGTAAGCTCGCCGAGGATTGGCAATACGGCAATGGGCCGTATTCTCGCGCCAACCCTCCGCCTACCGTAAGTTTTTCTTCTTTTCTTCCTTTTTGTAGCCGGCCTCATGATGGTCGACCTCTGACCAGTTGGTTTGCCCTTAGCAGAAATCTCTTCTTCCACCGACGGTCGGGGCCGCAGGGGTAGAGCGCCAGCTCCTCCCCGACCGCACGGTGGACGACGCCGATGATCCGGACTTGGGAGCGGCCGCCATGGAAGATGCTATCATGGGGGAAGGCGAAGAGGCAGGAGGCGCGGGGCTCGGGGCCGGCTTCGAGGACTGGCCGGACGACGACGAGGTCGAAGCCGCCCCGCACCGCCAGCCGGCGCTTGATCATCAAGGCGCGGGCCCGTCTGCCACGCCGGCTGCCCGTGGCGGCCCGCAGAAGCGCCGGGCCGCGTCGACCTTCTTCGGCAGCCCACTGAAGAAATCCAAGGCTTCCACGGCGGCAACCAAGCGGGATGAGGTTGCCACGAAGGCGGCCCGCTTCCGCAAGGCGGGGAAGCAGCCGCAGGCGATCTCGGCGTAAGTCGTCAAACGTCTTGTACATATATAATGTTTTTTTTGTTGTCCTCTTTGATTGAAGCTCTTCTAAACCTTTCTTTGCTCGCCGGGCAGGGCACCGCTTTCCCTTGAGCGAGGTCCTGGCGGCTCCGTAGTCGGGCCGACTGGAGGGTCCTCAGGCTCCCGTCGCATGGATCCCCGCGCCGACCTTAGGGAGGCCACGGAGCGGAACACATGGGAGGCGCGGGAGGAGCGAGAGGCGGCAGAGCGAAGGACCGCCCAGGCGGCGAAGGAGCAGGCCGACGCGGCGGCCAAGGCCCGGGCGGAGGCGGCAGCCGCGGAGACGGAGGCGGAGGCCTCGCACAACCAGCCTCCGCTGCTCGTCATTCCCCTCCGCACGGTGGTCCCCGACATCCCCGTTCCCACGTCGGAGGAGGTCGACCAAGACCCGTCGGTGATGGAGAGGAGGGAGGACCACGTGGTCTTCATGTAGGGGGCACCGCAGACGGCGCCGACTGGAGCGGGCCGAAGTGGCCAATCAGCCGCGTCGCCAGAGCAGCTGGTCGGGGGCGAGCAGGAGGCAGGGGCCGGCCTCGAGGTGCAGACGACAATGCGCCGGTGCGCAGGGGGAGGCACCTCCGCGCCGGAGCCGTACTGAGCTGCGGGCGCCAGCCAGACGGCGGAGGCCCTGCAAGCGGCCAACGTCAACACGTCCGAGTGGACTCCCAGCGGGGGGACGGGCAAGCTGAATGCGGCGGCTCAGGAGGTACGGAA